>NC_041384.1:146470014-146502352 GCF_002162155.2 Triticum dicoccoides | reverse complement strand
GTTCATCCAGAGGCAGCATCGATCGGCTTCAGTTAGCAGCAGTAGCGAAGGAATCGCTCGATCGGGTTCAGTTAACAGCCATCGATCGATCGCTCGGGTTCAGTAACGCGTAGCCTGCAGTGCAATCGCTCAGGTTCAGTTAGAGCCCAACGCCTTGCTCGGGTTCAGTTAGAGCCAACGCGTCGCACACACGCGTGTATGTGTACGAGAGAAACGCGCATCGTTCGGCCCCCGACCTCCCACCGTAACCGGGAACTCCCTGAAATTTTCCTCCCCCTCGCTTCTACCACGGTTTTTTCCGTCATGGACGACCCAAAGAATGTCATGCAGCTGCGTCTTCGGCCTGCCCAGGACGAAAAGCCCATTTTCTGTCATGATTTTTTGTCACAGAAGTAGGAGCCCACCACATCTATGATGATACCGGATTTTGTCACAATTATCATCATAGAAGTGTCATGTGTATGACATAATTTTTTTTCTTTCGGCCCAAAATGTCACGGATGTGTCTTTTTTTTGTAGTGCCATTTACAGTTTGTTAAAAGTACATCCCATTTCAACCAACCGTTCAAAACAGAATTCAATAAAATTTCCCACATTTTGATGGGATCCGAAATATTTTATCCCGAAATTTCTAGTTAGATTATATACAATTTCAATATAAATTTATATTATGTAAAAATCCAACGAAACATTGCGCTCGGAACAATTAATGAAATTAAAATTTTCAATATCCAAAAATAATATTTTATAAAGTAATTACATGTTTGGTGCATTTTTTATAGTTAGTGCCCAGTTTTTATAATTACATCCCATTTATTATTTCTTAAAGCCCATTTTCTTGTTAAGCCTAATGCATCCCTCCTAGGAAAGATTTGCTGCCCAGCGGGGCGGAGAATAACAACTTGACCTTGCCTGGGTATTCCTAAAAAAAGTATAGCTGGGCTAGCCATTTTCAGCTCGAAAAAAATTAAGATCTGGGCTGGATATCTGGCCTGGGCTAGATGGGCCACAACCCGCCCAGTTAATAGCTGCGGCGATGTTTTCATTGTTGTTCAGAGGGGAAAAATTAATATCTGGGCTAAACATCGCTCAAGAAAAACTCTGCAGTGCTCACACCTCAAAAACACAAATACTGCTCGAGCTACTTGGTCCTAGTTGTCAGCCGCTTCTTGTGCAATCCTCTCGTTTATTGACTACATAGGTTGACAATGGTGTGGGACCGTGATGTCATGAAACTAGGAGGAAGCAAAAAAATATAGTTTTATATACTAATAAGGAGGCACTTGCGTAGATGCGGTATGGCCCTGGTGGGACCCCACTGTCATCCTCTCCAAGTAAAGTCATCTCCTCATGCTCATGCCCGTTGACCATGTTGACAACGTGAGACGGTGGCACCACGGCGAGCGCAACAACTCGAAGGACGGCGGAGAGGGCCTCGCGGGCCCTACGGATGGTCTGATACAGCGCCCGCTGCTCATTTGGGAAGCCAGGATCAAAGGGCCACATGTTCGCGACGACATTATCATTCGCTTGTTCACCGGTGCTCGTTGAGGAGACGGAGGTTGCAGCATAGGTCCTCCTACGCTGGTAACTCTTTCTCCATTATGGCGTCGAAGTGCGGCCGCACCTGCTCTATGGTGAACACGGCATGAACCGGCTTGGACAGTGGCGCCGGCTCCTGGTCGGAAGCTACGTCCATCGTCTGATTGTCGTCGCTCAGCTTGACAAGGTAGCTGGCGAGCCAGCATGTCCGGCTGCTGGACCGACCCGCTGCCAAGCACGAGTCTGACTGCCCTGGCCCACCCAGACCGCCTCCCTTGCCCGCGCGCGCTTTCCGCCCGAAACGGTCAGCGCCGCCCGCCCCTCTTCCCGGTGCATGTGATTGCTCTGCCTTCAAATGACACAAGTGTCGTCCGTCCATCCTTCTGCCGCCCACATTAATGATACGCGGTTGCCGAGGCGGCTACTCCAGCGCCAGACGTCCGTCCCTCCACCGCCCACCATTGCTATATAAACTGTTGTGCCGACCATATCCGTAGCCATCCGCATCCATTCCAATTCTCCTGTCCACACCACTACTGCCCACCATGACTTCCTCGCGCTCCAGCGCTCTTCGGGACGGGCAGACGATGGACCACCAGGAGATGGCAGCCACTGCTGCCGACTGGCTGGCCGGCAGGCAGTCGGAGGATGACGACGTCCCAATGGAGAACATGGTAGTCGAAGATCCGGCGCCAACCCCCTCCTCCGCGCCATCCTCGCCGGTGCATTGCACCATGACCATCGGCGAGGCCAGTGCCCAATATATGAACACGGTGAGGTATAAGCGTGAGGAGCAGTTCCGGGAGGCATAGGACGACGCTGCCTATAACCACCATCTCCTCTAGGAGGACCTGCAGGCGGAGGAGCAGATCACCGCGGAGCGGGCGGAGCCGGAGGCGCTGCTCGACTCATACCGCTCCGCCCGCGAGGGCCGCCTTGAGCGTTGGCGATATCGCATGCGGGTGGCGGAGGCTGTGGCCACCTAGAAAGAGGGTGATGAAGCGGGCGAGGCGCTGTTTGGCGAGACCGAGGACAGGGCAGAGGATAATGCCGGCGCCGACGAGCCCCCGCTCCACTGGCGTCGACGAGGCCCTGATCCGCCGATGCACCGCGACACCAACAATGAGGCAGAGGACACTGCCGGCTCCACCGAGGCCCCACCCTGCCGACAACGAGGGGGAGGATTTCCCCCGCTCCGCCGAGGCGCCGCCCGCCGGCAACGAGATAGAGGACATCGCTGGCTCCGCCAAGGCCCCGCCCCGCTGCCAACGAGGCGGCGCCACACAGAAAGCAAGGAAGATTAGAACACGGTAGGTCGCCGCCGCTCGCGTCCAAGTAAGGCCACCGCTGCTACCCTCCGGTTGCTGGCACTGAGCTGTACATCATGAGATACAGTCATTTGCTAGAGAACTTGAGCACTTCAGTTGTATGCTACCGGACAAGTTTGTTGCCAAAGGTATCATCACTAAGCTTGCTCCTTCATGGATCTCATTGGCACTCTTGATGTGGTAGAAAAGGCGAGAGCAAAGGACACACGTGCTCGAGGAATTGAGGGAGGATCTAGTGCCAATCTGATACAGAAGAAGAACTTCCAGCCCCACAAGTTCAAGAACAAGGGCAAGTTTCATGGTAAAGCAAAGTTTGATGGTAAAGCAAAGTTTGATGGGAAGAACAAGGCTGTGCAACACACAAACTTCAAGAAGAAGAATGACAAGAAGATAGGTGTTTGTCATGTGGGAATCCTGATCATTGGGCTCCTAGTTGCCCTAATCGCTATGACAAGCTAGGCGGGTTGACCACTAACGGCCGGTTAGCTTCTTGGCAGCGACGTGGAGTCGGAGAGCTATGTTGGAGAAGGACGCTGCTTCTACTTAACTGCTGGTGCAGTTGGCTGACTGACACATGGGCCCAACAGGCATCTGGGCCACATGTCAGTTCCGCAACTGCACCTGCAGTTAAGTCACTGAAGCTTCTGTCCGGCTCAGCCGGACACAGGTGGGTAGCTTCAGTTAATTAATTATACCTCCAGCGCACCCCTTTTTAGTTGAAGAATGTATGAAATGTAATGAAATTTGGCATGTTTATAAGAAATCCGACCGTGTATGAATGAATTTATTTCGATTAGTTTGAATTCTTGTATCACTAGCATTGGATGAACATGCAAAACAATACGTACTTGCATTATTCCCAGGGTGATCACCTCGTTTGCAGCAGTTTCACATGTACTCCCTCCGGTCCTTTCTAGTCTGCATACAAGTTTTGTCTGCAGTCAAAGTATCTCTACTTTGACCAATTTATAGAAAAAAGTATGCACTTTCACAATGTGCAAATTAAAAAGGAACAGAAGGAGTATAAAGAGTTTGAGCAGCTTTTTAGCGTTCCTGTACATTGCAATCAAACACACAGGCCTGGCAATTCATAGAGAACATTCAAAACAATCGATGATTATGCATCTCAGCGATTCGCGTGTCAGAGCCAATATTTACTTCACAACTAAAGAATAAAGAAAAATGGATTGACGCTGCTGACAGCAAGGGCGTCCCATTCGAAAATATCAAATGCATGTATTCTTGCTAAAATCAATGAGCAAAATTTGAAAAGGTTTTCCCATTCCAAAATATCAAATGCCTACGATTATGGAATGGGCAGGGTTTGCCAATAGTTCGGACATTGACATGGCACCTCGTGCTAAACAAACTAGTTGTTCTTTTTGTGCAGTTCCACCAAAACCAACCAAATTCGTGCGTAGTTTGTATGATTTCGCCCTTATATGTTGCAACGCCTTGAACTTATCGGCACCTACTTTCTTGTGGTGGAAATGAATGATTCGATGTATTCATGAACATTTTGTGCAGTTCCCATTGAAATCAAGCTGAGCACCCCTGTTTGCACAAATACAAAAAAGTGATTAGTATAAAGGAAACTGTACTATGAATTGACAGTTTAAACAGGCACCTACATGGTCCATGTAGAGCACACTTTTAGAAAAATGGAACTCACCGGAAAGAATCCTAGAACAACATTGTACTCGCGCATCACAGCAAGAAAATAGAGACTTGTCATCCTTCTGAGCTGAAGTTAATTTGGTCTTGTGGGGGGTAATGTAACCATCCTTCAACTGCTCCTTCTGATGAGAAGATAGACATGGCTTCTTCATCCTGGCATAATCGGAACTAGTCACTTCACGTACTCCATATTCTTCTTCAGAGGAGGATGATCCTGTTGTGCAAAGACAAGAGGATAACTAAATGCTAGCATCTCTGTTTGCTCAAAAAAGGAAGGGAAATATTTAAAATAGCACAGATGAAGCACTTCTCAAGGACAATACCACTTTTTGATGACAGTATATAAACAGTAGCACAACACCAATAGACATGACAACACTCAATCATATGGATGAAATCAGTGGGCGAGTACAAACCTTTGTCAGGAGGCTTATTGTGTAGAGCATACATATGAAGCACTTCTCCGGAACCATCTATTGCTATCTACTGTGGTGGCCATGCTTACTATATACTCCTCGATTAGATTAATGTTTCCAACATCTTCTTGTGCAGTTCCACTAAAATATATGGTATCTTCAAAGAAGATCCCTGTTTGCACAAGTAGAGATAATTACGTATTACATTAAGAGTGGCATCAAATCAGTGGCAAAACAATTGCTCGTTCCAGCCATAGCAATGAATTAAGATGCAAAACTATATCATTACTTGTGTCATCACAGTTCTAGTGCTTCATTATAGCACGAGGAGTTGATTTTTGTTTTTCTTCCGCTTGTTCTTCCCCTTCATCACTTGATTCAATAACAGACAAGCTTCACCTTCAATGTAAGATTTGGCATGTGAATTAGGTTGCACAAGTATAGCACTAAACAATTACATTAATTTTCTAATGAATGTGGCAAAATACAGGCCAATAGTTGTGAAATATCCTTATCTTACCTCAATGGGATATTGCGGTGAACATACAGATTGGAAGTCTTGTCTCCATTTGTGCAGTTCACTAAAATCAAGCAACATCACCGTACAAGTAGCACAATATATGAAAGCACACTGTAGAATCATGTGAAAGAAGGCTAGTACTGACCTCTCATGACGCGGAATTCAAACAACTCACAAGAAGAAGATCTGAACCAAATTTGCCAACATGGATAGGAAGTAATATCTCCTCTTGTGCAGTTCCACTAAGATCAAGCAATCAAGCAACATTGTCGGTGTGAAACTTTGGTTGAACTGCACAAAACACTCTTAAAACAAAAGTGTTTTGTGTAGTGCAAAAAGGGTCACAATGGCAATGAGGTGAAGTAGATAACCCTGTTTACACAGAGGTGCAAAGGAAACAACTAGTGGTCAATAACGGTGGATGACACAGAAGCCAACAAAAAGAAGCATCTACCTTATCTAAATGGGAAAGAAATCAAGACAGTAGCATTTCTCAAATGGTGGCATTGATTTATATTAACAGAGAGATTATATTAACAATAAAATTCGTTAAACATGTAATTTGCTTTTAACTGTGGCATTGCATCAATTTTCCAGCGGCATTATTAGAGGGTGCTTGTTTACAGGGACGTTTTGGTGGAGGGACTAAAAAAACTCTGTGTCAGTCCCATCTAAACCAAACAGGAGGGACTTTTAGGGACTAAAAGTGGGCATTTGGGACTAAATAAAGAACACCCCGAGGGAGAGTCTTTTTGGGACTTTTTCCAATAGTTGCCCATGCCACGCATCGCACCTTGTCTCTATTAGTTCATTACTAGGGGTAACATGGTCTTTTAGCATGTCATTTAATAACCTCTAGTCCATGTTTAGTCCCTAGAACCAAGCAGGTAGGGACTAGGGAGTTTTTAACCAAACAAGGCCTTAGATTAACAACAGCTAAAGAGTTGCACGGGGCAGTGGACGCACCAGCACCATGTGCATATACCGATGTATAGGGGTGATGCACAGTCTGTTGCAACAAAGAACAAACAACCAAGGAGCATATTTGTGTTGGTCCCAGTTTTGTTATCTTTAGACACCTTTCCCTATGTGAGCGCAACATATCTAGTCCTACTCAAACTCTACAACCTTGCCCCCCAAAACAAAAGATCAATTCGTTACTGATGTGCATACTGCGTTTGTCATTGTTTTCCCTTTTCGACCAACATAGGTGACGGATAGCCAGCCTGTACTATTACTTTCCCCACTTCCTTTCCTCTATGAACCATGTCTTAGATTTATGCTATACAACTTTCCCCACTAGTTTCCCCCATTCCTGTCCTCTTTGAACCACGTCTTAGATTCATGCGATACAAGTTTCCCCACTACTTCCCCCCTTCCTTTCCTTTTTGAACCACATCCTAGATTCATGCTATACAACTTTTCCCACTACTTTCCCCCATTCCTTTCCTCTTTGAACCACATGCTAGATTCATGGTATACAACTTTCCCCACTACTTTTGTTGGGGATATTACTACTGGATGTAAACCGGCCAGGAGTAGCCGGGTTAACTCCATGAAGATTAGAAGCCCATGAAGACGTAAGGATGGTGGCGCTTTACGAAGGCCCAAGGCCCAAAGGCGAGTTAAGGCCTGTAGATGTAAACTGACTTTCTCATGTAACTTGCATTGTAAGATAGGAAGGATAGAGACTGAGCCGGACACGTTTATGATCCGGCCTCAGGACTCCGTAAAATGGCGGGCGTCAACCTGTGTATATAAAGGGATGACCCGGCAGTGGTTTAGGGATAACACACAAAAACTCGAGTGTGAGGCAAAGCGGATTCGCTCCCTGGTCATCAAAACACTAGCAATACCAACACAACTAGACGTAGGCTTTTACCTTCATCGAAGGGGCCGAACTAGTATAAAAACCCTCGTGTCCCTTGTCCGGTTTAACCCCTTTAAGTTAACCCGTAGTGATGGCTCCATGACTAACTCCTTTCATGAGGACATCTACCGCGACAAAACCACGACAGTTGGCGCCCACTGTGGGGCTATCGCATGATGGTTTCGAGGTCTTGAAGGGCAGCTTCTAAGGACTCAAGGGATACGCTGTGGGCCGGATGACTAAGAGTCGTCGCGGCAAGCTCTACATTGACGACGCAGGATGGGGTCCCGAGGCCGGTTCAATTGAATACCGGTACCGGGTCCCCTTTGGCGGGATTCACGTCTTCATCGGCAAGATCGGCAAACCGGGCCCTGAGCCGGACACCTGCACCGACATCATCGAGACGGATCAACGTGCAAGCCCTGCCTATGTTCAGCCCGCAGCAAGGCATGTTTTCGTAGGTGTCATCCATGGAGCGGAATATGAGGACGGACCGGCATCTGATGGGGAAACCATTGTCTGTTCTGATGACGAGTCTTCAACCGGAGAGACCGAGTTGCTGTATCAGCTGCAGGACGGCCGGATTAGTGGAGGTTCTGATGGCAATAGTATTCCGGACCCCCTCGATCTTCCAAGCCGGGTCGCGGTCTTCATGGCCGGTACACAACCAGCGCAACACTCTTCTACCGCCGCGGCAATGCTCTCCGGTTCAGCAACAGCAACGCCAGCAGGAGCAGGGGGGCTCTGCGCTGCCTCCGACTCAGGTTCTGTCTGATTTGTTCGATGCCTTAGCAACATTGCTGGCAGTAGAAGTGGATGCGGCAACCTGAGATCAACACAATGCGGAGATTGCAAAGGTGAAAGATCAGATAACTCAGGCTAAAGCGGACCTAACAGCAGAGAACGCCAGGATGGCTATAGAACGGGCCGAGTTGGAAGCTCAGGCCTACCGGATTAGGCTGGATCAGAGTGCCTCAGACGATGTCACGAGTAGGAGATACCGGTTGCACCTCCCGCCGGGCTATGAACTAAGAAATCTCTTCAACACACCACGAGCAGGAACCAGTAACCAGCTGGTGGTAAACCGGACTGAGGCACCAGTAACAGGAGCGCCGGTTCAGCCGCGTGCGATGAACCCGCCTCGTTAGAACAACATTGTGCCACAGTATGTTCTGACGCCCCCGGGGCATTACTCCAACCTGTTAGATAACATTGTGGCTGCCACTTCATGATTGGCAGCTCTCCCAATTGACGGTGAGTCACAAGTGGCGATCGAGACACGACGGGCCAGAGAGCTCCTTCAAACAGCTTTAAACCAGCAGCAGGCTTATTCGCATAGTCACGAGAGGATTCATTCCACCCCCTGTCCGAGTCGGAGCTACAGCAGGCACGTTGAGGTTGAACCGGCCGTGTCAAGCAGTGCACGTCACCGTAACTCGCCGCGAGGGCATAACCTGGCAGGTCGTGCTCGTCAGCTTACTCCGGTTCGTCCTACCGCTTAAATGGAGCCAGGCGTGGTCTTCAGTTCTTTAGGGGTGCCGTGTCTCACCCCCACTTTGCGTAATGTATGACTGCCCAAGGATTTTAAAGGCCCTTGTAAGGTGCCCAATTACACTGCCGATTTACCCCCCTGAGTCATGGGTTGAGAGTTATGAGATGGCGATGGCGATGCTGGATGTGGATGAAGCGGTGTGTGCTAAGTACTTCACCATGATGTTGTAGGGGACAACTCGTACTTGGTTAAAGAGCTTACCGGCTAACTCCGTCGGGTCATGGGCTGAGTTAAAACACCGGTTTATACAGAATTTTAAAGATACATGTAAGCAGCCTATGTCGATTGTGGACCTGGCCGCTTGTGTTCAAGAGTATGGGGAGTCTACAACCTTGGGTGAAGTGAGTCTTAGTTATTATGCATTCGTCAGATCGCATCAACACGGATACAGCAGTTTTGACGTTGGAGGGAAATTGCCGGTTTATGTCGTTAAAACTGAGGTTAGGGAGGCTCAAACGTCACTGCAATGACATGTCAACCCTTATGGCTGCCTTGGTGAAATATGCTGATTCAGATAGTACCAAAGACCCTGAGTCAGAGGATGACAAAACGGGGAAGGGGAAAAAGAACGGCAATGCCAAGGGGCAGCAGCACAATTCGGCAGGTCATGGGAATAATGTTAAGCGCAAAGCAGATAATAGCCTGGACTTTGTGGCTAACACCAACGCCCAGGATAATGGTCAGCGTCATAAGGGCAAGCCGCCTCAGAGGGGTGGAGGGTCAGGCACCAATCTGGAGCGCCTGTTAAATCAACCTTGTCCAAAGCACAGATCGAAGGAGAAGCCAGCTTCACATCTTTGGAAGGATTGTTTCATCATGCCAGAGTTCAAAATTTCCAATATGTTTCAGTACAACAATGGCCCGCCCGACGGTTCAAGAGGCGATTTTCATGCGCCGGGTTATGGAGGCGGCAGCTCTGGTTCAGAATTCCAAGGCCATCAGATCGGACATGGTAATCAAGGTAATCAGGGCAATCAGGGAGGTTATAACCATCAGGGGAATCAGCAGCAGCAGTTGTCGGGTTATCCGAGTAATCCGAAGAAGTTGAATAGTGGGCAGTATCATGTCTTCACCACTATCTTGTGTAAGCATGATCAGAAGCTTCACAAGAGGGTCGTGAACTCTGTTGAACCGGTAGTGCCTCAGTATTTGCGCTGGTCTGAACAACCAATTTTATGGAGTCGAGAGGATCACCAACCCCGGGCCGATAATCCGGGTCATCTGGCCTTAGTGGTGGCACCTCAAGTTGGGGGGTATAAGTTCACCAAGGTGCTTATGGACGGAGAAAGTAGTATCAATATCCTTTACTGTGATACCTTCCACCGTATGGGTTTGATAGATAAGAATCTTAAACCGTCGAACACCATTTTTCATGGTGTGGTGCCTGGTAAGTCTGCGTATCCAGTGGGCAAGATAGCCCTAGAGGTGGCTTTTGGAGATGATCATGACTCAAGGTCAGAAACATTCACTTTTGAGGTGGTGAAAATCAAGAGTCTGTATCACGCCCTGTTCGGACGACCGGCTTATGCCAAGTTCATGGCATGGCCATGTTATGTTTATCTATAGCTTAAGATGTCGGGTCATAAGGGGACCATTACAATACATGGGAGCAGGAAGATTGCTTTGGAATGTGAAGAGGGTGATGCGGCTTATGCTGAGTCAGTTTGTGCCACCGAGGAGCTGAAGTTTTATAAAGACAATGTTGATCCGGCAGACATTACTTCTTTTAAAAAACCAACTACGGAGCATGATCCGACGTTGAAGTTTAAATTGGCTACAGACACTAAGATGGTTGATTTTGTTCCCGGCGATTCATCCAAGCAGTTCAGCATCAGTGCTAACCTGGATCCCAAATAGGAAAGCGCGCTCATCGAGTTCATCCGTGAGAACCGGAACATCTTTGCATGGAAGCCTTCTGACATGCCAGTTGTACCACGGGAACTCGCTGAGCACACACTTAATATAGATCCTAAGTTTAAACCGGTTACACTACTAGGGAAAAGGCTAGCAGCAGCGCAGGTTTTAGGCCTATCAGCAGCGCGGGTGCCCGCGCTACCAATAAGGTGCTACAGCTAACTCTTAGTAGTAGCACTGCTTGTACCTGCGCTACCACTATTGACTATAGCAGCAGCGCTTTTCAGGAACGCGCTGCTATTACTTAGCTGTAGCGATTTCCCGGTCCAGTGCTACTGTTATATCTTTCACCATTTCCCCATTCCAGCTTCGATAAACTGCAATTTCCAGATACTAGGTACTACTAGATATCAATTTCATAAAGCATTATAGGTACTAGGTAGTACTCCCTCAGTTTGAAATTACTCGTCGTGGTTTTAGTTCTAATTTGAACTCAAACCACGACGAGTAATTTGGAACTGAGGGAGTACTAGATAACAATTTCATATATACTCAAAATGCATCCTCAAGCAGTACAAGGTGACATCGACGACAATCATCATATTTAGTTCTAAATGATATCGACGACGATCATCATATGTAGTTCTACATGATATCGACGATGATCATCATATGTAGTTCTAGATGATATAGCCAAACACACATATGTAGTTCTAGATGATATCGACGACGATCATCATCCTCAAGCCTGGGCGGTGGGTGTTCCTGATAGTAATTAGGATGGCCTGTCCAGCACGAAGATTCTTGCCAATGAGGAATCTCTTCCACCCAACCGAGTTCAAGTGTGTGCGACCATCTGTGCCCATGCGGTAAGTACATGTGGTGACGGAGCCCCTTGCGGTAAGGCGTAGTCCAACTGAGCCTTCTTCATCAGGCTCGATACCACAACTCACAGATAGGTTCTTTGGCAATCTCTGAATAAGAAAAACATATCAATTAATAAATAGCCTCACAGATACTCTTGCAAATATATTTCTATTAAGTCTAGATTTCTACACTATCAAAAGACACAGTACTACACATTTGTACTAATTAATCATGAATTCTACTAATAAGTATATATATGGATTATCTACACTATTAATAGTTCCTTGGATTCTACACTAATAAGCATGTGATCAGACTCTACACTAAAGTATATCATCGACTAGATTCCACAAAGCATATCATTGGACTCTACACTAAGCATATCATCGGATTCACTAAGCATATAATGGGATAATTTGCATTTGTAAGTATAACAATAAACCATATATATATCATCAAATTACTACATGCAGTATGTATAACATACCATTTCATGCCGATCGACCATGGTACTTGTCAGGCGGGTCACGAATGGCACCCCGACAAAGTCATCACGTGGCGGAATTATGTCCCATAGGTTGCACACCTCCTCCTCGCCCAGCCTCATTCTTTGAGCTATGATGGCTTCATGAAGTGGGTTCTCATCATCTTCATTGAGTGGGTCCTCATTATCTTCATCATCTTGTCATCTTCATCATCTTCCACCAGGTTGATATAAATGACAACCAGCTTGGGTCTTTCTGCTCTGAAGGAGAATCTGATCAACTCACCACCAGTAAGACGCATGCGAGCGAGGAAACGGGCCCATCCATCTCCTCCAATCTGCGACATATTGCGTCCTTTCTCGACCTCCATAGTGCACGGCCCCCCAGGAGCCTCAAATGTCACAGTGTCTCCTGTCATCTTGTTGAATTTCAACCTCACATTGCATGGGACGATCTGTGTAAGAAAAGCAAAATGACACAATGTAGTAATGCCAACACTAAAAATAAAATAGTTGTTACATTTCATCTAATTTCTTACCGCCGCATGACGAAAACTCGGATGGAAGTAGATGCCGAACAGCTTGCCAGTTGCAAGGCTGCTGGCGCACCTTGACTTGCACAGTTGACATAGTGGTGCTGGTGGTGGCGTCATTTTCCTAAAGCAATATGAGCAAAGGATTAACGATTCACTTCACAGGAAACAAGTGGCAAATTTAACTAAATTGGCACCTACATTTTGCCAAAAAATAACTTACTAAAAAAAACTAAATCGAGCATACTAAATCAACTAAATCAACTAGCATACTAAATCCACTAGCATACTAAATCAACTAAATCAAAATGTTCTAGATCAACTAGCCTACTAAATCAACTAAATCAACTGAATCATATCAACTAAATCAAAATGTTACATATGAAAGCCTACTAAATCAAAATGTATCAGGGAGGAGGGACAAGGAGGGGCGACTCGAGGAGGAAGAAGATAGTAGGACGGAGGAGGAAGGCAGAGCGAGGAGGGGCCGGCCGGCGGCGAGTGGAGGGAGGACGGATCAAGGAGGAAGGCAGAGCGAGGAGGGTCGGCTAGTGGCGAGTGGAGGGAGGACGGAGGAGGAGGCCAGTACCGAGTCCAGCGAGGAGGATGAGGCGACACCGGCGCAGATCGGGGGAGGGGCGACGGGGGAGGACCGGCGGCGCGGGGAGTGAGGAGGAGACCGTGAGTGTGTGTGAGTGTGATCTGTGGATGAGGCTAGTGAGTGGGGGAGATGGAATGGAATAGCAGTAGCGCGCTATAGGTAAACACCCTACTGCTAAACTACCTATCAGTAGCGCCTTTCGGCCTGAACGCGCTACTGCTATGTGTCAGTATGTAAAAATAGACATAGACATAAAAAATATGCTGCTGCTACGTTATGCTGAATGCGCTGAATGCTCATTGATTTTTGTAGATAATTTAGCAGTACCGATTATTGCCTGAATGTGCTGCTGCTACGTTACGTAGCAGTAGCGCTGTTTATTTTAATGCGCTGCTGCTATAACCGGCCTCACAGCGGCGTCGTGGGAATTTTAGCAGTAGCGCTTCTTGGAGTGCACGCGCTACTGATAAACTTGTTTCAGCAGCGAGTTTCCATGGCCCGTGCTACTGCTACTTAGCAGCAGCGCCTGATTTTAAAGCGCGCTGCTAGTAAGATTCTGTGTATAGGCTTTTCCCTAGTAGTGTCAGGCAGTTTCTCCGTCGCTTCAACGAAGAACGGGGTAAGGCTATTGGTGAGGAGGTAGCTCGGCTGTTGGCCGCAGGGTTTATCGTGGAGGTCATTCACCCGGAATGACTGGCTAATCCGGTGCTGGTTCTTAAGAAAGACGTCACTTGGCGTATGTGTGTGGACTACACAGACTTGAACAAGGCTTGTCCAGCTGATCCCTTTGCCCTCCCTCGTATTGATCAGATTATTGATGCTATGGCAGGTTGTGACCATTTGTGTTTTCTGGATGCTTATTCTGGTTATCATCAGATCAAAATGGCAATTAAGGACCAGGAGAAGACAGCTTTTATAACTCCCTTTGGAGCCTTTTGTTATGTCTCTATGCCCTTTGGGATCAAGAGTGCCCATGCGACTTATCAGCGTTGTGTTCAGAATTGTCTTCATAAGCAGATTGGGCGCAATGTTCATGCATATGTGGATGATATTGTGGTGAAGTCCAGGAAGGAGGAAACATTGATAGATGACTTGCGAGAGACTTTTGACAACCTCCGGGTTTATAAGATGATGCTTAATCCGGACAAATGTGTCTTTGGTGTTCCGGCAGGCAAGCTCTTGGGTTTTCTGGTGTCTAACAGGGGCATTGAGGCTAATCTGGAGAAGATCACAGCTATCACCTCTCTGGGAAAACCGGCATGTATCAATGACGTTCAGCGTCTGGCGGGCCGGATTGCGGCTTTGAGCCGGTTTATCAGTCGTCTTGGGGAGAAGGCTATCCCTTTATATCAGATGCTAAAGAAAATAGATGACTTTGTCTGGAGCGATGCGGCTGATAAAGTGTTTGAGGATTTGAAGAGATAGTTAGCTGAACCGTCAGTCCTTGCGGCTCCAGTCGATAAAGAGCCCTTATTGCTATATGTGGCTGCTAATGCCCGGGCTGTTAGTGTGGCTATTGTTGTGGAGCGCAAGGAGGCTGGAAAGGAGTATCTAGTTCAACGGCCGGTTTATTATATCAGTGAGGTGCTTATCGAATCAAAGCAGAGGTATCCGCATTGGCAGAAGCTGGTGTATGGGGTTTTTATGGCAAGCCGGAAGCTCAAACATTATTTTCAAGGTCATCCTATCACAGTGGTTAGTTCAGCCCCTTTGGGAGATATCATCCAAAACAGGGAGGCGACTGGCCGGATTGCCAAGTGGGCTATTGAGCTTGGACCTCATGGGCTCAAATATACACCTCGCACAGCAATCAAATCTCAAGCACTCGTGGATTTCATCAATGATTGGACAGAGTTGCAGGCACCAGAGGAAAAGGCAGACAACACTTATTGGACTATTCACTTTGATGGGTCCAGGCAATTGGAGGGCTCGGGGGCTGGAGTTATATTAACTTCTCCACGAGGTGACAAGTTTTGTTATGTTCTCCGTTTAATGTTCCCTTGTACTAACAATGCAGCTGAGTATGAGGCCTTACTCCATGGTCTTCGGATGGCTAAGGAGATGAACTTAAGCCGGGTTAAGTGCTTCGGTGATTCGGACCTGGTGGCTCAGCAGGTATATGGCACTTGGGATTCTAAGGATCCACTCATGGCTGCATATCGACGGGAGGGGGACATAGTGGCTGGTCATTTCAAAGGTTATCAAGTTGACCATATAGACCGACGAAAGAATGAAGCGGCGAATGCTTTAAGTCGTCTAGGCTCTCAGGGTAAACCGATGCCACCTAATGTCTTTCTCGATGTACTCCATAATTCGTCGGTCAAGATACCAACAGAGGTGGAGTTGGCTATTCCTGACCCGGAGGCCCAGTTGGTGGCGGCTTTGCATGTTATACTAGATTGGACAGTCCCGTATCTAGCTTACATGAACTGGGGTGAGGTGCCACATGATGAAACCTTGGCCCGGCAGATAATCTGGCAATCCAAGTCAATGACCATTATCAATGGTGAGCTACATCACTACAGCGTCACAGGAGCAATTCAGCGTTGTGTGTCTCCTCAAGAGGGTTGTGAGATTTTGCGAGAAAGCCACGAAGGAGATTGTGGTCACCATGCCAGTTCAAAGTCCTTGGTGGCTAAGGCTTTTCGTCACGGCTTCTACTGGTTGACGGCTCATGCTGATGCTGAGGATTTAGTAAAAAGGTGTGACGGTTGTCAGAAATTTGCACGCCCCACTCATGTTCCGGCTCAGGAGTTGAGAATGATTCCAATCACTTGGTCGTTTGCAACTTGGGGCTCGATATGGTTGGACCCTTTAAGAGATCCAAAGACAAAAAGACCCACCTGTTGGTGGCGGTTGACAAATTTACCATGTGGGTAGAGGCAGAGCCAGTCAGTAAGTGTGATGCAAACACAGCGGTTCAATTCATCAAAAAGGTGATATTCATGTTTGGTTTTCCACACAGCATTATAACTGATAATGGTACTAATCTGTCCAAAGGTGCTATGGAGGAATTTCGTCAAAGTGAGCACATCCGGCTTGATGTAGCGTCAGTGGCTCACCCCCAGTCTAATGGTCAAGCAGAGAGGGCAAATCAAGAAATTTTGAGAGGTATCAAACCATGGCTTATGGTCCCTTTAAAGTGGACGCCGGGTTGTTGGATGGAGGAGTTACCTTCTGTGTTATGGAGTATCAACACCACACCAAACAGATCGACGGGTTACACGCCTTTCTTCATGGTTTATGGAGCAGAGGCGGTTCTTCCTAGTGACATCCGTCATGACTCCCCCCGGGTGGCGGCTTACGTTGAAGCTGAGAATGAGAAAGCACGTTAGGACTCACTGAACCTATTAGATGAGGAGCGTGATTTAGCAGCAGCACGTTCGGCGATTTATCAACAAGATCTCCGACGTTATCACAGCCGCCGGGTTAAGACCAGAACTTTTCAAGAAGGCGATCTGGTGCTCCGTCTCATCCAGGATCAGATTGATATGCACAAGTTATCCCCACCTTGGGAAGGACCTTTTGTGATCAGCAAAAACTTGCACAATGGGTCATACTACCTTATCGATGTTCGAGAGCATAAAGACTCACGCAAATCGGAGGAGGAGACCCAGCGGCCATGGAACATAGCTCTTCTTTGGCCTTACTATACTTGAGCCACAGGCTCTTCTTATGTACATACTTATGACAATGTATATATTATATAATAAACCGGAGCCTCAGCTAAAGAGGGGTCCCTGTTCTTTTTACATCATGTGTGGTTCCATGGGGGCTTCTACATACAAAGTGGAGTTCTATTAACCCGGCCTATAAAGCCACACAGATATAAAGAAAATCACTAGGGGGCTTGGTCGTATCCGAACCATAGCTACACCTCTTGATCGGCTTAAGACCAAAAAGGGAAATCACTAGGGGTCTTGGTTGTATTTACACCATAGCTACACCTTTTGATAGGCTTAAAGCCAAAAGGAAATTATGTGGAACCAAAGAGAGTCTGTTGCATAAAGCGCAACTCAAACATAGGTAACCACTGAGCGTAGCTCAAATATTACTTGGGGGCTCCTTGCTTCTCAAAGAACAACGAGCTTGCACCCTTGTAATAGGCTATCAAGACAGGCTTGGAAGCCAGGTGTATTCACCTAAAACCCTGGGTTATCCTGCCTCTTTAAGTAAGCCACTCCGTCCAGGTAAACCTGGTATGACCCATCGAACGTTTGACAAGTCAATCTCATAGACCCTGAACTTGTCAAAGTTAAAATGGTGATTGGTTAAAGATTGAGGTCCATCTTAAAAGGCTTTGCAAAATGGTTTAACTAAGCCACCTGGCAGCCCATGAAAAGCCTCGATTTAGGGCCTGACAGCCCATGAAAAGCCTTGCATATTTCTTTTGGATTTGCTGGTTTTAAACATCTTTTGATCAGGGATTTATGGATATTTTCTGATAAACCGGTGTTTATTACAACCCGGCATGGCTTTCAACGCCCAGTTATTAGTACATGATCAGTGCTAAACCGGCAGTAAGTTGCTCCGGTCGGTTTTGGCTAGAGGTCACCAGCATTATATGAACAAACCGGTGGTTCTCATACCCTAGTATGGTTTTTATATGAACCGGCAAGAGGGAAAGGAGTCATCAATACTCCAGATTGGTGTTTTCACCCTTACTATACCAAAAGTTGGTCAGCCAACGAGATATATCACATGTATCATCTATTTCATATCTGGTTATTACAATCCTGGTTCTCTATCCAAGGTATGCATATATTTTTGGGCACATGACCCGTCCAGTGGTAAACCACTAGGACACTTTCAAGTTTTTATGCAGGAACAAAAGCCATAATGGACTATGCATATAACAGCTCCAAAAGGCATGGCAAGTTCTTAGTAACAAGCAAAACAAACATGCTTGGTGGCATGACAGATAAAGTGTTCACGCTATCCTATTACAAGTCGCTTTAAACAAGCCCAAATTGAATAATTGTTTTCATAGGAGTGGCAGACTGCAACTAATAAACAGGCTTCCGGTTTATGATTCCTCATTCGGACGGCTTGAAGATTGAGGGTCATCTTGAGCGGTCGCATACTCCTCATCCCTACCCAGTCGCTGGAAATCAGTCGTTGACCAATCGATTCCAGTTAAGGCTTGAAAAACGGCTTCTTAATGAATAAGGTTGGAAGGGTCAATGTCAGGAGCGTAAGTATGCTTACGGATTGGCGGAACAAGATCTTCTACATTATGAATCAGTGTGGGCTGTCTTTTCCCTTCAGCATCATAAACCGGTTGAAAATGAGATAGATCTATGTCATCCGCTAATTTGCTTGCTATAGGCCGCATCTCCTTTGTCAGCCTTCGGAGATCGTCATTATTGAAATCTGAACCGTCTTCCTTCACACCAGTATAGCCTTTGATGATATCTGCCGGTTCTAGATCTGGAATCCACGCCTTGGCCCGGATTAGCGCGGTCGGTGCACCTGACCTTGCGGCTGATCTCTTCAGTTCATCCAACCGGGCAAGTAGCATGGCCAGCTTTTCGATGGTTTCTTTTATCAGCGTTGGAGGAGGCTTGTTATAAGCTGTCGTGCAAATCGCCCGCTGGGATCCAGAATACAGTTTTTCTATCAAAGTATAGGCCGCTTTAAGCTTCATCCGCATGTTGGAGCCTAGATGGGTAATGCGGATCCCTGTCATGGTAAAACATCAGTAAACCGGCTATGGATAAGATATTATGAATTGGAAAAACTTCATATGATGAGTCACCAAATACAGCAGAGGTCATGGCATTAATCTGCCATTTTAATCCGGTCAATTCTTCAACCACCGGCTTCAGGGCTGCCTCTGCGTCTTCGGCCTTCTTTGTTAAACCGGCCTTCTCTGTCTTCCAGTCTGCACGCTCTTTGTTAAAAGTTTCTTTCAGTTTCTCCATGGCTGCTAAGGCATTGGTCAACTCTTCCTTGGCCTTGGAAGCCTCTGCTTGCTGAGATTTGACGTTCTCCTGAAGGTCAGCGGTTTGAGCATCCCTTTTACTCAGTTCGGCCTGCAAAGGCAAGATATATCATTCATGGGCTATGTATATTTGAAGTACCAAGCGTATAACAAGTTATGCACTTTGTACTTGGGGGCTAATGCCTATTGGCTCTATCATCAGAAATTTTTGCAAAGTCCCAAGTACAATGCACGCATTATCCTTGACACTTGGGGGCTAATGTACATCTGTTCAAAGTTGAAGCATTGATTCAAGACCCGGTTTACCTTGGAAAGATAAACCGGCCCTTGGGGGCTACACAAATGAAAACTACAGGCATACAACAATTAAGTACCTGTTTATTTCACATGATTACCTGACATATGGAGCATAAGCATGCAATAATTGAGATATTGCAAAGTCCCGATTGATGATTGCTATCATAAACCGGCCCTTGGGGGCTACTAGAGTTGGTATTTATAATTGGACTTAAGAAAGGAAAAGGTATGTCAATACCTCATAGCGCTCCTTCATTAGATTCACCAGACCGGCTTCGTAATCACAATTTGAGTGCAGACGGTTTAGGAAACCCGAGTGGAGTTCTTGAGCACTAAGATGGCCACAGCTGGATAAATCAGTGCTCCATTTGCCTTTCTCCATAGTAGCATGCTCTTCCTTGGCACTATGTTTTTCCAAAATAATAGGATGGCCAGGAGAGGTATGACTGTCGGTGTTCTGGGAATGGGGGTCCCCAGACTTGCCTGCCTGTGGCCCGCGGTGTGGCTGAGCCTGTAGGCCGTACGACCTATCTTCACCAGCAAAGCATCCAAGACCCTCGCGAGGGTCCAAGCCTCGCGAGGAGGACGACGCAAGGCCTCCTCGGGAGTGGCCTAGCCAGGAAGGCTCACGAGGAGCCGAGATATCAAGGCGGGGCAAACCTCACGAGACCCTCGTGACGTGAGCCATGACGCATGGCACTAGGCGGGCGCCAGCGCGCACATCATCCTTGTTTCCTCTTTGGTGCTAAGGAGGCTAGTGCAGGCGAGGAGTACCGAGGCATCAGGAAAAGGTTGCTATATTGGTGCAACGAGACCAAGACCAGGAGGATGGCAAGACGGAGGTCATCATGGAGCCCAAGACGGCGTCACCACCAGAGCCTTTGGCAGGCGAAGACCACTTTTGTTAGGATAGCTTGTACTAGCTGTCCCCCTTCGAATTAGCCCGCCATTGTTGGCTCCCTTCCCGCTCGATATTTTGGAAGAGGACCAGGGCCTATATAAGTAGAGCTAGCCACCATAGTAGAGGCATCAGATCCTAGCTTGATCCAACCCGACCAAGAGCCTACTCACAAGAACACCTCAACCTCAGGAGGTCGTTCTTCCCTTGTACCGTTCATCACCAGCCCTAGAGGCAATCCACCACCAACACACTTGAGTAGGGTATTACACCACAACGGTGGCCCGAACCAGTATAAATCTTGTGTCTTTCTGTGTTGCGACTTCGTCGAGTTCGTCCGAGAGATCTTAGTGAGCTAGGGCAAAGATTGGTGGGAAGGAAAGACTTCGCGCGCACCCCAGTGTTCGAACCTTAAGGGTTTGCCGGAACCCCACATCCGACATTTGGCACGCCAGGTAGGGGTGCGCCGTAGCCTCCCTTCCATCAGTTCGTCATTCCATCGCTGCATCGTCTCCATGGCGGACGCACACCGTGCTCGAGCTGAGCGTGGGGCTTCCCTCACCGCCCGCGTCGCTCAGATGGGTCCCGTCGGCGGGACACATCACCGTTCTCCGTCCCCCGCCGCCAACGCTGCCACCGGCCTGGCGGGCAACGAGCAGCAGTCATCCTCGCTGCATCCTTCGGTGCGGCAGGACGGCCGCACCGCCACTCCATCGCTGACCCCTGCCAGTTCTTCGTCTCACGCGCACCGCGCCCCCATGGAGGCATGGGCCACGCTCCTTGCAGCGAACGAGCTCCTGCGCTACCGCACCATCGACGACCTCTACGAGGAGTGGCTCGAACGTGTCGTCGATCTTGTTCGTGCCGCGGGGGGGCTCTCCAGCGCCGTCCCACTCTCTGCCTCCCCCTCAACCAGCCGTGGGCGACGGGGCTCATGGCGCGCCTCCACCACCTCAGCCCCAAGACGTCGCCTTAGCTCCAAGACGTGCGGCTTCGTGACGTGAACCGCTACGCCCGGCACCCGCGCGCGAAGAGAGAAGCTACCAAGAAATTCCGCAGCCGCGAGAAGCTGCACCTGCGCTCCCCGTGCCACCTCTCAGGACCAGCGCCCGCTCCGAGGCGCCTCCCTCCGTCGCATAGGGAGGCGCGCCCGACGCCCTCCTCGGGCGGGGCTCGGGGGCACTCTTGTGGAGGGCCTCAGACCTTGCCAACCACACGAGGGAGGCGCTTGGGCACCACTTGGAAGCGTGCTTCACATCACGTGACCCTCAGGAGAGCACAGGGCAAGGAGTGCCTACCACTCAGGAGTTCATCGCCAAGACCATCCAGGAACTGCAAGGAGCAAGAGCCATGCGCGGCGACGGCCACCCACAAGGTGCAGCTCCGCATCCTGGCGAGGATGCTGGGCTGTGTGTCTGCATCAACGTCCCAGGGCTCAGCAGGGCCGCATCTCAAGAGCGTTTCTGGCCTTCGTGCGTGGGCCGCTGCGAGGGCCTGCCGCACAGCTATGTTCATATGCCCTTTGGCTTGCCGAGCGTGGTGTCGGCCTATCAGCGCAACATGCGACATGTCCTGGCGGCTCAGGAAGCCAGGTACCATGCCGTTTTGCAGGAGATGGACGCGGTCTTTAGGGAACCTGATACGTCCATTTTGCATCATGCTTTTATACCAATATTTATTGCATTATGAGCTGTTATTACACATTATGTCACAATACTTATGCCTATTCTCTCTTATTTTACAAGGTTTACATAAAGAGGGAGAATGCCGGCAGCTGGGATTCTGGGCTGGAAAAGGAGCAAATATTAGAGACCTATTTTGCAGAGCTCCAAAAGTCCTGAAACTTCACGGAATATGTTTTCCAAATATATAAAAAATAATGAGAGCAAGAACTTCACCAGGGGGGCCACACCCTGCCCACGAGGGTGGGGGCGCGCCCTACCCCCTGGGCGCGCCCCCTACCTCGTGGGCCCCCTGGTGGCCCTCCGGTAGCCATCTTCTGCTATATGGAGTGTTTTGATGGAAAAAAATCATAAGCCATCTTCTCGGACGAAACTCCGCCGCCACGAGACGGAACCTTGGTGGAACCAATCTAGGGCTCTGGCGGAGCTGTTCTGCCGGGGAAACTTCCCTCCCAGAGGGGGAAATCATCGCCATCGTCATCACCAATGCTCCTCTCATCGGGACAGGGCAATCTCCATCAACATCTTCATCAGCACCATCTCATCTCAAAACCCTAGTTCATCTCTTGTATCCAATTCTTGTCTCCAAGTCCGGGATTGGTGCTAGTAGGTTGCTAGTAGTGTTAATTACTCCTTGTAGTTGATGCTAGTTGGTTTAATTGGTGGAAGATCATATGTTCAGACCCTACATGCATATTAATACCCCTCTGATTATGAACATGTTTATGCTTTGTGAGTAGTTACTTTTGTTCACGAGGACATGGGAGAAGTCTTGCTATTAGTAGTCATGTGAATTTGGTATTCGTTCCGTATTTTGATGAGATGTATGTTGTCTCTCCTCTAGTGGTGTTATGTGAACGTCGACTACATGACACTTCACCATTATTTGGGCCTAGAGGAAGGCATTGGGAAGTAATAAGTAGATGATGGGTTGCTAGAGTGACAGAAGCTTAAACCCTAGTTTCTGCGTTGCTTCGTAAGGGGCTGATTTGGATCCATATGTTTCATGCTATGGTTAGGTTTACCTTAATACTGTTGTTGTAGTTGCGGATGCTTGGAATAGAGGTTAATCATAAGTGGGATGCTTGTCCAAGTAAGGGCAGCACCCAAGCACCAGTCCACCCACATACCAAATTACCAAAGTACCGAACACGAATCATATGAATGTGATGAAAACTAGCTTGACGATATTCCCATGTGTCCTCGGGAGCGCTTTACATCATATAAGAGTTTGTCCAGGCTTGTCCTTTTCTACAAAAAGTATTGGGCCACCTTGCTGCACCTTATTTACTTTTGTCACTTGTTGCTCGTTACAAATTATCTTATCACAAAACTATGTGTTACCACTTATTTCAGTACTTGCAGAGAATACCTTGCTGGAAACCGCTTATCATTTCCTTCTGCTCCTCGTTGAGTTCGACACTCTTACTTATCGAAAGGACTACGATAGATCGCCTATACTTGTGGGTCATCAAGACTCTCTTCTGGCGCCGTTGCCGAGGAATGAAGCGCCTTTGGTAGGTGGAATTTGGTAAGGAAAAATTTATATAGTGTGCTGAAATTTACTGTCACTTGTTACCATGGAAAGTAATCCTCTGAGGGGCTTTTTTGGGATATCTTCACCCCGACCAGTAGAGCAAAGAGTTTCTCCTCAACCTACTGAACCTACTGAAAATGAAAATGAAAATTAAAATGCTTGCTTTGAACTTCCTATGGATATGATAGAAAAACTGCTAGCTAATCCTTTTTTAGGAGATGGAACAAAACATCGTGATGAACATCTGATATATGTGGATGAAGTTTGTGGATTATTTAAGCTTGCAGGTGTACCCTGATAACCCACAAGTATAGGGGATTGCAACAGTTTTCGAGGGTAAAGTATTCAACCCAAATTTATTGATTCGACACAAGGGGAGCCAAAGAATACTCTCAAGTATTAGCAGCTGAGTTGTCAATTCAACCACACCTGGAAACTTAATATCTATATCAAAGTGTTTAGTAGCAAAGTAATATGATAGTAGTGGTAACGGTATCAAAAAGTAATAGTAGTAAAAGGAATGTTTTTGGTATTTTGTAGTGATGATAGCAATAGCAACGGGAAAGTGAATAAGCGAAGAACAATATATGGAAAGCTCATAGGCAATGGATCAGTGATGGAGAATTATGTCGGATGCGGTTCATCATGTAATAGTCATAACCTAGGGTGACACAGAACTAGCTCCAGTTCATTGATATAATGTAGGCATGTATTCCGAATATAGTCATACGTGCTTATGGAAAAGAACTTGCATGGCATGTTTTGTCCTACTGTCCCGTGGCAGCGGGGTCCTTATGGAAACTAAGGGATATTAAGGCCTCCTTTTAATAGAGAACTGGAACAAAGCATTAACACATAGTGAATACATGAACTCCTCAAACTACGGTCATCACTGGTAAGTATCCTGATTATTGTCACTTCGGGGTTAACGGATGATAACACATAATAGGTGACTATAGACTTGCAAGATAGGATCAAGAACACTCATATATTGATGAAAACATAATAGGTTCAGATCTGAAATCATGGCACTCGGGCCCTAGTGACAAGCATTAAGCATAGCAAAGTCATGGCAACATCAATCTTAGAACATAGTGGACACTAGGGATCAAACCCTAACAAAACTAACTCGATTACATGATAGATCCCATCCAACCCATCACCGTCCAGCAAGCCTACGATGGAATTACTCACGCACGATGGTGAGCATCATGAAATTGGTGATGGAGGACGGTTGATGATGATGATGTTGGAAATATGCCCTAGAGGCAATAATAAAAGTATTATTATTATATTTCCTTGTTCATGATAATTGTCTTTTATTCATGCTATAACTGTATTATCCGGAAATCGTAATACACGTGTGAATACATAGACCACAATATGTCCCTAGTGAGCCTCTAGTTGACTAGCTCGTTGTGATCAACAGATGGTCATGGTTTCCTGGCTATGGGCATTGGATGTCGTTGATAACGGGACCACATCATTAGGAGAATGATGTGATGGACAAGACCCAATCCTAAGACTAGCACAAAAGATCGTGTAGTTCATTTGCTAGAGCTTTGCCAATGTCAAGTATCTCTTCCTTCGACCATGAGAGCGTGTAACTCCTGGATACCGTAGGAGTGCTTTGGGTGTATCAAACGTCACAACGTAACTGGGTGACTATAAAGGTGCACTACAGGTATCTCCGAAAGTATCTATTGTTTTATGCGGATCGAGACTGGGATTTGTCACTCCGTGTAAACGGAGAGGTATCTCTGGGCCCACTCGGTAGGACATCATCATATGCGCAATGTGACCAAGGAGTTGATCACGGGATGATGTGTTACGGAACGAGTAAAGTGACTTGCCGGTAACGAGATTGAACAAGGTATTGGATACCGACGATCGAATCTCGGGCAAGTAACATACCGATAGACAAAGGGAATTGAATACGGGATTGATTAAGTCCTTGAAATCGTGGTTCATCCGATGAGATCATCGTGGAACATGTGGGAGCCATCATGGGTATCCAGATCCCGCTGTTGGTTATTGACCGGAGAACGTCTCGGTCATGTCTACATGTCTCCCGAACCCGTAGGGTCTACACACTTAAGGTTCGATGACGCTAGGGTTATAAAGGAAGTTTGTATGTGGTTACCGAATGTTGTTCGGAGTCCCGGATGAGATCCCGGACATCACGAGGAGTTCCGTAATGGTCCGGAGGTAAAGATTTATATATGGGAAGTCCTATTTTGGCCACCGGAAAATGTTCGGGATTTTTCGGTATTGTACAGGGAAGGTTCTAGAAGGTTCCGGAGTGGGGCCCACCTGCATGGGGGGACCCACATGGACGTGGGTAGTGGGGGCAAGGCCCCACACCCCTGGTCAAGGTGCACCAAGATCCCCCCTTAGAAGGAATAAGATCATATCCCGAAGGGATAAGATCAAGATCCCTAAAAAGGGGGGATAACAATCGGTGGGGAAGGAAATAATGAGATTTCTTTCCTCCCACCTTGGCCAACGCCCCAATGGACTTGGAGGGCAAGAAACCAGCCCCTCCACCCCTATATATAGTGGGGAGGCGCATGGGAGCTATATACGAAGTTCTGGCACAGCCCTACCTCTCTTCCTACTCCTCCTCTCCCATGGTGCTTGGCGAAGCCCTGCTGGATTGCCACGCTCCTCCACCACCACCACGCCGTTGTGCTGCTGTTGGATGGAGTCTTCCTCAACCTCTCCCTCTCTCCTTGCTGGATCAAGGCGTGGGAGACGTCACCGGGTTGTACGTGTGTTGAACGCGGAGATGCCGTCCGTTCGGCACTAGGATCATCGGTGATTTGAATCACGACGAGTACGACTCCATCAACCCCGTTCACTTGAACGCTTCCGCTTAGCGATCTACAAGGGTATGTAGATGCACTCTCTTTCTACTCGTTGCTGGTCTCTCCATAGATAGATCTTGGTGACACGTAGGAAAATTTTGAATTTCTGCTACGTTCCCCAACAGTGGCATCATGAGCTAGGTCTATTGCGTAGATTCTTTGCACGAGTAGAACACAAAGTAGTTGTGGGCGTTGATGTTGTTCAATATGCTTACCATTACTAGTCCAATCTTGTTTCGACGGTATTGTGGGATGAAGCGGCCCGGACCGACCTTACACGTACTCTTACGTGAGACAGGTTCCACCGATTGACATGCACTTGGTGCATAAGGTGGCTAGCGGGTGACAGTCTCTCCCACTTTAGTTGGAACGGATTCGATGAAAAGGGTCCTTATGAAGGGTAAATAGCAATTGGCATATCACGTTGTGGTCTTGCGTAGGTAAGAAACGTTCTTGCTAGAAACCCATAGCAGCCACGTAAAACATGCAACAACAATTAGAGGACGTCTAACTTGTTTTTGCAGGGTATGCTATGTGATGTGATATGGCCAAGAAGAATGTGATGAATGATATGTGATGTATGAGATTGATCATGTTCTTGTAATAGGATTCACGACTTGCATGTCGATGAGAATGACAACCGGCAGGAGCCATAGGAGTTGTCTTTATTTATTGTATGACCTGCGTGTCATTGAACAACGCCATGTAACTTACTTTACTTTATTGCTAAACGCGTTAGCCATAGAAGTAGAAGTAGTCGTTGGCGTGACAACTTCATGAAGACACGATGATGGAGATCATGATGATGGAGATCATGGTGTCAAGCCGGTGACAAGATGATCATGGAGCCCCGAAGATGGAGATCAATGGAGCTATATGATATTGGCCATATCATGTCACAACTATATAATTGCATGTGATGTTTATTATGATTATGCATCTTGTTTACTTAGGACGACGGTAGTAAATAAGATGATCCCTTACAAAATTTCAGGAAGTGTTCTCCCCTAACTGTGCACCGTTGCTACAGTTCGTCGCTTCTAAGGACCACGTGATGATCGGGTGTGATGGATTCTTACGTTCACATACAACGGGTGTAAGACAGTTTTACACAGCGAAAACACTTAGGGTTAACTTGACGAGCCTAGCATGTGCAGACATGGCCTCGGAACACGGAGACCGAAAGGTCGAGCATGAGTCGTATAGTAGATACGATCAACATGAAGATGTTCACCGATGATGACTAGTCCGTCTCACGTGATGATCGGACACAGCCTAGTTGACTCGGATCATGTAATCACTTAGATGACCAGAGGGATGTCTATCTGAGTGGGAGTTCATAAGATGAACTTAATTATCTTGAACATAGTCAAAAGACCTTTTGCAAATTATGTCGTAGCTCGCACTTTAGTTCTACTGTTTTAGATATGTTCCTAGAGAGAATATAGTTGAAAGTTGATAGTAGCAATTATGCGGACAGTAGAAAGCTTATGTCCTTAATGCACTGCTCAGTGTGCTGAACCCCAAACGTCGTCTGTGGATGTTGCGAACATCAGACATACAAGTTTTGATAACTACGTGATAGTTCAGTTAAACGGTTTAGAGTTGAGGCACCAAAAACGTTTTTGAAAACGTCGCGGAACATATGAGATGTTTCGAGGGCTGAAATGATGATTTCAGGCTCGTGCCCACGTCAAGAGGTATGAGAGCTCCGACGATTTTCTTAGCCTGCAAACTAAGGGAGAAAAGCTCAATCGTTGAGCTTGTGCTCAGATTGTCTGAGTGCAACAATCACTTGAATCGAGTGGGAGTTGATCTTCCAGATGAGATAGTGATGTTTCCCCAAAGTCATTGCCACCAAGCTGCTAGAGCTTCGTGATGAACTATAACATATCAGGGATAGATATGATGATCCTTGAGGTATTCGTGATGTTTGACACCGCGAAAGTAGAAATCAAGAAGGAGCATCAATTGTTGATGGTTGGTGAAACCACTAGTTTCAAGAAGGGCAAGGGCAAGAAGGGATACTTCATGAAACGGCAAATCAGCTGCTGCTCCAGTGAAGAAACCCAAGGTTGAACCCAAACCCGAGACTAAGTGCTTCTGTAATAAGGGGAACAGCCACTGGAGCAGAATTACCCTAGATACTTGGTAGATGAGAAGGCTGGCTAGGTCGATAGAAGTATATTGGATATACATTGTGTTGATGTGTACTTTACTAGTACTCCTAGTAGCACCAGGGTATTAGATAGCGGTTCGGTTGATAAGTGTTAGTAACTCGAAATAAAAGCTACGGAATAAACAGGAGACTAGCTAAAGGTGAGCTGACGATATGTGTTGGAAATGTTTCCAATGTTGATATGATCAAGCATCGCACGCTCCCTCTACCATCGAGATTGGTGTTAAAACCTGAATAATTGTTATTTGGTGTTTGCGTAGAGCATAGACATGATTGGATTATGACTATTGCAATACGGTTATTCATTTAAGGAGAATAATAGTTACTCTATTTATGTGAATAATACCTTCAGTGGTCTTGCACCTAAAAATGGTTTATTAAATCTCGATCGTGGTGATACACATTTTCATGCCAAAAGATAGTAATGATAGTACCACTTACTGGTGGCACTGCCATGTAAGTCATATTGGTTTAAAACGCATGAAGAAGCTCCATATTGATGGATCTTTGGACTCACTCGTTTTTGAAAAGTTTGAGACATGCGAACCATGTCTATTGGTGTATACGCATGAAGAAACTCCATGCAGATGGATCGTTTGGACTCACTTGATTTTGAATCACTTGAGATATGCAAATCATACCACATGGGCAAGATGACTGAAAAGCCTCGTTTTCAGTAAGATGGAACAAGATAGCAACTTGTTGGAAGTAACACATTTTGATGTGTGCAGTCCAATGAGTGCTGAGGCATGCAGTGAATATTGTTATGTTCTTACTTCACAGATGATTCGAGTAGATGTTGAGAATATTTACTTGATGAAACACAAGTCTGAATTATTGAATGGTTCAAGTAATTTCAGAGTGAAGTAGCAGATCATTGTGACAAGAGGATAAAATGTCTATGATATGATCATAGAGATGAATATCTGAGTTACGAGTTTTGGCACACAATTAAGACATTGTGGAAATTGTTTCGCAATTAATACCGCCTGGAACACCATAATGTGATGGTGTGTCCGAACATCATAGTTGCACCCTATTGGATATGGTGCGTACCATGATGTCTCTTATCGAATTACCACTATCGTTCATGGGTTAGGCATTAGAGACAACCACATTCACTTTAAATAGGGCACCACGTAATTCCGATGAGATGACACCGTATGAATTATGGTTTAGAGAAACCTAAGTTGTCGTTTCTTAAGAGTTTGGGGCTGCGACGCTTATATGAAAAAGTTTCAGGTTGATAAGCTCGAACCCAAAGCGGATAAAATGCATCTTCATAGGAAACCCAAAACAGTTGGGTATACCTCCTAATTCAGATCCGAAAGCAATATGGATTGTTTCTAGAATCGGGTCCTTTCTCGAGGAAAAGTTTCTCTCGAAAGAATTGAGTGGGAGGATGGTGGAGACTTGATGAGGTTATTGAACCGTCTCTTCAACTAGTGTGTGACAGGGCACAGGGAGTTGTTCCTGTGGCACCTACACCAATTGAAGTGGAAGCTTATGATATTGATCATGAAACTTCGGATCAAGTCACTCCCAAACCTCGTAGGATGACAAGGATGCGTACTACTTCAGAGTGGTACGTAATCCTGTCTTGAAGGTCATGTTGCTAGACAACAATGAACCTACGAGCTATGGAGAAGCGATGGTGGGCCCGGATTCCGATAAATGGCTTGAGGCCATAAAATCCGAGAGAGGATCCATGTATGAAAACAAAGTGTAGACTTTGGCAGAACGGCTCGATGGTCGTAAGGCTAATGAGTACAGATGGATTTCAAAAGGAAGACAGACAATGATGGTAAATGTCACCATTAAGAAAGCTCGACTTGTCGTTAAGATGTTTTCCGACAAGTTCATGGAGTTTACTACGATGAGATTTTCTCACTCGTAGCGATGCTAAGAGTCTGTTGGAATTATATTAGCGATTACTGCATTATTTATGAAATCTTGCAGATAGGATGTCAAAACATTGTTTCCTCGACGATTTTAATGAGGAAAGGTTTTATGTGATACAACCAGAAGGTTTTGTCAATCCCGAAAGATGCTAATAAGTATGCAAAGCTCCAGCAATCCTTCTAAGGACTGGAGTGAGCATCTCGGAGTTGGAATGTATGCTTTGATGATGATCAAAAATTTTGGGTTTGTACAAAGTTTATGAGAAACTTGTATTTCCAAAGAAGTGAGTGGGAGCACTATAGAATTTCTGATGAGTATATGTTGTTGACATATTGTTGATCAGAAATGACGTAGAATTTCTGGAAAGCATATAGGGTTATTTTGAAAGTGTTTTTCAATGGAAAGCCTGGATTAAGCTACTTGAACATTGAGCATCAAGATCTATAAGGATAGATCAAAATGCTTAATAATACTTTCAAATGAGCACATATCTTGACATGATCTTGAAGGTGTTCAAGATGGACCAGTCAAAGAAGGAGTTCTTGCCTGAGTTGTAAGGTACGAAGTTAAGACTTAAAGCTCGACCACGGCAGAATAGAGAGAAAGGACGAAGGTCGTCCCCTATGCTTAAGACGTAGGCTCTTCAGTATGCTATGCTGTGTACCGCTCCTGAAGTGTGCCTTGCCATGAGTCAGTCAAGGGGTACAAGAGTGATCCAAGAATGGCTGACAGGACAGCGGTCAAAGTTATCCTTAGTAACTAGTGGACTAAGGAATTTTCTCGATTATGGAGGTGGTAAAAGAGTTCGTCGTAAAGGTTACGACGATGCAAGCTTGACACCTATCCGGATAGCTCTGAGTAGAGAGACCAAATACATATAATGGAGCAATAATTTAGAATAGCTCCAAGTAGAACAGTTGTTTGGAATAGCTCCAAATAGAGCGTGGTAGCTGCATCTAGGAGATGACATAGAGATTTGTAAAGCACACACGGATCTGAAAGGTTCAGACCCGTTGACTAAAACCTCTCTCACAAGCAACATGATCAAACATAAAACTCATTGAGTGTTAATCACATAGTGATGTGAACTAGACTACTGACTCTAGTAAACTCTTGGGTATTAGTCACATGGCGATGTGACCTGTGAGTGTTAATCACATGGCGATGTGACCTGTGAGTGTTAATCACATGGCGATGTGAACTAGATTATTGACTCTAGTGCAAGTGGGAGACTGTTGGAAATATGCCCTAGAGGCAATAATAAAAGTATTATTATTATATTTCCTTGTTCATGATAATTGTCTTTTATTCATGCTATAACTGTATTATCTAGAAATCGTAATACACGTGTGAATACATAGACCACAATATGTCCCTAGTGAGCCTCTAGTTGACTAGCTCGTTGTGATCAACAGATAGTCATGGTTTCCTGGCTATGGGCATTGGATGTCGTTGATAACGGGATCACATCATTAGGAGAATGATGTGATGGACAAGACCCAATCCTAAGACTAGCACAAAAGATCGTGTAGTTCATTTGCTAGAGCTTTGCCAATGTCAAGTATCTCTTCCTTCGACCATGAGAGCGTGTAACTCCTGGATACCGTAGGAGTGCTTTGGGTGTATCAAACGTCACAACGTAATTGGGTGACTATAAAGGTGCACTACAGGTATCTCCGAAAGTATCTATTGTTTTATGCGGATCGAGACTGGGATTTGTCACTCCGTGTAAACGGAGAGGTATCTCTGGGCCCACTCGGTAGGACATCATCATATGCGCAATGTGAC
>NC_041384.1:146445030-146469467 GCF_002162155.2 Triticum dicoccoides | reverse complement strand
AAAGTGACTTGCCGGTAACGAGATTGAACAAGGTATTGGATACCGATGATCGAATCTCGGGCAAGTAACATACCGATAGACAAAGGGAATTGAATACGGGATTGATTAAGTCCTTGACATCGTGGTTCATCCGATGAGATCATCGTGGAACATGTGGGAGCCATCATGGGTATCCAGATCCCGCTGTTGGTTATTGACCGGAGAACGTCTCGGTCATGTCTACATGTCTCCCGAACCCGTAGGGTCTACACACTTAAGGTTCGATGACGCTAGGGTTATAAAGGAAGTTTGTATGTGGTTACCGAATGTTGTTCGGAGTCCCGGATGAGATCCCGGACATCACGAGGAGTTCCGTAATGGTCCGGAGGTAAAGATTTATATATGGGAAGTCCTATTTTGGCCACCGGAAAATGTTCGGGATTTTTCGGTATTGTACCGGGAAGGTTCTAGAAGGTTCCGGAGTGGGGCCCACCTGCATGGGGGGACCCACATGGACGTGGGTAGTGGGGGCAAGGCCCCACACCCCTGGTCAAGGCGCACCAAGATCCCCCCTTAGAAGGAATAAGATCATATCCCGAAGGGATAAGATCAAGATCCCTAAAAAGGGCGGATAACAATCGGTGGGGAAGGAAATAATGAGATTTCTTTCCTCCCACCTTGGCCAACGCCCCAATGGACTTGGAGGGCAAGAAACCAGCCCCTCCACCCCTATATATAGTGGGGAGGCGCATGGGAGCTATATACGAAGTTCTGGCACAGCCCTACCTCTCTTCCTACTCCTCCTCTCCCATGGTGCTTGGCGAAGCCCTGCTGGATTGCCACGCTCCTCCACCACCACCACGCTGTTGTGCTGCTGTTGGATGGAGTCTTCCTCAACCTCTCCCTCTCTCCTTGCTGGATCAAGGCGTGGGAGACGTCACCGGGCTGTACGTGTGTTGAACGCGGAGATGCCGTCCGTTCGGCACTAGGATCATCGGTGATTTGAATCACGACGAGTACGACTCCATCAACCCCGTTCACTTGAACGCTTCCGCTTAGCGATCTACAAGGGTATGTAGATGCACTCTCTTTCTACTCGTTGCTGGTCTCTCCATAGATAGATCTTGGTGACACGTAGGAAAATTTTGAATTTCTGCTACGTTCCCCAACAGTGGCATCATGAGCTAGGTCTATTGCGTAGATTCTTTGCACGAGTAGAACACAAAGTAGTTGTGGGCGTTGATGTTGTTCAATATGCTTACCGTTACTAGTCCAATCTTGTTTCGACGGTATTGTGGGATGAAGCGGCCCGGACCGACCTTACACGTACTCTTACGTGAGACAGGTTCCACCGATTGACATGCACTTGGTGCATAAGGTGGCTAGCGGGTGCCAGTCTCTCCCACTTTAGTCGGAACAGATTCGATGAAAAGGGTCCTTATGAAGGGTAAATAGCAATTGGCATATCACGTTGTGGTCTTGCGTAGGAGTTCTTCTCTCTGTTTTTTCTCCCCGAAACTCAATATATGGAGTTGGAGTTGGAGTCAGAGAGGCAACAGGGGGCCCACGAGGTAGGGGGGCGTGCCGTAGGGGGGCAGGCGCGCCCCCCACCCTCGTGGAGAAGTGGTGGGCCCCCTGGACTTCATCTTTTGTAGGTATTTTTCTTATTTTCCGAAAAGTGGCTCCGTGAAGTTTCAGGTCATTCCGAGAACGTTTACTCCTGCACATAAATAACACCATGCTAATTCTGCTGAAAACATCGTCAGTCCGGGTTAGTTCCATTCAAATCATGCAAGTTAGAGTCCAAAACAAGGGCAAAAGTGTTTGGAAAAGTAGATACGTTGGAGACGTATCAACTCCCCCAAGCTTAAACCTTTGCTTGTCCTCAAGCAATTCAGTTGATAAACTGAAAGTGATAAAGAAAAACTTTTACAAACTCTATTTGCTCTTGTTGTTGTAAATATGTAAACCAGCATTCAAGTTTTCAGCAAAGATTATAACTAACCACATTCACAATAACGCATAGGTCTCAAGTTTACTCATATCAATAGCATAATCAACTAGCGAGCCATAATAATAAATCTCGGATGACAACACTTTCTCAAAACAATCATAATATGATATAACAAGATGGTATCTCGCTAGCCCTTTCTAAGACCGCAAAACATAAATCCAGAGCACCTTTAAAGACCAAGGACTGACTAGACATTGTAATTCATGGTAAAAGAGATCCAGTCAAGTCATACTCAATGTAAACTAACAGTAATGAATGCAAATGACAGCGGTGCTCTCCAACTGGTGCTTTTTAATAAGAGGATGATGACTCAGCATAAAAGTAAATAGATAGGCCCTTCGCAGAGGGAAGCAGGGATTTGTAGAGGTGCCAGAGCTCAGTTTTGAAACAGAGGTGAATAATATTTTGAGCGGTATACTTTCATTGTCAACATAACAACCAAGAGATGGCGATATCTTCCATGCTACACACATTATAGGCGGTTCCCAAACAGAATGGTAAAGTTTATACTCCCCCTTCCACCAACAAGCATCAATCCATGGCTTGCTCGAAACAATGAGTGCCTCCAACTAACAAGAGTCCCAGGGGGAGTTTTGTTTGCAATTATTTTGATTTAGTTTGCATAAAGCATGGGACTGGGCATCCCGGTGACCAGCCATTTATCTCATGAGTGAGGAGCAGAGTCCACTCCTCTTGAGAATAACCCGCCTAACATGGAAGATACAAACAACCCTAGTTGATACATGAGCTATTCAAGCATACAAAACAGGATATTTATTTGAAGGTTTAGAGTTTGGCACATACAAATTTACTTGGAACGGCAGGTAGATACCGTATATAGGTAGGTATAGTGGACTCATGAGGAATAACTTTGGGATTTAGGGAGTTTGGATGCACAAGCAGTATTCCCGCTTAGTACAGGTGAAGGCTAGCAAAAGACTGGGAAGCGACCAGCTAGAGAGCGACAACAGTCATGAACATGCATTAAAATTAATCAACACCGAATGCAAGCATGAGTAGGATATAATCCACCATGAACATAAATATCGTGAAGGCTATGTTGATTTTGTTTCAACTACATGCTTGAACATGTGCCAAGTCAAGTCACTTAAATCATTCAGAGGAGGATACCACCCTATCATACCACATCATAACTATCTCAATAGCATGTTGGCATGGAAGGTAAACCATTATAACTCATAGCTAATCAAGCATGGCACAAGAAACTATGATCTCTAGTTGTCATGGCAAACATGTTTATTCATAATAGGTTGAATCAGGAACGATGAACTAATCATATTTACAAAAACAAAAGAGGTCGAGTTCATACCAGCTTTTCTCATCTCAGCCAGTCCATCATATATCATCATAATTGCCTTTCACTTGCACGACCGAATAGTGTGAATAATAATAGTGCATGTGCATTGGACTAAGCTGAAATCTGCAGGCATTCAATAAACAAGAGAAGACAAGGCAATATGGGCTCTTTTGTTAGATAAACAATAATGCATATAAGAGCCATTTCAACAATTAATTATGGTCTTCTCCTATCGACCCCCAAAGAAAAGACAAGAAATAAAACTATTTACACGGGAAAGCTCCCAACAAGCAAAAGAAGAACATGAAATATTTTTGGGTTTTCTTTTTAATTACTACTACAAACATGGAAATTAAACTGATTAAAAGCTACAACTAATTTTTTTGGTTTTTCTTAAGGTTTATTAAACACACAAGAAGAAAGCATAAAAAGGAAAATAAACTAGCATGGATGATACAATGAAAAAGTATGAGCACCGACATCTAGCAATGAGTGTGTGAACATAAATGTAATGTCGGTGGGAAATACGTACTCCCCCAAGCTTAGGCTTTTGTCCTAAGTTGGTCTATGGCCACGGCTAGCCTGTCGGATATCCATAATAGTAGTTGGGGTCGTACTGAGATGCAGCGGCTATCGCCTGCTGAGATGCAGCGTGGCGACGAGCGGCCTCCGCTCTCCTCTCGTACTCATTTGCCTCCTCTCTGGTAATGGTATATCTTCCTCTTGCCTGATAATCAAAGAAGGCAGGAGCAGGGAGAGTAATATGGACAGCACGACGTTTGTCAAAGATTAGTCGATACTAGAGAGGTGATTCATTCCTCTCAACAAACTAGTGGTGAACCATAGCACTAAAGTCTGGGTAAGCAGGTGGTAATTCAATATCATCTTCGCGTATGACTACACCAAGAAAATTAGCTATGCGGGTTGCAGAAATTCCTCCACAGAAATCTCCATTAAATCTATTAAGATGAAACCTACCTGCAACAGTGGCTCCCAAATTATATGATTTGTCTCCTAACACAGCACTCCTAAGAATAATAATATCGGGGACACACATGTGACATGCCTCATCTTTACCATCAATGCATCTACCTATGAAGAGAGCAAAATAATGTATAGCAGGAAAGTGAATGCTCCCTATGGTAGCTTGTGTAATATCTCTAGATTCTCCCATAGTTATGCTAGTAAGAAAATCCCTAAATTCAGATTTGTGAGGATCCCTTATACTACCCCATTGTGGAAGTTTGCAAGCAGTGGTAAAATCCTCTAAGACCATAGTGTAAGATTTATCATAATGATCAAACAGGACAGTTGGAGAATTACGTGAAGTTGAAAAATTCAAACCTCCTCACAAAGGTATTGGTGAGGTTGTGATACTGGCTGCACTTCTCTTCCTCGAAGCTCACAAGATCAGCGTTACGCAAATATCCATTGAATTCTTCCTTAATTCCTGCTCGATCCATAAAGTTCTCAGAAGTCCATTCACAAGGACACACTGGAGCGTCTCTTGGTGGCTCGTCATCAGCATCACGCATTGCAAGCCTGGGTCCTTGCTTCCTTGAAGAACCACCTTGGAACATTTTCCTAAGCATATTTCTTCCTCGGAAAAATTCTGAAATTTTTTAGTAACTTTAAAATAAAAGTAAACCAAACTCAATAATATTGATAGCAACTACTCCTACAAGTGCCAAGGGCCTATATCATGCATCAAAACTACTTTTGTCCATATAAATTTGACATGCAAGCTCAAGAATAGGGTCACGTAAGCAGAAAATTTTTGCAATGAATAAAGCACTAGAAAAAAAACTAATTGGACCAATGGAGGAGTCACATACCAAGGAACAGTCTGCCCAAGCAGTTTTGTGAGAGGTGCTTTGAGCAAGGAGATCGAAGATGGCAGCAAAACGAGCTTGGACTCGGGTTTGAGCTGGTTATTCGTGTTTGTGGGAGGAAGAAGAAGTGTATGGGTGAAAGGATAAGTGGAGGAGGGCCACCATGGGCCCATGAGGCAGGGGGGCACGCCCAGGGGGTAGGACGCGCCCTCCACCCTCGTGGGCAGGTGGTTGGCCCCCCTGCTATGTTCTGAGTGCCAAATATTCTCAAATATTCTAGAAAAAATCATATTTAAATTTTAGGGCATTTGGAGAACTTTTATTTTCGAGGTATTTTTGTATTGCACGGATAATCAGATAACAGACAGAAAATATTTATTTTTATTTTATTTAATATAAATAACCGGAAGTAAAAGTAGGGTACAGAAGGTTGTGCCTTCTAGTTTCATCCATCTCATGATCATGAAAAGGAATCCTCTAACAAGGTTGATCAAGTCTTGTTAACGAACTCATTCCGAATAACATGGAACCGGAGAAATTTCGAGTAACACTATGTTACCTCAGCGGGGATATGCACATCCCCAATAATAAGAATATCATATTTCTTCTTCATAGTAGGAAGAGGAAATTCAAAACCTCCAAATATAATCGATGGAATTTTTCCAATAGAGTTAATACTATGAACTTGAGGTTGTTTCCTCGGAAAGTGTACCGTATGCTCATTGCCATTAACAAGAAAAGTGACATTGCCTTTAGTGCAATCAATAACAGCCCCTGCAGTATTCAAAAAGGGTCTTCCAAGAATAATAGACATACTATCGTCCTCGGGAATATCAAGAATAACAAAGTCTGTTAAAATAGTAATGTTTGCAACTACAACAGGCACATCCTCACAAATACCGACAAATATAGCAGTTGATTTATCAACCATTTGCAAAGATATTTCAGTAGGTGTCAACTTGTTCAAATCAAGTCTACGATATAAAGAGAGAGGCATCAAACTAACACCGGCTCCAAGATCACATAAAGCAGTTTTAACATAATTTCTTTTAATAGAGCATGGTATAGTGGGTACTCCTAGATCTCCAAGTTTCTTTGGTATTCCACCCTTAAAAGTATAATTAGCAAGCATGGTGGAAATGTTAGCTTTCGGTATCTTTCTTTTATTTGTAATAATATCTTTCATGTACTTAGCATAAGGATTGGTTTTGAGCATATCAGTTGATCGCATACGCAAAAAGATAGGTCTAATCATTTCAGCAAAGCGCTCAAAATCCTCATCATCCTTTTTATTGGATGGTTTGATAGGAAAAGGCCTGGGTTTCTGAACCAATGGTTCTCTTTCTTTACCATGTTTCCTAGCAATGAAGTCTTTTTTATCATAACGTTGATTCTTTGATTGTGGGTTATCAAGATCAACATCAGGTTCCATTTCTACATCATTATCATTACTAGGTTGAGCATCATCTTGAACATTATCATTAGCATTACCACTAGTTTCAGGTTCATTACTAGATTGAGTTTCAACATCAGAAATAGAAATATCATTTGGATTCTTAGGTATTTCAACAATAGGATCACTAGAAGCATGCAAAGTCCTATCATTTTTCTTTTTCTTCTTTTTAGAAGGACTAGGTGCATCTATTTTATTTCTCTAAGAATCTTGCTCAATTCTCTTAGGGTGGCCTTCAGGATACAAAGGTTCCAGAGTCATTCTACCAGTTCTAGTAGGCACTCTAATAGCACTATCATTATCCTTACTATTCAATTCATTGAGCAAATCATTTTGAGCTTTAAGTACTTGTTCTACTTGAGTGGTAACCATAGAAGCATGTTTACTAATAAGTTTAAGTTCACCTTTTACATTAGCCATATAATCACCCAAGTGTTCAAGCATATTTGAATTGTATTTAAATTGACTACCAAAATAAGCATTAAAATCTTCTTGTTTAGCCATAAATTTATCAAACTCATCTAAGCATGGGCTAGCAAATTTAGTAAACGGGATTTCAGCTTTATCATATCTGTAGAGAGAATTTACCTTTACTACCTGTGTCGGGTTATCAAGACCATGAGTTTCTTCAATAGGTAAAGGATTAAGATTATATGTTTCTTCAACAGGCGGTAAATTAAGACCATGTATTTCTTCAATAGGAGGTAAATTCTTAACATCTTTAGCTTTAATACCCTTTTCTTTTATAGATTTCTTTGCCTCTTGCATATCTTCAGGACTGAGAAATAGAATACCCCTCTTCTTCAGAGTTGGTTTAGGAATAGGCTCAGGAATTGGCTCCGGAGGTGTCAAATTATTTTCATTTGTCAACATATTATTCAATAGAATTTCAGCTTCATCCGGTGTTCTTTCCCTGAAAACAGAACCAGCACAACTATCCACGTAATCTTTGGAGGCATCGGTTAGTCCATTATAAAAGATATAAAGTATTACATTTTTCTTAAGAGGATGATCAGGCAAAGCATTAAGTAATTGGAGAAGCCTCCCCCAAGCTTGTGGGAGACTCTCTTCTTCAATTTGCACAAAATTATATATATATATATATATATATATATATATATATATATATATATATATATATATATATATATATATCCCTTAAAGCAGCTTGTTTCTTATGAGCAGGGAAATATTTAGCAGAGAAGTAATAAATCATATCCTGGGGACTAGCACACAACCAGGATCAAGAGAATTAAACCATATCTTAGCATCACCCTTTAATGAGAACGGAAATATTTTGAGGATGTAAAAGTCACGAGTTCTCTCATCTTTAGTGAACAGGGTGGCTATATCATTCAATTTAGTAAGATGTGCCACAACAGTTTCAGATTCATAACCATGAAAAGGATCAGATTCAACCAAAGTAATTATATCAGGATCAATAGAGAATTCATAATCCTTATCGGTAACACAGATAGGTGAAGTGGCAAAAGCAGGGTCAGGTTTCATTCTAGCATTTAGAGATTGCTTACTCCATTTAGCTAATAACCTTTTGAGTTCATTTCTCTTTCTGCAAGCTAAAATAGCGAAAGAAGCTTCTTGATAAAAAACATAACCCTTAGGAATAACAAGTGATTCATCATCATTACTTTCATCAGTAACATCAGATTCAATATTTTCAATTTCTCTAGCCCTAGCAATTTGTTCATCAAGAAAATCAGTAAGTGGCACAGTAGTATTAGGCATAGAGGTAGTTTCATCATAAATATCATGCATAGCAGAAGTGGCATCATCAATAACATGCGACATATCAGAACGAATAGCAGAAGCAGGTGTAGGTGTCGCAAGCTTACTCAAAACAGAAGGCGAATCAAGTGCAGAGCTAGATGTCAGTTCCTTACCTCCCCTCGTAGTTGAGGGATAGATCTTGGTTTTTGGATCTCTTAAGTTCTTCATAATGATAAGCTGATATATATCCCAAGTAACTCAAAGAATAGAGCTATGCTCCCCGGAAATGGTGCCAGAAAATAGTCTTGATAACCCACAAGTATAGGGGATCACAATAGTTTTCGAGGGTAAAGTAGTCAACCCAAATTTATTGATTCGACACAAGGGGAGCCAAATAATACTCTCAAGTATTGGCAGCTGAGTTGTTAATTCAACCACACCCGGAAACTTAATATCTGCAGCAAAGTGTTTAGTAGCAAAGTAATATGATAGTAGTGGTACGGTAGCAAAAAGTAACAGTAGTAAAAGCAATGTTTTTGGTATTTTGTAGTGATGATAGCAATGGCAACGGGAAAGTAAATAAGTGAAGAACAATATATGGAAAGCTTGTAGGCAATGGATCAGTGATGGAGAATTATGCCGTATGCGGTTCATCATGTAACAGTCATAACCTAGGGTGACACAGAACTAGCTCCAGTTCATTGATATAATGTAGGCACGTATTCCGAATATAATCATACGTGCATATGGATAAGAACTTGCATGACATCTTTTGTCCTACCCTCCCGTGGCAGCGGGGTCCTTACGGAAACTAAGGGATATTAAGGCCTCCTTTTAATAGAGAACTGGAACAAAGCATTAACACATAGTGAATACATGAACTCCTCAAACTACGGTCATCAGCGGTAAGTATCCCGATTATTGTCACTTCGGGGTTAACGGATCATAAAACATAATAGGTGACTATAGACTTGCAAGATAGGATCAAGAACACTCATATATTAATGAAAACATAATAGGTTCAGATCTGAAATCATGGCCCTAGGGCCCTAGTGACAAGCATTAAGCATAGCAAAGTCATAGCAATGTCAATCTCAGAACATAGTGGACACTAGGGATCAAACCCTAACAAAACTAACTCGATTACATGATGGATCCCATCCAACCCATCACCCTCCAGCAAGCCTACGATGGAATTACTCACGCAGGGCGGTGAGCATCATGAAATTGGTGATGGAGGATGGTTGATGATGACGATGGCGACGGATTCCCCTCTCCGGAGCCCCGAACGGACTCCAGATCAGGCCCCCGAGAGATTTTAGGGCTTGGCGGCGGCTCCGTATCGTAAAACGCGATGATTTCTTCTCTCTGATTTTTTTTCTCCCCGAAACTCAATATATGGAGTTGGAGTTGGAGTCGGAGAGGCAACAGGGGGCCCACGAGGTAGGGGGGCGCACCCTAGGGGGGCAGTCGCGCCCCCCACCCTCATGGAGAGGTGGTGGGCCCCCTGGCCTTCATCTTTTGCAGGTATTTTTCTTATTTTCCGAAAAGTGGCTCCGTGAAGTTTCAGGTCATTCCGAGAATGTTTACTCCTGCACATAAATAACACCATGGTAATTCTGCTGAAAACAACGTCAGTCCGGGTTAGTTCCATTCAAATCATGCAAGTTAGAGTCCAAAACAAGGGCAAAAGTGTTTGGAAAAGTAGATACGTTGGAGACATATCATACCCGGAGATGTTGTTAAGAAGAAGGTCTTCCCTTTATCTTTGAGGGGAGATGCATCGACATGGTATAGGCTATGTGATTATATGAGGTCTTGGAATTACAAACGATTGAAATTGGAATTTCATCAGAAGTTTTATCCTATGCACCTTCTTCATCGTGATCGCAATTATATATATATATATAATTTTTGGCCTCGCGAAGGAGAAAGCATCGCTCAAGCTTGGGGGAGGCTTAAATCAATGTTATATTCATGCCCCTATCATGAGATCTCAAGAGAAATGATTATTCAAAAAATTTATGCTTGGCTTTCTGGTAACAATCGCACCATGCTTGATACTTCTTGTTCTGGCTCTTTTATGATGAAGACTATTGAATTCAAATGGGATTTATTGGAAAGAATTAAACGCAACTCTGAAGATTGGGACCTCGACAATGGTAAAGAGTCAGGTATGACACCTAGTTTTGATTGTGTTAAATCTTTTATGGATACCGATATTTTTCGTAAATTTAGCACTAAATATGGACTTGACTCTAAAATAGTAGCTTCTTTCTGTGAATCTTTTGTTGCCTATGTTGATCTCCCCAAGGAGAAGTGGTTTAAATATCATGCTCCCATAGAAGTAAAAGTAGCTACGGCTATTAAAGTTGAAGAAAAGACTATCACTTATAATGATCCTATTGTTCCTACTTCTTATGTTGAGAAACCACCTTTCCCTGTTAGGATAAAGGATCATGCTAAAGCTTCAACTGTGGTTCGTAAAAGAAATATTAAAACATATACACCTCCTAAGCAAGTTAAAGTTGAACCTAATATTGCTATTGTTAAAGATCTCTTGTCTGATAATATTGATGGGCATGTTATTTATTTCTGTGATGAAACTGCTAGAGTTGCTAAACCCTGTGATAAAGATAAACCTAGACCTGTGGTAGGCATGCCTGTTATTTCTGTTAAAATAGGAGATCATTGTTATCATGGCTTATGTGACATAGGTGCTAGTGCTAGTGCAATACCTTATTCCTTATACAAAGAAGTTATGCATGATATTGCACCTGCTGAGATGGAAGATATTGATGTCACAATTAAACTTGCCAATGCCCAAGTAAGTAATCCCCTGGCCGAACACACTGTCCTTTTCTTTATCATGACATCATTCTGAAGAATTGCTCTTTGACCAGGACTGGATAGCAAAGGCGAAGATGATCCGGTGTTCGGCCCCCCTTCCTAAAGGCTTGGACAATCCGGTGCTGGAAAAGATGCTCGAGCCAGCACCTCGTCTAGTGCCCTCAAAGGAAGATGAAGGGGGGAATAAAGAGGGCGAAAGAGGGCCTCCATCGCTACCTATTCTAATCGAAGGAATGAGTGCCTCCGCGAGGGAGGATAACCAAGGGGAAGAATCTGACATTCTCCCTCCCCGGGGAAGGAAGAGGACTACCTCTGAAGATCCACAAACTAAGGTTTCCAAACGGGAGAAGAAATCTCCGCCAGAGGGTCCTGGCTAGGAGGGTATTCTTGCCGCACAATGTCCACGTGGGGATCAGCCCTCTACCGAGTTGTAAGTAATCAAAAAGTACTTAATAGTGAAGATATCCTACCTTGCTTCTGAAGACAATAACCGACGCTTGTAAATTGTAGTCCGGATCGCAGCTCTTCTCGACAGAGTTCATCTTTGGGGGATCTTCTTTCGGAGATGATGTAGAGCGAAATGCCTCCCCCGGACTCCCCAGCTCAAGAAGCGGGCAACCTTGAAGTGTCGGCGCGAAGGGTATCTCCGGATCCAATATCGCCGGAAGATAACCCTTTGTCTGCCCGGCATCCCCAGTATCCGGCTCCTAAGGAGAGCGACAGCAAGGGTCTGTACAGTGTGCGGTCGGACGTGCTGAAGGATCTTCTGGGGCAAGCTATCGTCTAGGAAGCACATCGTACGCTAATGGGTACGGTAATTGAAAGGATTTCATCCGCCGAAAGCGGTTTGCATGAAGCTTTTATGAGTCTGCTGAAAGGCTTCGAGGTACGTGAAATAGTGTATGCCTTTAACAGTATCGCATACGTTAGGTATGCCCATGTATATTGTAGCCCCTGAGACTCTGGTTGTCATTGAGAATGGCGGCAAACAGAGGATCATAGTCCCAGGTAATAACCAGACCGCCTTTATGTGCAGGTGATTGAAGCTCCGGTGGCTAGCCGGACTGATGGGTTTGCCGAACTAAAGCGGCAGCTGGATGCGGCAGATGCCGACATCGTTCTTGTCAACAAGCAGCTTGACAAGGCATGGGGTGAGTGATTTTTTTGGTGATCGTCACATAGTAAGAGCAGCATGATGCCAGTATCTTTAATATGTTGTGACTGCAGATGGAGCTGCCATCGTGGAGACCCTTCGGGCGGAGCTTGCCCGAGCCAAGGAGCAAGCGAGGAGTAGCAATGCGGCCGCTTTAAAGGCAGTCGAAGAGTTAAGGGCCGAACAGGCCGCGCATTGCGAGAGCAAGGAAAAATTAGCCATGATGGCTGTAGAATTAAAAGATGCTGCTGACCATCACTGGCTTCTTGAAGAAGAAGATCGGGCGAAAGCGATGGACCTGGAGAAGGCCCGGGTGGCTGCCAAGGAAGCCCGCTCCAAAATTAGAGCGAGGAAGGAGGAGCTGAATCAAGCTGCAGATATCGTTTCTGGGAAGCCCTTCTTGTTGCGGACTAAGTTCGGGGATCCAAAGTATGCTCCTCTGGACCGGCTATGGAGTTCTATGGACGAGTACATGGATTTGGCTGCAAGTGCTGCTGATGCAGCCGAGTACTTCAAGGATCAGAAATGTCCCGAAGTGGAGAAGCTGTTCTGGTCACAGTTTCACGCTCCAGTCCGTTCGCTGCTGCTGAATGAGCGATTGACCGGTTGGGCCAAGCTCCATAGGTTGTCCGGACTTGCCATGAGGTCCGTTGTGGAGAACCCATGGCCAGGAGGGCCAAGGCCGAGCAGCTACTTTAGCTTAGTGCAACAATTCCTTGAAGTTGTGCCATGCATCGATGCTGTAAAGAGATCAGCGTGCATAGAAGGTGCGCGGATGGCCCTTGCCCGTGTCAAAACATACTGGGCGGAGATGGAGGCCACCACTATTGCGGCATAGGGTTCGGCCATAGGCCGAGTGGCTGCCGAGCACTACTTTGAAGAAGTCCTTAAAGGCGCTCACTCGATAGAGGCTCACTGCTCGAAGAATATTATTTTCTAGTGATATGTAGTCCCATTGTACAAACAATGTTTTTCTGAATTAATCAAGGTTGTATTTATACTTTTGCCCGAAAGTACTATGATGCCTCCTATGCGGCCTTTTATGTATATATGTATATAACCTAAAAGTTTGCAGTCGTCTTCTTCCGCCCCCATGCATATAATGCGCGGGTCTTCACAAAAGATGCGTATCCACACTTGATCCAACGTCTTGGTCCGTTAAGGAGGTGATAGCGTAGAGAACAAGGCAATCGTACTATATTGCTTTAACACTTTTACTTAGCCATAGGAGTTTGACAATGGGGCTACTATATAGCCCCTGGTACTCCTGCGCTTGTCCGAATACGGTGCGCGTATGTACATGACCGGGAAATGGTCCTTCGTTAATGCGGAGGAATCCCGAAGATTCCGATTAGTCATCAAGTGGTTGACCAGTCTCTCGCTATATCATGCAAGTCAGTTTTCGACTTTCTCTACTGAGGTGCTCATCCGGACGAACCAGGGCACAATCGCAGTAGTTCTCCTAGTGCTACCTTAGCCGATATAACGGAACGTAAGGTACCAAAACGTGGGAGCCGGGTAAACCCAACATTTGACCAAAGACATGATTCGGAGCTGATGCATATAGGGCAAAACTCGCGACGCCGAACACTCCCTAAGGTGTTTGGTCTTTATAACATATACCGGGATAAACAATGCCCTTTATAAGAAACCCCATGTGTCCAGGTACGTGCAAAATCCTGGTGCGGCCACATGCCAATAACGCCGGCATCCTTCTCGGTTGTGTGGAGTATCCGGAGGATGTGAGCAACAAGAGACAGTAAAAAAGGTTTACGCAGGGCCTTAATCTAAAAAGAAACCTTTTGGCGGGTCCCTGTTGCACGTCTGCGCCTGTGTCTCCATTGTGCCATGTCCTGGATGGGTGTAGCACGATTGTAACCTGCAAAAAGGAAAGAACTTAGATGTAGGTTGCCGTGCCGAAAAGAAGAATGAGTTATCATAATTCCAGAGAAGCTTAGTTGAGCCGGGCTGGCCCTAATTACACGCGGGAAGCCCCTGATATCGCTTTATGAGGGTTCGAAAACCAATCATATACATGTATGATGGAACGCTGGACTCTTCTAACCGTGTCCGTGGTCTTGATGACCTGCCATTTTTTTGGTTGGTGAGGCCGTCTAGTGTGCGGCTGTTAGAGCCACCGCGTCCTCTTCCGTACGTGAAGAACGGTTGGTATTTCCGCTAACTTTAATGACGCCTCGTGGACCGGGCATCTTGAGCTTGAGAAAAGCATAATGTGGTATTGCGTTAAAACAAGCGAAAGCCGCCCTTCCGAGTAGTGCTTGAAAATCACTTCAGAATGGAGCGATGTGAAAAGTTAACATTTCACTTCGGACGTTATCGGGAGAACCGAATACCACCTCTAGTAGTAGAGAGCCCGTACAGTGGGCCTCTTGGCCTGGTATTACTCCCTTGAAGGTAGTATTACTGTGGCTTATTTGTGTCGAGTCTATCCCCACTTTGCGGACTGTGTCTTGATATATCAGATTCAGATCACTGCCGTCGTCCATGAGGACCCTTGTGAAATGGTACCCATTTATTATTGGGTCTAACACCAAGGCCGTCAGTCCTTCACATCGGATATGTGTATCGTGATCCCTATGATCAAAAGTGATCGGGCAGGCCAACCAGGGGTTGGACCCTAGGGGTGACGGGCTCGATGGCGCGTGTGCATCGGAGTGCGTGATTGCTTCTCCTCCTTGTCACATTGATCACGTTTACTGTTTTAACCTCCGGTGCAAATTTTTTCTGTCCTCCGGCGCTTTGCTGGCGAGGTTCATCCTCCTCTTCGCTTGGTGTCTCCGCCCCTTTGTGTTCAGTGTTTAGCTTACCGGCCTGCTTGAAGACCCAACATTCTCTGTGGGTATGATTTGTAGGTTTGTCTGGGGTGCCGTGAATCTGACAGAGCTTGTCAAGAATTTTGTTTAGGCCAGATTGTCCTTCTCTACTGCCTTTGAAAGGCTTTTTCCACTGACCTGGTCGTGAGCCCCTGAATCCGGCGTTTACCGCCGTATTATCTGGGCTACCTTCTTTATTTCGACGCTTGTTTTGTTGCGTCGTGGTTTACCATTTCCATCCCTTACTTCAGATGTGCTTGGGTCGCTAGTGCTGCTACGGGCCAACCAGCTGTCCTCGCCCGCACAAAAGCGGGTCATGAGGCTTGTTAGGGCTGACATTGTTCTCGGTTTTTCTTGACTGAGTTGGCTGGCGAGCCATTCGTCTCGGATGCTGTGTTTAAAAGCTGCTAAGGCTTCGTCGTCTGGACAGTCGACTATTTGGTTCTTGTTGGTGAGGAACCTATTCCAAAGCTTTCGGGCGGACTCTCCGGATCGTTGGATTATGTGACTTAAATCGTCTACATCCGGAGGTCGGACATAAGTCCCTTGAAAATTGGCCCGGAAAACGTCCTCGAGCTCCTCCCAACTTCCAATTGAGTTTTCGGGGAGGCTTTCCAGCCAGTGCCTAGCTGGCCCTTTAATATTGAGGGGCAAGTATTTAGTAGCATGGAGATCGTCTCCACGAGCCATATGAATATGGAGGATGAAGTCCTCTATCCAGACTCCAGGTCTATGGTTCCGTCGTACGCCTCTATGTTCACTAGTTTGAATCCTTCTGGGAATTCGTGATCCAGCACCTCATCAGTGAAACATAGTGGGTGTGCGACACCCCTGTATTGGAAGCGCCATAGTGTTCGGACGGTTGTAGTATTCGCTGTTGGTTGTGTACCGTAGCATGCTTCCTAGATCCATAGATAGATCTGGTCGCGCCGGATTTTTGACACAAGTTCTCATGTAGAAGGTGTGTTGACTTATGCGTGACTTTGTTAGTCGCTCTATCGCGTTCACAGGGTGGTGGATCCGGCCGGTTGGCTGTATCACTTATTGGTTGTATGGGCTCTAAGGCCTCGTCATCAAATTCTGATAATAGCTTGCACTTTGGATAGCTATTTGAGTGGTAGCTTCTACCATACTTTGTTACTTTGTTCCACTTGTTGTTGAGCATATGTTGTGCGACCTTGAGCCTTTGCTTCTGTTTCTTCAGGCTTCTCGCTGTGGCAATAAGCCTTCTGCGGAGGTTCTCTTGCTCCAAGTGTGTTTCCGGGATGATGGGTGCATCATCGTTCGGGCTGTTTTCTTCCCTTGATGGAGATTGATCAAGCTTATCTTTGGCGTCATCGTGTTCGGACGTTGGATCAGTACTATGTTTTCTGTTTGCATCTTGATCATTTTCTGCCACCGGGGTGGTGCAGTTGTCGTCTTTTCCGGAGTCGCGTGGACCATAGTTATCGCTGTTTTTCCTATGGCGGGACTTAGGGCAGCGCCGCTGACGTTGGCGCTTCGGTTGCTTCTTGGAGGGGCCATCCTCCGCTTTCTCGTCGCCATTGGCTTTGTTGGGGGTGTCCACCATGTACACGTCATGTGATGAAGTAGCGGTCCAGCGTACTATGGGCGGTGGTTCCGGTTCGTCTCCGGCTTCATCGTCCATACCGTCGAAGTCCTTGGAGCCGAAGTCGAGCATGTCGGTTAAGTCGAAAGTGGCTACTAAGTGGGCGGTGGGTGGGCGGCGAATTTCTTCGTCATCCGCATCCCATTCTAGCCGGACATAGTTCGGCCAAGGTTCTCCTGACAAGGAGAGAGACCTTAATGAATTTAGCACATCTCCAAAAGGTGAGAGCTGAAAGATATCCGCGGAGGTGAACTCCATGATCGGCGCCCAGTCAGACTCAACGGGCGCGGATACGAGCGGCTCGGAGTCCGTCACCGAAGATGAATCCAGTGGTTCGGCAACACGGCTCTCGTAAGGGGTGAAGTCAGTATCCGACTCTATCGCCGCTGAGAGTGCGGCCTCCATGGAGGGGTCCATCCCTCCGCTCTCGGATTGCGTGACTTGTTCCAGGTTAAAAACCGGAGTAGCTGCGGATGCGATCTCCTGAACACTGTTCGACGGTAGAGTTACGTCTTGCTCGTCGTGACTGCACGGCATGTCCGGCATGGGCTTGAATCCGTCGAAGATCAAGTCTTCGCAGACATCGGCCGTGTAGTTCAAGTTTCCAAATATGACCTGATGGCCAGGGGAGTAGCTCTCAATCTGCTCCAGATGGCCAAGCAAATTGGCCCGCAGCGCAAAGCCGCCGAATATGAAGATCTGTCCGGGGAGGAAAGCCTCACCCTAGACCGCATCGCTAGCGATGATCGAAGGAGCCATCAAGCCTTATGGTGACAACACAGTGGAACTCTCAATGAAAGCACCAATGTCGGTGTCAAAACCGGTGGATCTCGGGTAGGGGGTCCCGAACTGTGCGTCTAAGGCGGATGGTAACAGGAGGCAGGGGACATGATGTTTTACCCAGGTTCGGGCCCTCTCGATGGAGGTAATACCCTACGTCCTGCTTGATTGTTCTTGATGATATGAGTATTACAAGAGTTGATCTACCACGAGATCAGAGAGGGTAAACCCTAGAAGCTAGCCTATGGTATGATTGTATGTTGTCCTACGGACTAAAACCCTCCCGTTTATGTAGACACCGGAGGGGGGCTAGGGTTACACAAGGTTGGTTACAAAGGGGGAGATATCCATATCCGTATTGCCTATCTTGCCTTCCACGCCAAGTAGAGTCCCATCCGGACACGGGACGAAGTCTTCAATCTCGTATCTTCATAGTCCAACAGTCCAGCCAAAGGATATAGTCCGGCTGTCCGGAGACCCCTTAATCCAGGACTCCCTCACCAGGCACCACGCAGTCCTGGCGGAGATGGCAACGGTTTTTCATGAGTCTCCCAGGCCCCCAAACCCTCCCAAGGCTCTGGACCCAGGCGACTCGTGAGGAGCAACTTCTTCAACATGCGTCTCCAGCTGCGTCAACATCCCTCCAGCAGCGGTGCCAGGTGACTCTTTCCGATTCATTCAGTTGGGGGCGCCCCTCGGGCAGCACTATCCCCAAGTCGTGCGGGCCTGTCCTTGCGACGTGTATCCTTTTGCATCTCTAGCTTACTCTGTTGGGGGTGCCCCTCGGGCCGCATCATCCCCAGGCCGCATGTGTTCGTCCCTGTGGCATGTATCGCATTTATCTGAATTAGCTTGCCTCCTTCTGTGAGTTCCTTTATGATTATTGTCGGTGTCAAAACCGGCGGATCTCGGGTAGGGGGTCCCGAACTGTGCGTCTAGGCCGGATGGTAACAGGACACAGGGGACACTTTGTTTTACCCAGGTTCGGGCCCTCTCGATGGAGGTAATACCCTACTCCAGCTTGATTAATATTGATGATATGGGTAGTACAAGAGTAGATCTACCATGAGATCAAGGAGGCTAAACCCTAGAAGCTAGCCTATGGTATGATTGTTGTGTATGGAGTTGATTGCCTACGGACTACAACCCTCCGGTTTGTATAGACACCGGATAGGGTTAGGGTTACACAGAGTCGGTTACAATGGTAGGAGATCTTGAATATCCGCATCGCCAAGCTTGCCTTCCACGCCAAGGAAAGTGCCATCCGGACACGGGACGAAATCTTCAATCTTGTATCTTCATAGTCCAGGAGTCCGGCTGAAGGTATAGTCCGGCTACCCGAACACCCCCTAATCCAGGACTCCCTCAGTAGCCCCTGAACCAGGCTTCAATGACGATGAGTCCGGCATGCAAATTGTCTTTGGCATTGCAAGGCGGGTTCCTCCTCCAAGTCCTTTGTAGAAGATTTGTAAACACCAAGAGTAGTGTCCGGCTCTGTAAAATAAGTTTCCACATATTGCCATAGAGAGAATAATAACATTGACACAAATCAAATCTGCTGACGTATTCCGCAGTGCACTATCACACTACGGCCAAGTCCTTTACTCGAATCGTTTTTACTCTTCCACCTCAGCATGTTTTGCGAGGCGGTTTCCTTGGCACGTCTTGTCAAAGCAAAGATCATGTGCCCCCCCCCTTTACGCGATTCTCATCAATACGGACGTGGGTAACCCAATCGTGCCGGTTAGCATGTTTTCTCGATTAAAGCCGAGTCCCAAACGGTTATGGGGAGGGCTCCTGGAATTCAACCTCTTATAAAGAGACCAAGGCCTTACTCCTTTTTCCAATCTCAAACAAGTTCGCCCGTCGCCTCGAGTTCCAACACCCTAGGCTTCAGATTCCAGGCGCTTCGGACCTTCGACAATGCCCGGTTCCGACCTTCTAGGCCGATGGTTACCCTCCTCCGTCACGGAGGAGGTTCTGCTAAAGTTGAGAGAGGCTAAGTTCTTGACCGCCGAAATTCCGCATAGGTTGCCTGCTCAAGGGCAGGCTATTCCCAATCCCCAGCTCGGTGAGAGTGTAGTGTTCATATCTCACTTCCTTCGGGGGTTAGGCTTCCCGATGGATCCCTTCGTGAGGGGGCTGCTGTTTTATTACGGGCTGGAATTTCATGACTTAGCTCCGGAGTCCATCCTCCACATTTCCTCATTCATCGTTGTGTGCAAAGCGTTCCTCCGTGTTACTCCTCACTTCGGTTTATGGCTCAAGACTTTTGGAGTGGAGCCGAAGATGATCGAGGGACGGCACACAGAGTGCAGAGGTGCTGTCATTAGTAAGAATGCCGATGCTCCATGGCCCGAGGGCTCCTTTCAAGAGAAGCTCGGCTTGTGGAAACGAGAGTGGTTCTATATCACCGCTCCCAGGAGTGCCAAGTGGGTGGCGCCTCCTGCCTTTCGCTCGGGTCCCCCACCACGGCTAGCGTCATGGGTCAACAAAGGATTAGATTGGGGGTTATCCAAAGACGTGCCCCTATTGCAGGGCCACATTAGGGATCTCTTAAAAGGAGACCTTAACCTGGTCAAGGTGACACAGGTCATGCTGATTCGCCGAACATTGCCCGGCAAACGTCGCTCCCTTCGTCTGTGGGAGTTTAATCCGGAGGGACCACGAGCTCTCTAGCATTTTATGGGCGCAACGCCCGTGGAGATGTATAGACTGTTCTTCGGATCACAAGAGATGTGTCCGGATTTAACCGAGGACGCAGGCCTAAGCTGCAATCGCCCGGATACTCAAGTAAGCAACCTTGTGCCTGGACCTTCTATCCGTATTATTGTCATAAACTTGCCCCTAAAAGAGTCGTCCTTTTAAACATGAGTGGATAGCGAAGGCGAAGCTGATCAGGTGTCCGGCTCCCCTTCCTGAAACCAGGCCGGATCCTGTGCTAGTCAGGATGCTGGAGATAATGCCTTTGGAGGGGGAGGACAAGGAAGCTACGGCCTCCTCGAAGGAGGCTGCTCCGAAGGGAGGAACCAACAATTCCTCTCCTAAGGGGAAGAAGAGAGCCGCCTCTGACGACCCGGAAACCATGGCCTCGAAACAGGGGAGAAAATCCTCGTCAGAGGGTCCGACGCCGGGGAGTCCCTCGGCCGGACTACGCCCTCAAGGGGATCAGCCCTCTAGCGAGTCGTAAGTGGAGAAAAGATTTTCCTTTCGAGGGATGAGAGAAATCCTTGATTTTATTTCTGAGAAGATTAACCGAAATTTTACCTTGTAGCTTGGACCTCAGCCCTTCGCAGCAGAGCTCGTCTTCGGGGGATCTTCTTCCGGAGATGATGGAGAGCGGGACGCCTCCCCCTGCCGTACTGCCTAGCGAGGCAGGCGATCCTGAGGTGTCGTTGCGGAGGGTTTCTCCGAATCCGGCAGGGGCGGAAGATAGCTATGTGGCCCCCCAAGGCTCTCCGCGTCTGGCCTTCGAAAGAGGCCATAGGACAAGTCCAGCACCGTCTGGTGCTCGGCCAGAGGAACTAAAGATTCTGCTGGGGCGAGCTTCTATCTCAGAAGAGCACCGTGCACTGATGGGCACGGTGATTGAAAGGATTTCATCTGCAGAAAGTGGATTACATGAAGCCGTCAAAAGTTTACTGACGGGTTTTGAGGTATGTTAGATAATGTACACTTTTGTCAGTTGCGCATAAGTAAGATGCGCCCTGTGTAGATAGTAGCCCCTGAGACTCTGCGCGTTGTCAAGAAATGATGGCACGCAGAGGATCATAATTCCAGGTCTAAGATGTCGCCATTGAATGTAGGTGGCGAGGTGTCCGGAATCAAGCTGAACTAATGATGTGGCCGAACTAAAGCGACAACTGGACGTGGCAGATGCCGACATCGCGCTTGTCAACAAGCGGCTTGATGAGGCTCAAGGAATGTAATTCTTCGGGCGGCATCAGGTAAGAGGAGCTTCATGCCAGTGTCTTACAATGTGTGTGCTTGACGCAGATGGTACGGCCGCCGTGGAGAATCTTAGGGCAGAACTTGCCCGAGCCAAGGAGCAAGCCAGAAAAAGCGATGCGGCTGCCAAGAAGGCCCTTGAAGAGCTGAGAGCCGAACAGGCTGCTCACTGCCGAAGCAAAGAAGAGATGGCCGAGATGGCCGAGAAGTTAAAGAGCGCTGCAGACCATTGCAAACTTCTTGAGAATGAAGACCGGGTGAGACAGACGGACTTAGAGAAGGCCGTTGCCGATGCCAAGGACGCTCGCTCTGCGATGAGAGCTGCGAAAGAGTAGCTGCGTCAGGTCGAACAGATTGCGGCTGGAAAGCCCTTTATGCTGCGGAGGAAGGTTTGTGATCTGAAGTTTGCTCCGTTGGACCGTATGTGGAGTGTGGAGGACACTTATCTGGATTTGGCAGCAAGTGCTGCTGATGCGACCGAACACTTTCGAGATCTGGAAGATTGCGAAGTGGAAAAGCTTTTCTGGTCACAGTTTCATAATCCATAGCATCCCCTGGCAGTGGACGATCGTCCTGGCTCAATGGTCCGAGCTGAATAGATTGTCCGGACTCACCATGAAGTACGTCATGGGTCATCTGTGGCCTAGGAGACCAGAGCCAAAGAGTTATTTCAGCTTGGTGCAGCAATTCCTTGACGCGGTGCCGCGTATAACTGCAATGAAGAAGTCAACATGCATAGAGGGCGCACGGATGGCTCTTGCCCTTGTTAAGACATACTGGGCAGAGATGGAGACCACCGTTGTTGCGTCCCAAGATTCGGACAAGAGCCGAGTACCTTCTGAGCAATATTTTCAGGAAGTTCTTGAAGGCGCTCGTGTAATAGAGATGCAGTGCCCGAAAGATGCTATGTTATGATAGCATATGTAATTATAAAGCAATATTTTGATAAATTGTAGTGGCCTTTTTTATACTTGTGCCTCCAAGTATTGTTAACACCTTCTATGTGGCCATTTTAAGATATATATATATATGTATATATATATAGAGAGAGAGAATCTGAAAGATGGCAGTCGTTGGCTTCAGCCCCCACACACATAGTGCGGGGGTGCTCGTAGAAGACGCATTTTCACACTTAACCCAACGTCTTGGTCCTACAAAGGAGGTGATAGCGCAGTAGGCCAGGCAACCGGACTATAATGCTTTAACACTTTCACTTAGCCATAGGAGTTTGAAAATGAGACTCTTTAGGTAGCTCCTTGGTGGCAACTGCGCTTGTCCGAATTCGGGGCGCATGAGTGCCTGACCGGGAAGCGGCCCTTCGTTAAAGCGGAGGAATCCGATAGATTCCGATCGGTCATCGAGTGGCTGACTAGTCTCACGCTACATCATGACACTCAGTTTTCGGCTTTCTCTACTGAGGTGCTCGCCCTGGCCGAACCGGGGGCACAATCGCAGTAGTTCTCCTAGTGCTACCTTAGCCGATAGAGCGGAACGTAAGGTAGCCGAAATCAGGAGCCGGGCAACCCAACATTTGACCAAAGACATGATTCGGAGCTGATGCATATAATGCCAAAACTCGCGACGCCGAACACTCCCTAAGGTGTTCGGTCTTTATGAGTGCGGGCCAAACAACACTCTTTATTAAAAAGCCCCTAGTATCCAGGTACGTACAAAAATTCTGACGTGGCCATATGCCAAGACGCCAGCCTCCTCCTTGGTTATATTAGAAAGAAAAAACCAGGGGATGTGTAGCAACAAGAGACAGTAAAAAAGGTTTACTCAGGGTCTTAATCTAAAAAGAATCCTTTAGGACGGGTCCCTACTGCACGTCTGCGCCTGTGTCTCCGTTGTGCCGTATCCTGGACGGCCGCCGCACGACGTTCATCTGTAAAAGAGAGGAACTGAGTTGAAAATGGGTCATGCTGAAAAAAGTTTTAAAATAAGCAAAGTATAAAGTAAGATATATAAGTTTGAGCTTTATTGTCTCTTATTGTATATGCGTGGAGCCCCTAGTGCAGGGGTATATGGCTTCTAGGCCTGCATCAATGATGATTTTGCGCCGAACTCGTCTATCCGCGTTTGTGGTCTTTAAATGACCTATTTTGAAGTTTTTTGGCCAATGAGGCCATTTTGCTGTGGGGCTGTCAAAGCGGCCGCACAGTCCTCCGCTTGGGGGGGCGCACTTTAGTGCTTCCCCGTCAAAGAGATGATGCCTCGTGGACCGAGCATCTTAAGCGTAAGAGATGCATAATACGGTATTGCGTTAAAGCGAGCGAAAGCTTCGCGTCCCAGTTGTGCTTGATAGTGACTTGAGAACGGGACGATGTGGAAGGTCAGCTTTTCGCGGTGGAGGTTATCGGCAGAGCCGAATGTGACTGTGAGTCAGAGAACACCCGTACAATGGGTGTCCAGACCAGGTATTATCCCTTGAAAGGAGGTTTTGCTGCGGCGGATTCTTGCTGGGTTTATCCACATGTGCTGGATTGTATCCTGATATATCAGGTTTAGTCCACTGCCGCCGTCCATAAGGACATTTGAAAACTTGAGTCCGCCAATTATTGGATCGAGTATCAAGGCAGTCCAGCCTACATTCTTGATATTCCTAGAATAATCTAGCTGATCGAAGATGATCGGTTTTGACGACCAGTGGCAGGACCCTTTAGGCCGTGTGGTGCGTACCTTTACGGGCGCCACACGTTTTGTTATGTGAAGTGAGTTCACTGTTTTTACTTCTTGTGGGAAGTTCTTTTGTTTCCTGGTACTCTACTTTTGGGGTTCGTCCTCGTCTTCGCTTGGTGTGTCGAGCCCCTTGTGTTCGACATTGAGTCGTCCGGATTGTTTGAAAACCCAACAGTCTCTGTGGGTATGGTTAGCAGGCTTCCCGGGAGTACTGTGTATCTGACATATCCTGTCCAGGATTTTGTTTAGGTTGGATGGAT
>NC_041384.1:146378942-146444608 GCF_002162155.2 Triticum dicoccoides | reverse complement strand
TATTTTGCCATGAGCCTTTGAATCCGGCATTGACTGCCGTGCTCTTCGGACTTTTGTCTTTAGTCCAGCGACGGTCCTTGTTGCGTCGCGGTTTTCCGTTTCCATCCCTAGTTTCGGATGTACTTGGGTCGCTGGGGCTGCACCTTGCCAACCAGCTGTCCTCCCCTGCACAAAAGCGGGTCATTAGGCTTGTTAGTGCGGCCATTGTTCTTGGCTTTTCTTGGACGAGGTGTCTGGCGAGCCATTCGTCTCGGACATTATGGCTGAAAGCTGCTAAGGCTTAGGCGTCCTGACAGTCGACTATCTGATTCTTTTTAGTGAGGAATCTATTCCATAACTACCGAGCTGATTCTCCGGGTTGTTGAATTATGTGACTAAGATCGTCTGCATCCGGAGGGCAGACATAGTTCCCTTGAAAGTTTGGTCGGAAATCATCCTCGAGCTCTTCCAAGCTTCCAATTGTGTTTTCGGGAAGGCTTTTAAGCCAATGCCGGGCTGGCCCTTTAAGCTTGAGGGGTAGATATTTTATGGCGTGGAGATCATCTCCTCTAGCCATGTGTATGTGGAGGATATGGTCCTCGATCCAGACTCCAGGGTCTGTTGTTCCATCATATGCCTCTGTGTTTATGGGTTTGAATCCCTCTGGGAATTCATGGTCCAGGACCTCATCGGTGAAACATAGGGGGTGTGTGGCGCCCCTGTATTTGGGTATGCCGGATTCTGATGATGGCTTCATAGCGCTGCTTACGAGAGCTTGCTTTCTTGGCCCATAAATGGACCTGACTGGGCCATGATGCGGATCCTTAAATGGGTCGCATGCCGATCTAGGTTCGGCGCCGCTTGCCGCTTTATGGGGTCGTCTATCCGACCGTGTGGCTTTTTCATTTTTGGAATGCGAGGGCTCTAGGGCCTCTTCGTCGAATTCAGGCAGTAGCTTTCTTTTCGGATAGCTTTTAGTGCGGCGACTGTCGCCGAACTTATCTGTGGTATTGATTACTTTGCTCCATCTAATCCCAAGTGCGTCTTCCACTGTTTTTAGCTTTCGCTTCTGCTTCTTTAGGCTGCGTGCAGTTGCAACCAGCCTCTCATGGAGATTCTTCTTCTCCATAGGTTTATTCGGCGTGAGGTTGTCTGGAATGCCGTTTTCGCCGGAGGAGGGATTTTTGGTTTCTCTATCCGTGTTTCCCTGTTCGGACGGTTGCTCTAAGTCCTGCTCATCGTCTACCGGCTCGTCCTGCTCTATGGCTGGGGTTTCGTCGAGGCGGGGCTTGGGTCGGTGTTTACGCCGACGCTTTGATTGCTTTTCGGGGGGTTGATCTCCCGTCCCATCCCCTTTTTCCTCGTTGTCGCTTACTTTAGGGGTATCCACCATGTACACCTCGTGAGATGAGGTGGCTGTCCAATGGCCTATGGGCGTTGGTCCGTCGGTATCTCCTGCATCGTCATCCATGTTGTCGATGTCTCTGGAGTCGAAGTTGAGCACATCGTTTAAATTGTTGACAGTGGCTACCAAGTGGGTGGTGGGTGGGCTTTGAATTTCTTCATCGTCCGTATCCCATCCTTGCTGACCGTAGTTTGGCCAGGGCTCTCCTGATAAGGAGAGAGACTTAAGAGAATTCAGGATGTCACCGAAGGGCGAGTGCTGAAAGATGTCCGCGGTGGTGAACTCCATTATCGGCGCCCAATCGGATTCGATCGGCAGGGGCGCGGGGGCTCGAAGTTCGGAGAGGAATCCGGCTCCTTGGAGTCACGGGCCATGCGGAGTGCGGGGCTGGAGTTCGGCTCGATCCCCTCTGAGATCGCAGCCCCCAAGGCAGCGTCCAACCGCTGATCCTCGATCGGCGCAGTAGGCTCCGAATCGATGGTCGAAACCAATGAGTATGCGGCCTCCAAGGCGCTGTTCGGCGGCAGAGCTATATCATGCCCATCGAGACATTGCGGCGCGCTTGGCTATGGCTCGAATCCGTCGAAGATCAAGTCCCCGTGGATGTCAACCGTGTAGTGTAAGCTTCTAAACCTGACTTGATGGCCAGGGGCGTAGCTTTCGATCTGCTCCAGGTGGCCGAGTGAGTTGGCCCGCAGAGCGAAGGCGCCGAAGACGAAGATCTGTCCGGGGAGAAAAGTCTCACCCTGGACCGTATCGCTGTCGATGATCAAAGGAGCCATCGGGCCTAAAGGCGACGACATAGAGGAACTCTCAATGAAAGCACCAATGTCGGTGTCAAAACCGGCGGATCTCGGGTAGGGGGTCCCGAACTGTGCGTCTAGGCCGGATGGTAACAGGAGACAGGGGACACTTTGTTTTACCCAGGTTCGGGCCCTCTCGATGGAGGTAATACCCTACTCCTGCTTGATTAATATTGATGATATGGGTAGTACAAGAGTAGATCTACCACGAGATCAAGGAGGCTAAACCCTAGAAGCTAGCCTATGGTATGATTGTTGTGTATGGAGTTGATTGCCTACGGACTACAACCCTCCGGTTTATATAGACTCCGGATAGGGTTAGGGTTACACAGAGTCGGTTATAATGGTAGGAGATCTTGAATATCCGCATCGCCAAGCTTGCCTTCCACGCCAAGGAAAGTCCCATCCGGACACGGGACGAAGTCTTCAATCTTGTATCTTCATAGTCCAGGAGTTCGGCTGAAGGTATAGTCCGGCTACCCGAACACCCCCTAATCCAGGACTCCCTCAATTATCGCCTGCTTACTTGTTGCCCTTAGCAGCCTTCTGTGTTGCTGACCGGCCTCCTGATCATCCCACTACGGGGACTACACATGCTGGCACGACTGTCGGTGTCAAAACCGGCGGATCTCGGGTAGGGGGTCCCGAACTGTGCGTCTAAGGCGGATGGTAACAGGAGGCAGGGGACACGATGTTTACCCAGGTTCAGGCCCTCTTGATGGAGGCAATACCCTATGTCCTGCTTGATTGTTCTTGATGATATGAGTATTAGAAGAGTTGATCTACCACGAGATCAAAGAGGCTAAACCCTAGAAGCTAGCCTATGGTATGATTGTATGTACGGACTAAAACCCTCCAGTTTATATAGGCACCGGAGGGGGCTAGGGTTAGACAAGGTCGGTTACAAAGGAGGAGATATACATATCCGTATTGCCTAGCTTGACTTCCACGCCAAGTAGAGTCCCATCCGGACACGGGACGAAGTCTTCAGTCTCGTATCTTCATAGTCCAACAGTCCGGCCAAACGATATACTCTGGCTGTCCGGAGAGCCCCTAATCCAGGACTCCCTCAGTAGCCCCTGAACCAGGCTTCAATGACGATGAGTCCGGCGTGCAGTGTTGTCTTCGGAATTGCAAGGTGAGTTCCTCCTCCGAATACACCATGGAAGATTTTGAATACAAGGATAGTGTCCGACCCTGCAAAATAAGTTCCACATACCACCATAGAGAGAATAATATTTCCACAAATCTAATATGCTGACACGTTTTGACAGCATGACATCACACCATGGCCCGGTTACTATTCGAACTGCTTTTCTGAACCAGCTCCGCACATATCGCGAGGCAGTTTTCTTGACACGTCTTGTCAAAGCAGAGATCGTGTTCCCCTTATCACGGGATTCTCATCAATACGGATGTGGGTAACCCAACCGCGCCATCAATTACGGCGCCTGGGGAATAAGTGATTTTGCCAGGCAAGTGGGGAGACACATCGCCTCTTCCGCCCTTATAAAGGGGCAAAGATTTACTTTTTCACCCACGCCTTCTTCCTTCTCGCTTACCCATTCCCGCACACTCGAGCTCTAGCGCCCAAGCTCGCGTTCTTCTTCTCTAACCACTCCAAGCATGTCTGAAACAGGAGGCAAGTGGATGGTCTCCTCCGTCACGGAGGAGAACATCAAAAAGTTAAGGGAAGCCGGATACCTGGCTACGGATATCGCACACCGGCTGCCAAATGTGGGGCAGATCATCCCAACGCCCGAACCCCATGAGAGGGTAGTTTTTCTTACCCATTTTGTCCGCGGACTGGGATTTCCTCTCCACCATTTGTCCATGGGCTCATGTTTTACTATGTGATGGATTTTCATGATCTAGCCCCCAACTTCATCCTCAACATCTCGGCGTTTATCATCCTGTGCGAGGCCTTCCTCCACATCAGGCCCCACTTTGGCCTACGGCTGAAGACCTTCAATGTCAAACCGAAGGTGGTGGGCGGCCAGCAAGCAGAGTGCGGAGGCGCCATGGAGGGCAAGATGCCTAATGTCACCTGGCTCGAGGGCACCTACGTGGATACCGTAAAGGGGTGGCAATCGGGGTGGTTCTACATCACCGAGCCGCGCGACTCCAACTGGGTGGCAGCCCCCAAATTTCGATCCGGAATCCCCATGCGGCTCACCTCCTGGAAAAAGAAGGGCATGTCCTAGTGCTCTTCGGTAGAGTTGACCAAACTCCACACCTGCATCCAGAACATGACAAGCAGAAAAATCAAGCTCGTCAATGTGGTCTAGGTTATGCTCTTCCGCCGGATCCTTCCGTGCCAAAGACGGGCATTCAATTTGTGGGAGTTTGACTCGGCCAAGCACCAGACGCTGCAAGAGCTCTATGACACGACGCACGAGGATGTCTGGAGGGTGCTGTTCAAGAGCGCCGAGATTCCTCCCTCCCTCACCGAGGACCGCGGACTCAGTGAAAAGCGTCGCGCCAATCCGGTAGGCTTTTATATCTCTCAGGGTATTTGTCGTGGGATTGTCACGGCAGATGTCCTTGTGAAAGGACTTAGTCGTGGAGCCATCGCAACGGGTTAGCTTAAAGGGGTTAAACCGGACAAGGGGACACGGGAGTTTATACTAGTTCGGCCCCTTCGATGAAGGTTTAAGCCTACGTCTAGTTGTGATTGGTATTGCTAGGGTTTCGAAGGCCAGGGAGCGAATCCGCTTTGTCTGGCTCTCAAGTTGTTGTTGTCTGTCTCTAAACTGCGGTCGGGTCGTCCCTTTATATACATAGGTTGACGCCCGCCGGGCTATAGAGTCCCGAAGCCGGTTATAAACATATCCAGTTCGGCCTCTCTCTTTCTATCTTACTATACAAGTTATATGACTAGGCCGGTTTACATTTACATACTGTAACTCGCCTTTGGGCCCTCCGTAAAGCGCCAGCATCTTTACATCTTCATGGGCTTCTAGTCTTCAAGGAGTCAACCCGGCTACATAAGGTCGGTTTACCTCCAGATTAGGTTTCAACTTGTTCATGTCAATCTTCCACACTTTAGAAAAAATCTTCTCTCTTGTCTTCATTTTTGATCTTGTAAACCGCCGTGATGTCATACTTCAAAATTACGATAAACCATCATGACGTCATCCATCCGTTGATATCGGAGATTTCCTTCATTTAATATATATCTAGTTATCGAGGCGACACCTTTATTAACTTATCCATTTTTTGGACTCCTCGATTCCCGCACTTGCCGTTTTTCACTTCGCCTTAAGGGGTCATTTTCACCGTTTCCCCCCATGCCTCTTCGCATCGTCTTCCTCGCGCCGCTCAGCCTCTGGAACTCCACCGCCACCGTCGACCGCCGTCTCTGCTCCGACCTCGGCCACTGCATCACCCTGAACGCACCAGAGAACTGTGGCGCCCTTCCGCTTCCTTACTAGGTCCTGTAAGTTCTCTGCTTTTTTCACCATAGATCTGTTCTAGGGTTTCGATATTCCTCGCATTTCTTCCGAAGTTCATCAGCGCTATTCTTCCCTCTTCTTCCTTTAATAGATGGACACTTCACGCTTGATGGATCTCTTACCGTAGCTTACCTACCATGATCATCACAAATCTTTATGCGCAAAGAACTAATCTGTCTGTCAAAAATTGCTTCAGTTCTGCACCCCTTCAAGATCCAATTATTTTTGCTTTTCTGTCTTATCTCTAGATCCGAAAGTTTTATACATCACTATGAGATCTGTTTCACCTCGCACCAATATAAGCGATTTGACATTGGATAAATAGTCTATGCCATTAGCCCTCTGATAAACCGGAATAACATGTTGCCTTCATAATTATACTCCGGTTTAATAGTATCTGATCAATCCTACGCTAGCATTACCTTCTTTCTCATTATACTAGTCTCCGGGTTGTACCATTTATTATATCAGTACGTTTCTTACTCCCTTGTCTCTTGTGTATGATCATGCATAATTTATAAACCGGCCTTTCATTTTCAGTCTGTTCGCTTTGCAATGGCCAAACAATTCACTACCTGCAACTCGGCTCGTTCCCGGGTTACTGAGGCTCAATTGGGTGAGATGGTTAGCATCGGCTCTCTGCCTAAGAAAACCGAGATCAAATGGCGAGCCCCAGGAACTGAGAATCCTCCAACCCCAAGACAAGGCGGAGTGGTAATCTTTGTTGACCATATAGGCCGTGGTTTCAAACCGCGAGGGTCAAAATTTTATCGAGATGTGCTTGCCAGCTTCCAACTGCATCCACAAGATATTGGTCCCAACTCAGTCTCCAACTTATGCAATTTCCAAGTCTTCTGTGAAGCCTATTTACAGGAAGAACCAACTGCAGAATTGTTCCGGGATTTCTTTCACTTAAACCGGCGCATAGAGTTTGTGAATGGCCCGAATACAGAGCTTGGTGGTGTCTCGATCCAAAAGCGGAAAGAAGTGGAATTTCCTCATGCCAAACCCCATAGCCACCCAAAGGAATGGAACCAAACATGGTTCTATTGCAGAGACACTTTGCCTGAAGATGAGAATCCCCTCCCCGGCTTCCGAGATCATAGATTATCCAATACTCACCCAATGCCACAATGCCTGAGCTCTTCAGAAAGGGCAAAATACGCTCCAAAAATCGCCAAGCTCCAGGCCTTTATGGCAAATGGTTTAACAGGTGTGGATTTTGTACGATGTTGGATATCCTGGAGTATCTTGCCGCTAAGCCGGCATCCCGGTTTAATGTGCGAATATACCGGTGAAGTTGACGATCCTCAACGCCACTGCAACATACAATTATCTGATGAAGAAGTTACTGAAGGGGTAAAGAAAATTCTGAATGAATCGGAATCGGTCTGTAGTCAAACCAATCTGAATCCCTTCTACACCCAGAACAAACCGCCTGCTATAAGCATTACATTTCCTCTTCATCTCTAATGTCTTTGACTTATACAAGCTGTAACCCTTCTTCTTTATATGTATAGGGTGATGACCCTTTCTGGAAACGAAAATCCATAGAGAAAGCGGCAAAGTCAACTGGAGATAAAATGGCCAAACCAACCCGCCCGAAGACCAAAGCCGTAAAACGGACATCAAAGCGGAAAACGGCTGACCGGATTACCATGGAACTGGATGATGATACAGATGACCCAGAAGTTGAGGTAGAACTTGACTCACTAGGCTCTCTTTTTATGTATCTTGTTAACAATGATCTTCCTCAGGAGGAGGCCGAAGCTAGTCAGGCTGAGGATGTAGAGGTAATTACCCTTTCCTTCGGTTCAGACTTTATGCCAACACAAAAAACTCGCCAAACAATCCGGAAAGTAAGCTTTTCTCATCCTCTTGCTCACTTGGATCCAACATTTATTTTGAAGACCCAACAACATGAGGCTCGCCGGACAACCCGACACAGTGGCCAACAGGTCACCTCTACCGGTTTACTTGATACTCCGGTTCGGAAGCGTCGGTCTGAGGTCTCTCCTACTTTTGACCATTCTTACCCCAAGGCAGGTTATTTTATATAACCTCTTAATCCGTCCGATTCAAATTATCAGGTGACACCTCCTTCCTCTTCTGGTGAATCAACAGCAACTCAACTCCCCCCTTTGAAAATTGTGGCTGGGTGAGTTACAAAAAACCTTTCCTTTCAATGCACCCTACATCTTTTGAACATGATGTTAACCCTTTTTATTCTGTTTGCAGGGCCAAAGCTAGACCCGGCAAGAAAGCTTGGGTCACCAATCCGCCAGAAAACCCTGTTGCTGAAGAAGAAGAACCAAGAGGTGAACCGAAACAAACAGGTGAACCGGAAGGCCTCCATCCTGAAACAACTTTTGATGATCCGCCCCTTGACGGCCAACATACTGACGAACCCACAGATGCTGAGCCTGCCGCCCCTGATGCTGAACCGGCAGAACCAAACCGGGCTAATCCAATGAAAGACACTGAAATTCCATCATCATCCGCCCAAAATCCTGAAGGCCAAGGTGATGACGTTATTATTACTGGAGCAGGCTACAGTTCTCCTGGTCATCCCTTCATTTTGGCTCAGCATAGTGCCAAAGAAGAGCAACTTGCCAGGGATAAAGGTAAATGGAGCAGCGACTTATCCAACTATGCTCATCTTAACGCTGATGAGCTTCATTCCGGCTTCTTGAACCGTCTGCACTTAAACCGGGATTATGAAGCCGGTTTGGTGAATTTGATGAAAGAACGATATGAGGTAAATTCTTCTCCCTTGCATATTGATTTATAGCTGAAAGACTATTCCAAGTAGCCCCCAAGAGCCGTTTTGTGATTGTCAATCATAAACCGGGTCTTTGTAACACTTTAAGCATCCCATCATTAATCCTTGCCAAGGCGTGTCTTCAATCATAGATAAAACTCATGTTTTAAAATTTAGATAACGTTCTGTAGCATAGCCCCCAAAGGCCGTTTTAACTTGGCAAGTTAATCCGGTTTTTAATCCACACCGCCAGTTTAGAACAAACGTACATTAGCCCCCAAGTGTCAAGGATAATGCTTGCATTGTTCTGGAGACTTGCATAGAAGGTAGTATTTGAGAGCAAATAAGCATTAGCCCCCAAGTATGAAGTGGATAACTTGTTAGATGCTTTATACTTAGTGCATATATATGTTGTTTTGTTGAAGATACCTTCAATGTTGCAGGCTGAACTGAGAAGCAAAGATGCCAAAAACTCTGACTTGCAAGAAAATGTGAAGTCGCAACAAGCTGAAGCTGCAAAAGCCAAAGAGGAGCTGACCCAGGCCCTGGCCGGAATGGAAAAATTGAAAGAATCCTTCAATCAAGATCGTGCTGCATGGGAAACCGAAAAAGCCGGTTTGACCAAAAGAGCCATAGATGTCGAGGAAGCCCTGAAACCGGTGGTTGAAGAACTAACCGGTTCGAAGCGCCAACTCAACACTATGACCTCTGCTATCTTTGGTAAGTATCTGCTTATGTATGTTGCATCAGTCAATGAATCTTAAAACTGACCGCGATGTTGAAAAAAATCTTTGGCAGGAACTCGGATCACTCATCTTGGTGCAGATATGCGGATGAAGCTCAAAGCGGCATATACATTGGTTGAGAAGCTATACTCTGGATCGTAGTGAGCCATTAGTACAACATCTTATAACAAACTGGCGACAATGTTGATTAAGGAAACCCTTGAGAAGCTGGGAATGTTACCGGCGCGTATTGCCGAGTTGAAAAGAGCCACTGCAAGAGCCGGAGCATTAACTGCCCTTATTCGAGCCAAGGCCTGGATTGCAGATCTTGAAGCGGAGGATATCATTAAAGGGTATCCAGGCATTAAAGAAGACGGTTCAAACTTTGACAATGATGATCTTCGGTGGTTGACCAAACAGATGCGGCCAGCGGCCAGCAAATTAGCCGAGGACACCGATTTGTCCCATTTTCAACCGTTTTATGATGCGGAAGGGAAAAGACAGCCGGCTAAGATCCATGAAGTCGAAGAACTTGTGCCTCCGATTCGTAAGCACACTTATGCCCCTGATATTAACCCTTCTGATCTTATCCATGAGGAAGTAGTATTCCAAGCTTTAACCGGAATTGATTGGTCAACGGCTGATTTCCAGCGGCTGGGGAGGGATGAAGAAGTGCCTACACCAACTGATCCGCAACCTTCAAACCGTTGTGATGAAGAGTCTTGATCCGATCGCCGGTTTATATGGCTACTGTGAAAAACGATGGCACTGTTGAGCCGCTTTAACGCTTCATGTAATAGCATAGCTGAAACTTTGTTTATCTGCCATGCCATCGAGCATGCTTCATAATACTTTGTGACAATCTGTGCCACCCTTCAGGATATATTTTATGCATAGTCTATGATGACTTGCCTTCCTGGGTACAAAAAACTTACAAATGTCTAGCGGTTTACCGCTAAACATGTCATAATATCCAAGAAGTATATAGTACTTGAGCTGAATAATCAAGTGTTCGTACAAAAAATAATGTACAGAACATACCTCATTGAGTGAGCAAACGTGTATGCAGCAAAGGTGTTTAACACCAACCCGATATGTTTGATAATCTCATCTTCATAATGCTGGTCTATCTATTAAACTGGACCGGTATACCTACCGGATTTTCTTCATAATACTGGTGATTTAGTCAAACCAGACCGGGTCAGTGACCACCGGTTTATAATTTATCATGAACCAACAACTGGTGGTTGGAAAGCAAGCTGGATCAAGGATGTCGTTTTATCAAAAAATACTTATGATTGTCAACAAACAAAATTCAAATAGGAAAATATGCGAGGCTTTTTACGAGTTGCTGGGCTCCAAATCGAGGCTTTTCATGGGCTGCCAGGCCTCTGAGTTAAACCATTTAAGAAAGCCTTTTAAGATGGGCCTCCAATTAACCAATCACCGTTTTAACTATGACAAGTTCAGGGTCTGTGAAAGATTGACTTGTCAAACGTTCGATGGGTCATGCCAGGATTACCTGGATAGGAGTGGCTTACTTGATGAAGGCAAGTTAACCCGGGGTGTTAGGTGAATACACCAGGCTTCCAAGCCGTGGCTTGATAGCCAATTACGAGGGTCCTTTCAAACTCTTTGTTGCTTTGCAAAAAAGAGCCCCCAAGTAACGTTTGCGAGTGATGCTCAGCGTGTGCCTATGTTTGAGTTTGTACGGTGTACAATACTCTCTTTGGCTCCACAAATTTTTCCTTGTGTGGCTGAAATGCCTATCAAGAGGTGTAGCTGTGGTTCAAACATGACCAAGCCGCCTAGTGATTTTATTTATTTTTATGCAGTTGCTAAATCCGGTTTAACCAAGATTCCGCTTTGACCGTTAACTTGTAAAAGCACACATATGATATAAGAAAGAACAGATACCCCGCTTATAATGGAGGCTCTGGTTTATTATATGGTATATACACTGTCATAAATATGTATAGGTGAAAAAGCCTATGGCTTCAAGTATAGTAAGGCCGAAGGAGAGCTATGTTCCATGGCCACTTTGTCTCCTCCTCCGATTGACGTGAGTCTTCATGCTCTCGAACATCAATGAGGTAGTAGGATCCATTGTGCAGATTTTTGCTGACCACAAAGGGTCCTTCCCAAGGGGGGGATAACTTATGCATATCAGTCTGATCCTGGATGAGCCGGAGCACCAAATCACCTTCTTTAAAAGTTTTAGTTTTAACCCGGCGGCTGTGATAACGTCGAAGATCTTGTTGATAAATCACCGAACGCGCTGCTGCAAGATCTCGCTCTTCATCTAACAGGTCCAGAGAATCCTGACGTGCCTTCTCATTATCAGCTTCGACATAAGCTGCCACACGGGGCGAATCGTGAAGGATGTCACTAGGAAGAACCGCCTCTGCTCCATAAACCATGAAGAAAGGCGTGTAACCCCTAGACCTATTGGGTGTGGTGTTGATGCTCCATAACACAGAAGGTAGCTCCTCGACCCAACAACCTGGTGTCCACTTTAAGGGAACCATAAGCCTTGGTTTGATACCCCGCAGAATTTCTTGATTTGCCCTTTCCGCTTGACCATTAGATTGGGGTGAGCCACTGATGCTAGATCAAGCCGGATGTGCTCACGTTGACAGAATTCTTCCATCTCTCCTTTTGACAAGTTAGTGCCATTATCTGTTATAATGCTATGTGGAAAGCCAAACTGGAATATCACCTTTTTGATGAATTGAACCGTCGTGGCTGCATCACACTTGCTGACTGGCTCTGCCTCTACCCATTAAGTGAATTTATCAACTGCTCCTAACAGATGGGTCTTCTTGTCCTTGGAGCGCTTGAAGGGTCCAACCATATCCAGCCCCCAAGTGGCAAACGGCCACGTAATTGGAATCATCCGCAACTCTTGAGCCGGAACGTGCGCACGGCGGGCAAACTTTTGACATCCATCACATCTTTTGACTAAATCCTCCGCATCCGCATGCGCCGTCAACCAGTAAAAACCGTGGCGAAAGGCTTTAGCAACCAACAAATTTGAACCGGCGTGGTGACCGCAATCCCCTTCATGAATTTCTCGCAAAATCTCACAACCTTCTTGAGGAGAAACGCATCGTTGAATCGCTCCTCAAACACTGTAACGATGTAACTCCCCATTGAGTATGGTCATGGACTTGGAACGCCGGATTATCTGTCGAGCCAATGTTTCCTCAGTTGGCAACTCGCCCCGGTTCATGTAATCCAGATATGGGATCGTCCAATCCGGTATGGCATGCAAAGCTGCCACCAATTGAGCCTCCGGATCAGGAACAACCAAATCTTCTTCGGTTGGTATTTTTACTGACGGATTGTGCAATACATCAAGAAAGACATTGGGCAGAACCAGTTTACGTTGGGAACCAAGACGACTTAAAGCGTCTGCCGCTTCATTCTTCCGCCGGTCTATATGGTCCACCTGATAACCTTTAAAGTGACTAGCCACTACGTCCACCTCTCGCCGATATGCAGCCATGAGTGGGTCCTTAGAATCCCAAGTGCCAGACACTTGCTGAGCCACTAGATCTGAATCGCCGAAGCACTTAACCCGGCTCAAATTCATCTCTTTAGCCATCCGAAGACCGTGGAGTAAAGCCTCATATTCAGCTGCATTGTTAGTACAAGGGAACATTCAACGGAGGACATAACAAAACTTATCACCTCATGGGGAAGTTAATACGACTCCAGCCCCTGAGCCTTTCAGCTGTCTGGACCCATCAAAATGAATAGTCCAATATGTATTATCTGGTTTCTTGTCAGGTGCTTGTAACTCCGTCCAATCGTTGATGAAATCTACGAGTGCCTGGGACTTGATCGTCGTGCGGGGTATATATTTGAGCCCGTGGGGTCCAAGCTCGATGGCCCACTTGGCAATCTGGCTAGTTGCCTCTCTGTCCCAGAGGAGTTGAACTAACTACTATGATAGGATGGCCCTGAAAATAGTGTTTGAGCTTCCGGCTTGCCATAAACACCCCATACACCAGTTTCTGCCAATGCGGATACCTCTGCTTTGACTCAGTGAGCACCTCACTGATATAATAAACCGGCCGTTGAACCGAATACTCTTTACCAGGCTCCTTGCGCTCTACCACAATGGCTATGCTGACAGCCCAGGCATTCGCAGCCACATATAATAATAATGGCTCTTTATCGATCGGTGCTGCCAACACGGGTGGTTCCACGAGTTGTTTCTTCAGATCTTCAAACGCCTTATGAGCTGCTTCGCTCCATACAAAGTTATCCATTTTCTTGAGCATCTGATATAAGGGGATGGCCTTCTCCCCAAGGCGGCTCATAAACCGGCTCAAGGCTGTAATCCGGCCGGCCAGACGTTGCACATCGTTAATACATGCCGGTTTAGCCAAGGACGTAATCGCTGCAATCTTTTCCAGATTAGCCTCAATGCCTTTGTTTGAAACCAGAAAACCTAAGAGCTTGCCTGCCGGGACACCGAAAACACACTTCTCCGGATTGAGCATCATCTTGTAGACCCGGAGATTGTCAAAAGTTTCCCGTAGTTCATCTATCAAAGTGCCCTCCTTTCTGGATTTGACCACAATATCATCTACATACGCATGAACATTGCGCCCAATTTGCTTATGAAGGCAATTCTGAACACATCGCTGGTAAGTTGCATGGGCACTCTTGAGTCCAAAGGGCATGGAAACATAGTAGAAGGCTCCAAAGGGAGTTATAAAGGCTGTCTTATCCTGGTCCTTAACTACCATTTTGATCTAATGATAACTAGAGTAAGCATCCAAAAAACACAAACGGTCACAACCCGCCGTAGCATCAATTATCTGATTGATGCGAGGGAGAGCAAAGGGGTCTGCAGGGCAAGCCTTGTTTAAATCTGTGTAGTCCACACACATGCGCCAAGTGCCGTTTTTCTTAAGAACCGGCACCGAATTGGCTAACCACTCTGGATGAAAAACTTCAACAATAAACCCAGTAGCCAACGAATGGGCGACCTCTTCACCTATAGCCTTGCGCCTTTCCTCGTTGAAGCGGCGGAGGAACTGTCGGACCGGTTTGAATTTCGGATCAATATAGAGTGTGTGCTCAGCAAGTTCTCTCGGTACACCTGGCATGTCAGAAGGTTTCCATGCAAAGATGTCCCGATTCTCACGGATGAACTCGATGAGCGTGCTTTCCTATTTGGGATCCAGGTTAGCACTGATGCTGAACTGTTTGGATGAATCGCCAGGGACAAAGTCAACCATCTTAGTGTCTGTAGCTGATTTGAACTTCAATACTGGATCATGTTCCGTAGTTGGCTTTTTCAAGGAGGTCATGTCTGCCGGATCAACTTGCTCCTTATAGAATTTTAACTCCTCCGTGGCACAAACCGACTCAGCATAGGCCGCATCGCCTTCTTCACACTCCAAAGCAATCTTTCTACTTCCATGCACTGTGATAGTCCCCTTATGACCTGTCATCTTAAGCTCCAGGTAAACATAACATGGCCTTGCCATAAATTTAGCATAAGCCGGCCACCCAAACAGAGCGTGGTACGGACTTTTGATCTTCACCACCTCAAACGTCACTGTTTCTGACCTTGAGTCGTAGTCATCTCCAAAAGCTACCTCCAAAGCTATTTTACCAATAGGATATGCAGACTTACTAGGCACCACACCATGAAATACCGTATTCGGTGGTTTAAGATCCTTATCTGTCAACCCCATGTGGCGGAATGTATCATAATACAAAATATTGATACTACTTCCCCCATCCATGAGCACTTTAGTGAACTTGTGTCCCCCAACTTGAGGGGCTACCACCAAGGCCAAATGACCTGGATTATCAACCCGGGGCGGGTGATCCTCTCTGCTCCACAAAATAGGCTGCTCCGACCAGCGTAAATACTGAGGTACTGCCGGCTCAATAGAGCTGACTACCCTTTTGTGAAGCTTCTGATCACGCTTGCACAAACTAGTAGTGAAGACATGATATTGCCTGTTGTTCAGCTGTTTGGGATTGCTCTGATAACCCGACTGCTGCTGCTGCTGACTCCCCTGATGGTTGTAACCGCCCTGGTTGCCTTGGTGTCCTTGATTGACGTGTCTGGTTTGATTGCCTGGAAACCCTGAACCGGAACCACCGCCTCCGTAACCCGGCCCTTCGAAACCTCCTCCTGAACCGCCGGGCGGGCCGTTGTCATATTGGAACAAATTGGAATTCTTGAAATCCCGCATGATATAACAATCTTTCTAGAGATGTGATGCCGGTTTCTCCTTCGATCCATGCTTTGGACAGGGCTGATTTAACAAACGCTCCAAATTCTTGCCTGGGCCTCCACCCCTCTGGGGCTGCTTGCCTTTATGCCGCTGGCCATTCTCCTACGCGTTGGTATTTGTGACAAAGTCCAAACCACTGTCGGCCTTGCGCTTACCAGCGTTTCCATGGCCTGCCGGATTGTGTTGTTGGCCTTTTGCATTGCCGGACTTCTTACCCTTCTCCGGTTTGTCTTCCTCTGAATCCGGATCATTGGTATTATCTGAATCGGCGTATTTAACCAAAGTGGCCATGAGTGTTGACATGTCGTTGCAGTGACGTTTGAGCCTTCCCAACTTCTGTTTCAACGGTTTCAAACGGCAATTACCCTCTAACGTTAACACTGCGGTGTCTGCGTTGATATGATCTGACGAATGCAAAATCGCCGAGACCCGTTTGACCCAATGGGTCGTGGACTCCCCTTCCTCTTGGACACAAGCGGCCAGATCCACAATTGACATCGGTTGCTTACACGTATCCTTGAAGTTCTGGATAAACCGTTGCTTCAGTTCGGCCCATGATCCAATAGAGTTGGTCGGCAAGCTCTTCAACCAAGTGCGAGTTGTTCCTTCCAACATCATGGTGAAATATTTAGCACACACCGCCTCGTCCACATCTCCATTGCCATCTCATAGCTCTCCACCCACGCCTCTGGCTGCAAATCGGCGGTATAATTTGGTACCTTACGAGGTCCCTTGAAATCCTTGGGTAGTCGCACATTACGCAAAGCAGGAGATAAACACGGTACCCCTAGGGAGCTGAACATCGCCCCTGGCTCCACGGAGGCAGTGGGGTGAACCGGAGTATGTTGTCGTGCCTCGTGTCGAGCTGTCAACTCGGCCTCTCGACGTGCACGGCCATGATCCACAACATCTTGCGCATTAGCACCTCCCCCAGCCGGGTTGTTCCCTCATGGCGAATTTCGGCGGCGTGCACTACTGGACACAGCCGGTTCGTCTTCCACGTGTATGCTATAACTCCGGCTTGGGCGGGGAGTGGAGTGAATCCTCTCACGGCTGTGCGAATATGCCTGCTGTTGATTTAGTGCTGTCTGAAGGAGATCCCTAGCCTGACGTGCTTCCATTGCAACTGGTGACTCGCCGTCGGTTGGGAGGGCCGCCAGGCGTGATGCAGCGGCCACAATGTTGTCCAACGGGTTGGAATAATGCCCGGGCGGCGTTGATGGTACAATGTTGTTCTGGCGAGGCAGGTCCGTCGTGCGCGGCTGAACCGGTGCTCCTGCCCCCGGTGCCCCCGCCCGGTTTAGTGTGGGTTGGTTACCAGCTCCTGCACCTGGCGTGTTGAAAAGATTCTGCGGCTCATAAACCGATGGGAGACGTGATCTGTACCTTCTTATCATGACTTCCTCTGAAGCATTCTGATCCAGTCTAATCTGGTAAGCCTGTGCTTCCAACTCGGCCCGCTCCGTAGCCATCTTGGCGTTCTCTGCTGCCAGGTCCACCTTGGCCTGGGCTATCTGATCTTTCACCTTTACAATCTCTGCATCGTGTTGATCCCTGGCTGTTGCGTCTACCTCCACGGACATCAATGTTGCCAGACCATCGAACAAATCAGATAAGACTTGGGCTGGAGGTGGCGCCGAGCTTCCTGCCCCTGCTGGTGTGGCCGTTGTTGAACCGGAGAGCATTGCTGCGGCGGTAGATGAATGAGGCACCGATTGTGTGCCGGCCATGAAGATGGCGGCCGGTTTGGCAGACCGGGGGAATCCAGAATACTGTTGCCCTCGGATCCTCCCTCAATCTAGCCATCCTGCAACTGGTAAAGCGATTCGGTTTCTCCAGAAGACTCGTCATCAGAGCAGACTACGGTTTCTCCTTCGGACACCAGTCCGTCCTCGTGCCTTGATCCATGGACAACACCTACAAAAACGTGCCTTGCCTCGGGCTGAACCGGCGAAGAACTTGCACACCGAGCCGTTTCGATGATGTCGGTGCAGATGTCCGGCTCGAGGGCCGGTTCGCCGATCTTGCCGATAAAGACATGAATCCCACCAAAGGGGACCCGGTACCCGTATTCGATTGAATCGGCCTCGGGACCCCATCCTGCGTTGTCGATGTAGAGCTTGCCGTGGCGACTCTTCGTCATCCGGCCCACAGCGTATCCCTTAAGTCCATCGAAGCTGCCCTTTAAGAACTCGAAACCATTGTGCGATAGCCCCACGGTGGGCGCCAACTATCGTGGGTTTGTCACGGCAGATGTCCTCGTGAAAGGACTTAGTCATGGAGCCATCACAACGGGTTAGCTTAAAGGGGTTAAACCGGATAAGGGGACACGGGACTTTATACTAGTTCGGCCCCTTCGATGAAGGTAAAAGCCTACGTCTAGTTGTGATTGGTATTGCTAGGTTTCGAAGGCCAGGGAGCGAATCCACTTTGTCTGGCTCTAGAGTTGTTGTTGTCTGTCTCTAAACCGCGGCCGGGTCGTCCCTTTATATACATAGGTTGACGCCCGCCGGGCTACAGAGTCCCGAAGTCGGTTATAAACGTATCCGGTTCGGCCTCTCTCTTTCTATCTTACTATACAAGTTATATGACTAGGCCAGTTTACATTTACATACTGTAACTCGCCTTTGGGCCCTCCGTAAAGCGCCAGCATCTTTACATCTTCATGGGCTTCTAGTCTTCAAAGAGTCAACCCGGCTACATAAGGCCGGTTTACCTCCAGTAGTAATATCCCCAACAGTATTTATTTGCCCCGGTTTAGTTATGTGTTGGATCTAAGCTTCCATGTCATTAACAAGACTGGATAGAGACAGCGGAGCAGCTTGATTGTCGAGCCCCCCTGCTCGAAGATCCTGCAGACGCTCTTCTAACGAAGATGCTGACTCCGGCACCTTACGAGGTGCCGGCAAAGAAGGCCAAGAAGAAGGCCACGGGGACCCGAAAGGGTCTCTGGTGCAAGCTTATATCGGACTCATCATCCGATGACTCCGACGCGCACTCCTCCCACGAAAACGAGGAGGAGGAGAAAAGTTCTCCCTCCCAGCTGGGGGAGACAAGAAAAGGAAGGCCGACCCATCCGGGGAGGCCGAAGGGTTCAAGAAGGGAAGGACCCTCCCTCCGGACTGCGCCACGACGGCCGCCGATAGCGGCGACGAGTGGCTACCCAGGGACAAGCCCCTGGCGAAGTCGTAAGTGTCCGAACACCATAGTATTTCATGGTATGTTTTATTGTACTGCCTTTCCTCATGCCGAACATGATTATGCAGTCCGTCCCGAGCTCATCTCGACGTACCCTCGTCGAGCGGCTCTTTGGACTCGTCGGATATGAACAGCGGTCCTCCTCCGACCGCTTCCACCCCTTGCTCTACGGACAATGCCGAGGTGTTGTCTCAATAGGCACCGGGCCAAGGGGAGGTGGTCCTGGGGGCGCCTCGCGGCGACTTCCCGGACCCCGGGTACCAAGGGAGCGAGGCTCCTACGGGCTTCGAGTTCGGGCCCCAGCCGAACACTATGTCGGAACCTTCGATGGTTCTGGACTCCGGCAGGCGGTCCCCCATTAAGGGGGGCCAACCATCCGTGCCGATGTCCTCTGTCCAACCAAAGGCACCGGACAACCTGCTGGAAGTGCTTCGCAGCGCTTCCATCGAAGAAGAGCACTGTACTATCATGAGTGTGGTGGTCGAGAAGGTTCAGTCCGCCAAAAATGGACTGACCGAAGCTTGCGCCAGCCTCCTAACAGGCTTTGAGGTAAGCATTCAAAATATAAGAAAATATTACCGCATAGATAGTAGCCCCTGATACTATGTTCGGCGTTCGCGAAGAAAAGCCGAATAGAGTATCGAAGGATAATTTAGGAGTCTAATTAGAGTATGTCTATGTGTATGTGCAGGCTTCACTGCTGGTCGCTGCCGCATGTACTACGGAGGTCTCTGCGCTGAAGCAGGACCTGAAGTGGTCCGAGGACGAGCTCGGCCTTACCAAGAGGTAGTTCGAAGAGAGCAAAGGTAAGATATACCCTTGTCTATATAGTTAAAAAGAAGTTCGGGTGTAAAGTAATAGGATCATCATGAATTTGTCAGGGGCCAGGACCGAGGTGGAGACCCTGAGGAAGGCGTTGTCCGAGGCCGAAGACAAAGCAGCCAAAGAACGCATTGAACGGGAGAAGCAAGAAGCCCGAGTAGGCAAGGTGCAGCAAGAGCTCGAGGCTCTCGCCAAAAAGCGCGAGTCCTTGGAACTTGACTCTAAGACGCGAGAGTTCGATCTCGCGCAGGCGCTTGAAAGCATCCGGAGCGCCAAGGCCAAAGCCCACAAGGCCCTCCAGGAGATTGACGCGGTGAAGAAAATAGCAGCGGGTAAGGCATTCTTTATGCAAAGCAAGCACGTGAAGGAGACTTTCCTTTTTCTTACCCGAGTTCGGAGCTCTCCAGGAGCATTTGCAGATCTTACCCGTAGTGTACTGGATGCCGCGGAGTTTTGCCGGGCTGAGGAGGGAAGCTCAACGGAGAAGTTGTTCTGGTCTCAATATACTGGGACCGAACACCCCGTGCCCTTGAGCGACCAGCTGAAGCAGTTGGTCGAGCTTCACAAGGCGGCCGAACAAGCCATGAGGGGACTTATAGTCCGGATGTGGCATGGTGAGCCCCTATCCGGTAGCTACTTTGGTCTGGTGAGGCGGCCTATGGAAGCCTGCCCATGGCTTGAAGCCATCAAGCACTCCTTCTGCACCGAGGGTGCACGCAGGGCTTTTGCCCGGGCGAAGGTCCACTGGGCGAAGCTGGACGCCGTGGAGCTGGTGAAGCAGGGACCTCCGGAGGGCAAGGAGCATCGCTGCCACGAGAATTACTATGAGAGTGTCCTGAAGGGTTCCCGCTTAGTGGCAGATGAGTGTGCCAAGGATGTAATTTTTGAATGAACATGATCATGTGATCCTGTAATATGAAACGAGTTCGTTTGCACCATGCGACGCTTTCTTAATTTAAAATATTACCTTCTGTGTGACCGTTTATAGAATCTGAGAGTTGGCCAGTCGTTGGCTTCTACCCGCATGTAACTAGTACTGGGGTGTTCGGGGTAAATCTGAACACTCTTTACCCCAATTTTGGATCCTTCAAGGGAGGTGTTCAACGGAACGAACCAAGCAATCGGGCTATAATGCTTTATCACTCTCACTTAGCCATAGAAGTCTATGATTTTAAATTTTTGGCGAAGCCCCTGGTATTTGGAGGGCCGAATTTGGGGCGCTATACACGCCTAACCGGACAAGGCCGACTCCTCGCCAGAAGCAGAAAAGGTCTTTAAGGACTTGAGACCTCTCGAACAGCAACCAGTCTCTCGCCTTATCATGACAGTCAGTTTTTAGCTTTCTCTACCGAGGTGCTCATCCGGAAGAACCGGGACACAATCACAGTAGTTCTCCCACCGGTACCTAAGCTGATATAGCGGAACGTAAGGTACCAAAGCATGGGAGCCGGGCAACCCAACATTTGACCAAAGACATGATTCGGAGCTGATGCATATAATGCTATAAGTTCATGGTGCCGCACTATCGAAAGTGTTCGGACTCCTTGCGCCGTATTATGGGGTAAACGAGAGCCCCTGGCATACTGACCGTACCCGAACGTGCGGGTGCGGATTGTCGTAAATGGACATATAAGAGAAATAAAAAATCTTAAATAACGCAATGACAGATTAATGATATGCATTGTTATTTGGATAATACGTCGAAGCGTACTGGTACAAGTAGTGCAATAAGCATAAAGTAGGACAATTCGAAATGTCCTATCTCAGGGCAAGCTACGCATAAATAGTGAAAAGCGGGTATATCAAGTATTACTAGAGACCACCTGGCGGTTCCTGTGTTCATCTTAGCTTCTTGCGGCCTTGGTTGTTGCTTCCGGAATGTGTCCGGAAATCATACTGCCGGAAAGGGCTTCCAAAGAGTTAGGCCCTAAAAGAGGAAAGGAATGTCAAAGGTATACATCCCCTAGTGTGGTTAAGCCACAACGCGGGGCGTGTCCTGATTGTGCCCCCGCCTATGTCCATGGTATTTTCAATGCGTAGTTATGTACACGCGGCACGGATTTCGTCGCTTCACTAGGACTGGGACGGGGACCAGATTGCTAGGCGAGCTCTGATCGTGCCAGGTGATCCTGTTGCAGCTTGTTCCGGACTCGCTTGAAGGTGTCCGGGGGCTGTGATGCCGAATGAGTGGTCTGCCTGAACATGCTGCTTTATGCCTCTGCTGCAAGGGACGCACTGTGCTTTTCCGTATGGAGCGAGCGTTCTGTGTTTCCATTTACTGTTATTACCCCACGAGGTCCTGGCATCTTGAGCTTAGGGTATGCATAATGTGGCACTGCATTGAATTTTGCAAATGTTGTCCGTCCGAGCAGTGCATGATAGCCACTGCGAAACGGGACGATGTCGAAGATTAACTCTTCGCTTCGGAAGTTATCTGGTGATCCAAAGACCACTTCCAGTGTGATTGAGCCTGTGCAATGGGCCTCTACACCTGGGATGACGCCTTTAAAGGTGGTTTTGTTGGGTTTGATCCTCGAGGGATCGATACCCATTTTTCGCACTATATGCTGATAAAGTAGGTTCAGGCTGCTACCGCCGTCCATAAGGACTCGGGTGAGGTGAAATCCATCAATGATGGGGTCTAGGACCAGTGCGGTGGATCCGCCATGACGGATGCTAGTGGGGTGGTCTCTGCGATCAAAGGTGATCGGACAAGCAGACCATGGGTTGAACTTTGGGGCGACGGGCTCCATCGCATAGACGTCCCTTAGTGCACGCTTCTGCTCCCTCTTGGGAATGTGGGTTGCGTATATCATGTTCACCGTCTTCACTTGAGGGGGAAACCCCTTCTGTCCTCCTGTGTTCGGTGACCGGGGCTCCTCCTCGTCATCGCTATGCAGCCCCTTGTCCTTGTTCTCAGCATTTAACTTGCCGGCCTGCTTGAACACCCAGCATTCTCTAGTGGTGTGATTGGCTGGCTTGTCGGGGGTGCCGTGGATTTGACACGAGCGATCCAGTGTTCGATACAGACTGGACGGAGCCGGAGTATTTCTTTTAAATGGCTTTTTCCGCTGACCGGATCTAGAGCCTCTGAATCCGGCATTGACTGTCGTATCTTCGGTGTTATCGCCGTTATTCCGGCGCTTTGGTCTATTATGACGCTGCCTACCGTTAACATCTTTGGTATCTGAGGTATCCGGATTCCTCGATGTGTTGTTGTTGCGAGCCATCCAGCTATCCTCGCCCGTGCAAAAGCAGGGCATGAGTGTCGTGAGGGCTGCCACAGATTTCGGCTTCTCCTGGCCGAGGTGGCGGGTGAGCCACTCGTCGCGGATGTTATGCTTGAATGCCGCTAGGGCCTCTACATCCGGACAGTCTACAATTTGTTTTTTCTTAGTCAGGAACCGTGTCCAGAATTGTCTGGCCGATTCCCCTGGCTGCTGGGTTATGTGGCTCATGTCATCAGCATCCGGTGGCCGCACATAAGTGCCCTGGAAGTTGTCAAGAAATGCGTCTTCTAGATCCTCCCAACTGCCGATGGAATCTGCTGGCAAGCTATTCAGCCAATGCCGAGCTGGTCCATTGAGTTTTAGTGGGAGGTACTTGATGGCATGTTGATCATCACCGCGAGCCATGTGGATGTGAAGGAAGAAATCCTCAATCCAGACAGCGGGATCTGTTGTGCCATCGTATGATTCGGTATTTATGGGTTTGAAACCCTTCGAGAATTCATGATTCATAACTTCATCAGTGAAGCATAGGGGGTGTGCAGCACCTTTGTGCCGGGCTATATCCCGACGTAGTTCATATGAGTCTTGTCTGTTGTATTCGGCCCGGCCGGATTTACTCTTGGTGTATCCGACGCGACGATCATCGTCCCGTGTGGGCGCACGTGCCCGTGTCCCGTATATTGACCTTGCGATTTTTTCCTTACTGTCCAAGATGTCTCGCAGGTCCTCTGTGTTGCCCCGGGCCTTAGTTTTTTTGACTGAGTGGCGACGGGGTGCGGTCTGAACTTTAGGCTGAAATGCCTCTCTGGCTCGGCCGCATAGTGGCCGGTCAGCCGCGTCGTACACTAGTGAATGAGGTTTCAATGCTTCCTCCTCGAGGTGAGGTAGCAACCTGCATTTTGGGTAACTTTTGGACGGGCGCTCGAGTTCATGCTCCTTGGCCGCAAGGACTTCGGTCCACCTGTCTGCTAGCAAGTCTTGATCAGCTTGAAGTTGTTGCTGTTTTTTCTTCGGGCTATTTGCCGTGGCCATAAGCCGGCGCTTGAAGTGGTCTTGCTCGAGGGGGTCCTCAGGCACGATAAACTCGTCATCGCTGAGGCTCGCCTCGTCTTCGGAGAGAGGCATGTAATTGTCCTCCTCCGGTTCTCCGTCTGCTGCCTGCTCTGTAGGGCTAGCTTGTTCGTCCTCTAGCTCTACACTGTGCTGGAGGGGATTGTTGTTGTCTTCGGCGCTATCCGGAGTGTTATTATCTCCTGTGCCAGTATCACTGCTCTTGCTGTGGCGGGACTTACAGCGGCGCCGCTGACGTTGGCGCTTGGGTTCCTTCTTGGAGGGGTCATCCTCTGCTGTCTCGTCGCCATTGCCTTCTTTGGGGGTGTCCACCATGTATATATCATATGATGAGGTGGCGGTCCAGCGCCCTGAGGGCGGTGGTTCTTGTTCGTCTCCGGCTTCGTCGTCCATACCGTCGAAGTCTTCGGAGTCGAAGTCGAGCATGTCGGTTAAGTCGTCGATAGTGGCTACTAAGTGGGTGGTGGGTGGGCAGCGAATTTCTTCGTCGTCCGCATCCCATTCTAGACGGACATAGTTCGGCCAAGGTTCTCCTGACAGGGAGAGAGACCTTAATGAATTAAGCACATCTCCGAAAGGTGAGTGATGAAAGATGTCCGCGGAGGTGAACTCCATGATCGGCGCCCAGTCGGACTCAACGGGCACGGAAGTGAGCGGCTCGGAGTTCGTGGCCGAAGATGAATCTAGTGGTTCGGCGACACGGCTTTCGTAAGGGGTGAAGTCAGTATCTGGCTCTATCACCACTGAGAGTGCGACCTCCATGGCGGGGTCTATCCCTCCGCTCTCGGATGGCGCGATTTGCTCCGGATTAAAGGTCGGAGTAGCTGCGGATGCGATCTCCCGAACACTGTCCGATGGTAGAGTTACGTCTTGCTCGTCGCGACTGTGCGGTGCGTCCGGCATGGGCTCGAATCCGTCAAAGATCAAGTCTTCGCGGATGTCAGTCGTGTAGTTCAAGTTGCCAAATTTGACCTGATGGCTAGGGGCATAGCTTTCGATCTTCTCCAGATGGCCAAACGAATTGGCCCGCAATGCGAAGCCGCTGAATATGAAGATCTGTCTAGGGAGGAACGCCTCACCCTAGACCGCATCGCTAGCGATGATCGAAGGAGCCATCAAGCCTTATGGTGACGACACAGTGGAACTCACAATGAAAGCACCAATGTCGGTGTCAAAACCGGTGGATCTCGGGTAGGGGATCCCGAACTGTGCATCTAAGGCGGATGGTAACAGGAGGAGGGGACACGATGTTTACCTAGGTTCGGGCCCTCTTGATGGAGGTAATACCCTATGTCCTACTTGATTGTTCTTGATGATATGAGTATTACAAGAGTTGATCTACCACGAGATCAAAGAGGCTAAACCCTAGAAGCTAGCCTATGGTATGATTGTATGTTGTCCTACAGACTAAAATCCTCCGGTTTATATAGGCACCGGAGGGGGCTATGGTTACACAAGGTCGGTTACAAAGCAGGAGATATACATATCCGTATTGTCTAGCTTGCCTTCCAAGCCAAGTAGAGTCCCATCCGGACACGGGACGAAGTCTTCAATCTCGTATCTTCATAGTCCAACAGTCCGGCCAAAGGATATAGTCCGGCTGTCCGGAGACCCCCTAATCCAGGACTCCCTCAACGAAAATTGTGCTTGCGTTCGTCCTTGCAACGCTGACAAATCTGAGAGATCGAGCTCTGGCTCGCAGCCCGCCCCGCGCACGTCACCTCACCGTGTCCTCAGTGCCTTCCTCTTCTTGCGGAAAGATCAGCGGCAGGACAGGAACGCGATTATGAGCCGTATTCTCCCCTCAAACTAACCCACATGGGATCTCCGGAGCTTGGCTACGGGTGGCCTCACCGGCCGGCCTTCTTTCATGTGACTCGCTTGCGCATTAAAGGGAGGCTCCTGAGCACCGCGCCTCAGGAGCTCTTACTGACTCTCCAGCCCTCACCCCTGGCCTTGACCACGGCATCGCGACCTGGCATACTAGCGGCGGCTAAGCTTGCTCGAGGGTCGGGACCCGAGGATGCAGAGCATTTAGATGAGCAAGAAAGGGGGAAGCCGGCGTGAGCCTCACCTAGTAACACTGTCGCTGAAGCGAGAATCAGATGTTATACAAGGAACCACCTCGGGCTCGACAAGATATGTCACATATTCGCGTTAGCACGACGTCGCAATGGGAATTTTTGGTTTGGTCAGACCTGCTCTGGCAATGCCGCCTTCCATTTCTATGTTCGGGATGCTGTTTGCACGTCAAAGGGGACCTCTTGAGCATCGCGTCTCAGGAGCTCCTACCAGACCTTGGGCTGCTCACCTCCTGGCCTTTACCACGGCATCGCGACATGGCATTACCAGCGATGGCTGAAGCCTACCTGGGGACTGGGACCTGCCGGCGTAGAGCGTAGAGCTACTGCGAGGACGAAAAGGGGGGACAGTGCTGAAGCAAGACAGGACACCACAAGTCTTATAGTAGGAATAATAAACACCGGAGCAAAAGCATTACAGGTTCTTTACACCACCCCACGATGTTCGTTCCGATTCCTCACAGGGAACAAGAGAAGAAAAAACTTCAAGGGTCCTGGCTACGAGGGGCCAACGCCAACCCCATCCAGATCATCAACGACGACGAGCTGACGACGTTGCCGCGCTCCAGGCACGACGAGAGCTCAGGGGCACGTAGCTATCGTCACTCGACTCTGGAGACTCCCTGGGCTTACGAGAGTCGTTGGACTCCAAGGAGTCGTCGCTGCTGCTGGAGGAGGAGCCAGTAGGACCCACGACCGGCACTGAGTCCGTCGCCTCGCCCTGCTGACGGTCTCCTCCGGGGCAGCACTCTTGGCAACGGCCTTCCTCGTCGAAGACCTTGAAGAACAGTGTGGAGGCGCCGTCATACTCGAAATGGATGGCGAGGGCCCCCTCCGCGTGATGGGAGCGGGCGACCTCGCCCCATCCGTGAGTCACGAAGATCTTGCCGGGGGAGACGACCTTGATCTCTGCTCCCGTGGCTAGACTGCAGCACCCATCCTGCGGCAGCCACAACTCGAGCGGCCCCCTCGGCGGCATCTCTTTGGTGAAGAACTGTGGGAACCAGATCCACGTGCGCAAAGGCATCGCCGCCCACAGCATGAACCCACGCGAGGAGGCCTCAGTGTGGGTTTGCGCGACAGATGGCCGCACGACCTCAACCTGGTCCCCGTAACCGCGGCTCGCACAGCAAGGGCCGGTGCCACCTTCTACGGAGCCCTGCGCTTGGGCGTATAGAGGGAGCGGGTAGCCAGGCGGTGGCTGCTCGTACCAAGGCCGCGTCACCTCTTGCCTCGCCCCGGCGTCGTGACGGTGTTGGGACCTCTTCTTCGGCGGAAGCAGCTCTAGCTCCTCAAGGGGGGTCTTTCCCTTCTCTGCTGTGGAAAACCTCCTAATCGGCGCCATGGATGTTTCGGCAGGATAGCAAGATGGAAGTACCAAGAGGAGGAAGGAGGAGCGAGCAACGAGAAGGCAGAGATGAACGGGGGGCCTCTGCCCCTCTCCTCATTTATAGCTAGAGGGAGGCCAACCGCCAGCCTCCACGATCATGCGCAATGATGATTTTCTTCTGCTTGCAACAGGGTCTTGTCAAGTCCGACGGTTTCCAAGGCAGCATGGGGAAGCGGAGGCGCCCACACCCCATCAAGAGCCACACGTCGACCAAGGCCACAAGCGGTTGGGGCCTGTGGCGCTCTGCACTTGCCCTTTGGCTTCGCCTCGAAGCGAAGATCGAGCCCGCCTTGGGCTCAGGGGCTACTGTTGGCGTCCTAGGAACGGGAGTCCCCAGACTTGCCTGCCTGTGGCCCGCGAGCATGGCTCCATCAACGTCCCGACACGGCCCATCTTCAGCAGCAACAACTCAAGACCCTCGTGAGGGACCAAGCCTCGCGAGGCGGACGACACCAAGACCTCCCTGGGGGCAGCCTCACTAGGCTGGCTCCCGAGGAGAAGGGATATCTATGCAAGGGGCACCTCGCAAGGTTCACGTGAAGTGAGCCATGACGACCGAGGCCAGGCGGGCGCCAGCGGGTGCAGTGTACTAGTTTCCTCTTTGGTGCTAAGGAGGCAAGCGCATGCGAGGAGTCCCGAGGCATCAGGAAAAGGTTTCCATATCGGTGCAACAAGACCAAGACCAGTAGGACGACATGATGGAGGTCATCGCGGAGCCCACAACATCATCACCACCAGAGCCTTTGGCAGACGAAGGCTACTTTTGTCAGGATAGCTTGTACTAGTTGCCCCCCTTCCAACTTGGCCGTTGTGGGATCCCTTCCTGCCTAAACATTTGGGAAGAGGACCAAGTGTCGGTGTCAAAACCGGCCGATCTTGGCTAGGGGGTCTGGAACTGTGCGTCTGAGGATAGAAGGTAACGGGAGGCAGGAGACGCGATGTTTACCCTGGTTCGGGCCCTCTTGATGGAGGTAATACCCTACTTCCTGCTTGATTGACTTTGATGAGTATAGAGGTTTACAAGAGTTGATCTACCTCGAGATCATAATGGCTAAACCCTAGATGTCTAGCCTGTATGATTGTGATTGCCTCTACGTACTAAACCCTCCTGCTTATATAGACACCAGAGGGAGCTAGGGTTATACAGAGTCGGTTTACAGGGAAAGGAACCTTCACATCCAAACGCCAAGCTTGCCATCCATGCAAAGGAGAGTCTCATCTGGACACGGAGGAAGGCCTTCTATCTTGTATCTTCATGGCCCATCAATCCGGCCCATGCCACATAGCCCGGCCATCCGAGGACCCCATAATCCAGGACTCCATCAGTAGCCCCCGAACTCGTTGTCAATGATGACGTAGTCTACGGCTTGTGTCTTCGGCTTTGAAAGGTGGGTTCTTCATTACAATATGGATTGTCGATAATCCGGCAACAACCTTAACGTCTTTTACAACTCCCCCTGATGGTGCTTTGACTTTTGCGCGCAGGATGAATACAAACGGTCCATGTCCTTTTTGTAAATAAGTCCTTTACCATGCTCGGATGGCATCTATATAAAGTGATATGGATATCCAAATGGCATCCCCCATCACGCAGAAAGGAAATCGTCAAATCCAGCCATGAGCAAAGCCTTCCACCATGGCCAGCGCCCCAGGCTCCTCCTCACGTCCCCATGGCCCTCAAGAGGGTGATTGGCAGAGTTGCTCTGTGCCTCATCTTCAATTAAGCCGGCTCCAGACGCAAGGCTACCTCCCTCCCGCGGATCTAGTCTCTGTTCGAGCGGGATTGTACTCAGTAGTCAACGACGTGATGATACGTCTCCATCATATCTATAATTTTTAATTATTCCATGCAAATATTATACAACTTTCATATACTTTTGGCAACTTTTTATACTATTTTTGGGACTAACATATTGATCCAGTGCCCAGGGACAGTTCCTGTTTGTTGCATGTTTTATGTTTCGCAGAATATCCATATCAAACGTAATCGAAACGGGATAAAAATGGATGGAGCTTATTTTTGGAATATTTGGAAAATTCCAGGAGAAAAATCCACGCGAGACGGTGCCCGAGGTGGCCATGAGGCAGGGGGCGCACCTGCCCCCTGGGCGCGCCCCTGACCCTCGTGGGCCACCTGTAAGGCGGTTGATGCCCTTCTTTGGCCGCAATAAAGCTATTTTTTGGTTAAAAAATCATGGCGAAGGTTTCAGGCCAATCGGAGTTACGGATCTCCATATATATACGAAACGGTGAAAGGGCAGCAGAACAGCACGCAGAAACAGAGAGAGACAGAGAGACTGATCCAATATCGGAGGGGCTCTCTCCCCTCCCATGCCATGGAGGCCAAGGACCATAGGGGAAACGCTTCTCCCATCTAGGGAGGAGGTTTAGGAAGAAGAAGACGAAGGGCCCCCCTCTCCCCTTCTCTTCTGGTTGCGCCGGAACGCTGCCGTGGCCATCATCATCATCATCACCGCAATCTACACCAACACCTCCGCCATCTTCACCAACATCTCCATCACCTTCCCCCCTCTATCTACAGCGGTCCACTCTCCCGCAACCCGCTGTACCCTCTACTTGAACATGGTGCTTTATGCTTCATATTATTATCCAATGATGTGTTGCAATCCTATGATGTTTGAGTAGATTTTTGTTGTCCTATCGGTGGTTGATGAATTGCTATGATTGATTTAATTTGCTTGTGGTTATGTTGTTGTCCTTTGGTGCCCATCATATGAGTGCGCGCATGGATCACACCCTAGGGTTAGTTGTATGTTGATAGGACTATGTATTGGAGGGCAAGAGTGACAGAAGCTTCAACCTAGCATAGAAATTGATGCATACGGGATTGAAGGGGGACCAATATATCTTAATGCTATGGTTGGGTTTTACCTTAATGAACGTTAGTAGTTGCGGATGCTTGCTAATAGTTCCAATCATAAGTGCATAGAATTCCAAGTCAGGGATGACATGCTAGCAGTGGCCTCTGTCACATAATACTTGCTATCGGTCTAGTAAAGTAGCCAATTGCTTAAGGGGCAATTTCACAACTCCTACCACCACTTTTCCACACTCGCTATATTTACTTTATTGCTTCTTTACTTACAACAGCCCCTACTTTTTATTTATGTAATCTTTATTATCTTGCAAACCTATCCAACAAGACCTACAAAGTACTTCTAGCTTCATACTTGTTCTAGGTAAAGCGAATGTCAAGCGTGCGCAGAGTTGTATTGGTGGTCAATAGAACTTGAGGGAATATTTGTTCTACCTTTAGGTCCTCGTTGGGTTCGACACTCTTACTTATCGAAAACTGTTGTGATCCCCTATACTTGTGGGTTATCAAGACCTTTTTCTGGCGCCATTGCCGGGGAGCAATAGCGTGGGGTGAATATTCTCTGGTGTGCTTGTTTGCTTTATCACTAAGTAATTTTTATTTGCTGTTCTTAGTTGTTCTTTATCTTTAGTTATGGATATGGAACACGAAATACCAAAAAAATAGGTGTACTTGCTACTCATGGAGACGGGGAACCTCCTAAAACCCTCGATGCTGGTTATGTGAAAGATATTATGTACTACTTTAATAATCCTGAGAAAAGCCCATTCAATTATGTAATGTGAGTAACGTTGGATCAACATGAATACTTTAGGGATTACCGCTTGACACAAAAAGGGAAACTATTATGGGATCAAATTCATATATTGAATTGGTATGCTAGGCAACTATGCTTGAGATATGATTATACTTGTTGCTCTAGGATGAAGGCTCCACACCTTCCCTTTTTATGCGAATTTAATGATAATAAAACCTTAGCTTCTTATGCTAATGGTATATATGATTATTATGATGTGGAACAAATAGAAGAATTTGTTGCTTTTATGGGTGCTTATGAAATTGAATCTATGTTTAAAGAGTTTGAAGATTTTGATGATGATGTTTATAGGTCTGAAAATATATCTATCCTAAAATATTGCTATGATAATTATGAATATAATTCCTATATTAATGCGCTTATTGAGAAAGTCTCTGTTGTCCAAGAAGAGACTAATATTTTGCAGGAATCTTTGGAAGAAGAAGTTGATGAAACTGTGAGCTCATTGGATGAAAAAGATGAGGAGGAGAGCGAAGAACAAAAGGAGGAAGAGCGGATTGATCACCCGTGTCCACCTTCTAATGAGAGTAACTCTTCAACTCATACATTGTTTAAATTCCCTTCATGCTTACCGAAGGATGAATGCTATGATAATTGCTATGATCCCATTGATTCTTTTGAAATATCCCTCTTTGATGATGCTTGCTATGCTTGTGTCCAAGATGCCAATATGAATTATGCTTATGGAGATGAAATTGCTATAGCTCCTTTTGTTAAACATGAAATTGTTGCTATTGCACCCACGCATGATAGTCCTATTATCTTTTTGAATTCTCCAAACTACACTATATTGGAGAAGTTTGCACTTATTAAGGATTATATTGATGGGTTGCGTCTTACTATTACACATGATGATTTTGATGAATATAATATGCATGTGCTTGCTGCTCCTACTTGCAATTATTATGAGAGAGGAACTATATCTCCACCTCTCTATGTTTCGAATACGATAAAATTGCAAGAAACTGTTTATACTATGCATTGGCCTTTACTATGTGTGCATGAATTGTTCTTTTATGACATGCCGATGCATATGAATAGAGTTAGACTTCATTGTTGCATGATATATGTTACTTTGTTCTCACTACTAAATTACAAATCATTGTTAATTAAAATTGGCTTTGATATACCTTGGGATCCGGGTGGATTCATTACTTGAGCACTATATGCCTAGCTTAATGGCTTTAAAGAAAGCGCTGCAAGGGAGACAACCCGGAAGTTTTAGAGAGTCATTTATTTCTGTTAAGTGCTTTCATATAGTTTAAAAACAAGAAAAATAAAGAGGGGAACCCAAAACTTTTTCAAAAAGGAAAGTGAAAGTGAGAGAGACAAGCATTGTTGAAGTGGGAGAGCTCCTTGAACTTTGTTCATGCTCACGGCAACTTTGTGAATATTCATTACACAAACTTTCAACAAAAATAATTATCCCCTTGTACAATTCCATTGTATTATAAAAATAATGTGCCAAGGTTTGCCTTTAGGATGTTTACATTTGCTTGATGGTTTGTATGGTGCAGGACAGAAACTTTGGCTGTAGTGCGCAATTTTACATTTTTAGCTGGAACGTCAAATGGTTCTGATTCTTTTCGCACTGTATTTATATACAAATTTTTTATTTTTCCTAATTTTGGAAGAATTTTTCAAGTATCATAAGTATGGTAAATGTTCAGATTATTACAGACTTTTCTGTTTTAGACAGATTCTGTTTTTGATGCATAGTTTGCTTGTTTTGATGAAACTATCGATTTATATCAGTGGATTAAGCCATGGAAAAGTTATATTACAGTAGGCACAATGCAAAAACAAAATATGAATTGGTTTTCAACAGTACTTAGAGTAGTGATTTGCTTTATTATACTAACGGATGTTACCGAGTTTTCTGTTGAAGTTTTGTGTGGATGAAGTTTTCGATGATCGAGAAGGTCTCGATATGAGAAGAAGGAAGAGAGGCAGGACCTCAAGCTTGGGGATTCCCGAGGCACCCCATATAAATATTCAAGGAGACTCAAGTGTCTAAGCTTGGGGATGCCCCGGAAGGCATCCCCTCTTTCTTCAACAAGTATCGGTATGTTTTCGGATTCGTTTCGTTCATGCGATATGTGCAATCTTGGAGCGTCTTTTGCATTTAGTTTTCATTTTTCTTTTATGCACCATGCTGGTATGAGATAGTCCTTGGTTGATTTATAGAATGCTCTATGCACTTCACTTATATCTTTTGAGTATGGCTTTATAGAATGCTTCATGTGCTTCACTTATATCATTTGAAGTTTGGATTGCCTGTTTCTATTTACATAGAAAACCGTCATTTGTAGAATGCTCTTTTGCTTCACTTATATTTGTTAGAGCGTGGGCATATCTTTTTTAGAAAGAATTAAACTCTCTTGCTTCACTTATATCTATCTAGAGAGATGACAAGAATTGGTCATTCACATGGTTAGTCATAAAATCCTACATAAAACTTGTAGATCATTGAATATGATATGTTTGATTCCTTGCAATAGTTTTGTGATATAAAGATGGTGATATTAGAGTTATTCTAGTGGGTAGTTGTGGATTAGTAGAAATACTTGTGTTGAGGTTTGTGATTCCCGTAGCATGCACGTATGGTGAACCGTTATGTGATGAAGTTGGAGCATGATTTATTTATTGATTGTCTTCCTTATGAGTGGCGGTCGGGGACGAGCGATGGTCTTTTCCTACCAATCTATCCCCCTAGGAGCATGCGCGTAGTACTTTGTTTTGATAGCTAATAGACTTTTGCAATAAGTATGTGAGTTCTTTATGACTAATGTTGAGTCCATGGATTATACGCACTCTCACCCTTCCATCATTGCTAGCCTCTCTAGTATCGTGCAACTTTCGCCGGTACCATAAACCCACCATATACATTCCTCAAAACAGCCACCATACCTACCTATCATGGCATTTCCATATCCATTCTGAGATATATTGCCATGCAACTTCCATAATCATCATATACATGACTTGAGCATTCGTCATATTGCTTTGCATGATCGTAAGATAGCTAGCATGATGTTTTCATGGTTTGTCCGTTTTTTGATGTCATTGCTACGCTAGATCATTGCACATCCCGGTACACCGTCGGAGACATCCATATAGAGTCATACTTTGTTCTAGACATTGAGTTATAATATTGAGTTGTAAGTAAATAAAAGTGTGATGATTATCATTATTAGAGCATTGCCCCAGTGAGGAAAGGATGATGGAGACTATGAATCCCCCACAAGTTGGGATGAGACTCCGGACTTTAAAAATAAATAGAAGAGGCCAAAGAAGCCTAAATAAAAAAGAGGCCAAAGAATCCCACCAAAAAAATAAAAAAATAAAAAAAGTGAGAGAAAAAGAGAGAAGGGGCAATGTTACTATCCTTTTACCACACTTGTGCTTCAAAGTAGCACCATGTTCTTCATATAGAGAGTCTCTTGAGTTATCACTTTCATATACTAGTGGGAATTTTCATTATAGAACTTGGCTTGTATATTCCGATGATGGGCTTCCCCAAACGCACGAGGTCTTCATGAGCAAGCAAGTTGGATGCACACCCACTTAGTTTCAGTTTGCGTTTTCATACACTTATAGCTCTAGTGCATCCGTTGCATGGCAATCCCTACTCACTCACATTGATATCTATTGATGGGCATCTCCATAGCCCGTTGATACGCCTAGTTGATGTGAGACTATCTTCTCCTTTTTGTCTTCTCCACAACCACCATTCTATTCCACCTATAGTGCTATGTCCATGGCTCACGCTCATGTATTGCGTGAAAGTTGAAAAGGTTTGAGAACATCAAAAGTATGAAACACTTGCTTGGCTTGTCATCGGGGTTGTGCTTGATTTGAATATTTTGTGTGGTGAAGATGGAGCATAGCCAGACTATATGATTTTGTACGGATAGCTTCCTTTGGCCTTGTTATTTTGAAAAGACATGATTGCTTTATTAGTGGGCTTGAAGTATTATTATTTTTATATCAAATTATAGGTTATTGCTTTGAATCACTCGTGTGTTAATATTCATGCCATGATTAGATATGTGATCAAGATTATGCTAGGTAGCATTCCACATCAAAAATTATCTTTTTTATCAGTTACCTACTCGAGGACGAGCAGGAATTAAGCTTGGGGATGCTGATGCGTCTCTGTCGTATCCATAATTTTTGATTGTTCCATGCCAATATTATACAACTTTCATATACTTTTGGCAACTTTTTATACTATTTTTGGGACTAACATATTGATCCAGTGCCCAGTGCCAGTTCCTGTTTGTTGCAAGTTTTATGTTTCACAGAATATCATATCAAACAGAATCCAAACGGGATAAAAGCGGACGGAGCTTATTTTTGGAAAATTTGGAAAATTTTATAAGAAAAGTCCACACGAGACGGTGCCCGAGGTGGCCACGAGGCAGGGGGCGCGCCCCTGACCCTCGTGGGCCACCTATAAGGCGGTTGATGCCCTTCGTCGGCCGCAAGAAAGCTATTTTTTGGTAAAAAATCACGGTGAAGGTTTTCGGCCAATCGAAGTTAGGGATCTCCATATATATACGAAACGGTGAAAGGGCAGCAGAACAGAACGCAGAAACAGAGAGAGACAGAGAGACAGATCCAATCTCGGAGGGGCTCTTGATGTCTACTACACAACATTCTTCTTGTAGACGTTGTTGGGCCTCCAAGTGCAGAGGTTTGTAGGACAGTAGCATATTTCCCTCAAGTGGATGACCTAAGGTTTATCAATCCGTTGGTGGCGTAGGATGAAGATGGTCTCTCTCAAGCAACCCTGCAACCAAATAACAAAGAGTCTCTTGTGTCCCCAACACACCCAATACAATGGTAAATTGTATAGGTGCACTAGTTCGCCGAATAGATGGTGATACAAGTGGTATGGGATGGTAGATAAAGGTTTTTGTAATCTGAAAATATAAAAACAGCAAGGTAACTAGTGATAAAAGTGAGCGTAAACGGTATTGCAATGCTAGGAAACAAGGCCTAGGGTTCATACTTTCACTAGTGCAAGTCCTCTCAACAATAGTAACATAATTGGATCACATAACTATCCCTCAACATGCAACAAAGAGTCACTCCAAAGTCACTAATAGCGGAGAGCAAACGAAGAGATTATGGTAGGGTACGAAACCACCTCAAAGTTATTCTTTCCAATCAATCCGTTGGGCTATTCCTATAGGTGTCACAAACAGCCCTAGAGTTCGTACTAGAATAACACCTTAAGACACAAACCAAAACCCTAATGTCACCTAGATACTCCAATGTCACCTCAAGTATCCGTGGGTATGATTATACGATATGCATCACACAATCTCAGATTCATCTATTCGACCAACACATAGAACCTCAAAGAGTGCCCCAAAGTTCCTACCGGAGAATCACGACGAAAACGTGTGACAACCCCTATGCATAGGTTCATGGGCGGAACCCGCAAGTTGATCACCAAAACATACATCAAGTGAATCACGTGATATCCCATTGTCACCACAGATACGCACGGCAAGACATACATCAAGTGTTCTCAAATCATTAAAGACTCAATCCGATAAGATAACTTCAAAGGGGAAACTCAATCCATTACAAGAGAGTAGAGGGGGACGAGAAAACATCATAAGATCCAACTATAATAGCAAAGCTCGCGATACATCAAGATCGTATCACCTCACGAGCACGAGAGAGGGTGAGAGAGAGAGAGAGATCAAACACATAGCTACTAGTACATACCCTCAGCCCCGAGGGAGAACTACTCCCTCCTCGTCATGGAGAGCACCGGGATGACAAATATGTCCACCGGAGAGGGATTGCCCCCTCCGACAGGGTGCCAGAACGGGTCTAGTTTGGTTTCCGGTGGCTACGGAGGCTTCTGGCGGCGGAACTCCAGATCTATTGTGCTCCCCGATCATTTTTGGGTATATGGAGATATATAGGTGGAAGAAATATTTCAGGGGGGGCACGAGGGGCCCACGAGGGTGGAGGGCGTGCCCAGGGGGGTGGGCGCGCCCCCCTTCCTCGTGGCTTCCCTTACATGGACTCCAAGTCTCTCGGGTTGCTTTCCTTCCAAAAATAAGTTCCGTGATGTTTCAGCTCAATTGGACTCCGTTTGATTTTCCTTTTCTGCGATACTCTAAAACAAGGAAAAAACAGAAACTGGCACTAGGCTCTGGGTTAATAGCTTAGTCCAACAAATAATATAAAAGTGGATAATAAAGCCCATAAACATCCAAAACAGAGGATAATATAGCATGGAGCGATCAAAAATTATAGATACGTTGGAGACGTATCAGCATCCCCAAGCTTAATTCCTGCTCGTCCTCGAGTAGGTAAATGATAAAAACAGAATTTTTGATGCGGAGTGCTACTTGGCATAATTTCAATGTAATTCTTCTTAATTGTGGCATGAATATTCAGATCCAAAAGATTCAAGATAAAAGTTTAATATTGACATAGAAACAATAATACTTCAAGCATACTAATTAAGCAATCATGTCTTCTCAAAATAACATGGCCAAAGAAAGTTCATCCCTACAAAATCATATAGTTTAGTCATGCTCCATTTTCGTCACACAAGAATGCTCTCATCATGCACAACCCCGATGACAAGCCAAGCAATTGTTTCATACTTTAGTAATCTCAAACCTATAAACTTTCCCGCAATATATGAGCGCCAGCCATGGACATAGCACTATGGGTGGAATAGAATATGATGATGGGGGTTATGTGGAGAAGACAAAAAGGGAGAAAGTCTCACATCAACGACGCAAATCAATGGCTATGGAGATGCCCATCGATTGATGTTAATGCAAGGAGTAGGGATTTCCATGCAACGGATGCACTAGAGCTATAAATGTATGAAAGCTCAACAAAAGAAACTAAGTGCCCAACTTGCTTGCTCACGAAGACCTAGGGCACTTGAGGAGGCCCATTGTTGGAATATACAAGCCAAGTTCTATAATGAAAAATTCCCACTAGTATATGAAAGTGACAAAACAAGAGACTCTCTATCATAAAGATCATGGTGCTACTTTGAAGCACAAGTGTGGAAAAAGGATAGTAGCATTTCCCGTTTTTATTTTCTTTTTTTATTTGGCCTTTCTTTTTTATTTGGCCTTTCTTCTTCTTTTTTTGGGACAATGATCTATTAATGATGATCATCACACTTCTATTTATTTGCAACTCAAAGATTACAACTCGATACTAGAACAAAGTATGACTCTATATGAATGCCTCCGGCAGTGTACCGGGATGTGCAATGAATCAAGAGTGACATGTATGAAAAATTATGAATGGTGGCTTTGCCACAAATATGATGTCAACTACATGATCATTCAAAGCAATATGACAATGATGATGCGTGTCATAATAAACGGAACAGTGGAAAGTTGCATGGCAATATATCTCGGAATGGCTATGGAAATGCCATAATAGGTAGGTATGGTGGCTGTTTTGAGGAAGATATAAGGAGTTTTATGTGTGACAGAGTGTATCATATCACGGGGTTTGGATTCACCGGCGAAGTTTGCACCAACTCTCAATGTGAGAAAGGGCAATGCACGGTACCGAAGAGGCTAGCAATGATGGAAGGGTGAGAGTGCGTATAATCCATGGACTCAACATTAGTCATAAAAAACTCACATACTTATTGCAAAAATCTACAAGTCATCAAAAACCAAGCATTACGCGCATGCTCCTAGGGGGATAGATTGGTAGGAAAAGACCATCGCTCATCCCCGGCCGCCACTCATAAGGAAGACAATCAAATAACACCTCATGATTCAAATTTGTTACACAATGTTTACCATACGTGCATGCTATGGGACTTGCAAACTTCAACACAAGCATTTCTCAAATTCACAACTACTTAACTAGCATGACTTTGATATTATTACCTCCATATCTCAAAACAATCATCAAGCATCAAACTTCTCTTAGTATTCAGAACACTCATAAGAAAAAAATTACAAATCTTGAATACCTAGCATATTAGGATTATTTAAGCAAATTACCATGCTATTTAAGACTCTCAAAATAATATAAGTTAATCATGAGAGTTCATCTATTTCTATAAAATAAAACCACCACCGTGCTCTAAAAGGATATAAGTGAAGCACTAGACTAAATGACAAACTACTCCGAAAGATATAAGTGAAGATCAATGAGTAGTCGAATAATTATGCAACTATGTGAAGACTCTCTAACATTTAATAATTTCAGATATTGGTATTTATTCAAACATCAAGCAAAACAAAACGAAAATAAAATGACGCTCCAAGCAAAACACATATCATGTGGTGAATAAAAATATAGCTCCAATTAAGTTACCGATGAACGAAGACGAAGGAGGGGATACCTTCCGGGGCATCCCCAAGCTTAGGCTCTTGGTTGTCCTTGAATATTACCTTGGGGTGCCTTGGGCATCCCCAAGCTTAGGCCCTTGCCACTCCTTATTCCATAGTCCATCGAATCTTTACCCAAAACTTGAAAACTTCACAACACAAAACTTAACAGAAAACTCGTAAGCTCCGTTAGTATAAGAAAATAAATCACCACTTAGGTACTGTTGTGAACTCATTCTAAATTCATATTGGTGTAATATCTACTGTATTACAACTTATCTATGGTTCATACCCTCCGATACTACTCATAGATTCATCAAAATAAGCAAACAACACATCGAAAACAGGATCTGTCAAAAACAGAACAGTCTGTAGTAATCTGAATCAAACGTATACTTATGGAACCCCAAAAATTCTAAAATAAATTTCTGGACCTGAGTAATTTATCTATTAATAATCTGCAAAACTAATTAACTAAATAGCACTCTCTAAATAAAAATGGCAGCAATTCTCGTGAGCGCTAAAGTTTCTGTTTTTTACAGCATGATCATAAAGACTTCACCCAAGTCTTCCCAAAGGTTCTACTTGGCAAAAACACTAATTAAAACATAAAACCACATCTAAACAGAGGATAGATTATTTATTTATTAGTAAACAGGAGCAAAAAGCAAGGAACAAAAATAAAATTGGGTTGCCTCCCAACAAGCGCTATCGTTTAACACCCCTAGCTAGGCATGATGATTTCAATGATGCTCATATAGAAGATAAGAATTGAAACATAAAGAGAGCATCATGAAGAATATGACTAGCACATTTAATTCTAACCCACTTCCTATGCATAGGGATTTTGTGATCAAACAACTTATGGGAACAATAATCAGCTAGCATAGGAAGGCAAAACAAGCATAACTTCAAAACTTTAAGCACATAGAGAGGAAACTTGATATTATTGCAATTCCTACAAGCATATGTTCCTCCCTCATAATAATTTTCAGTAGCATCATGAATGAATTCAAAAATATAACCAACACCTAAAGCATTCTTTTCATGATCTACAAACATAGAAAATTTACTACTCTCCACATAAGCAAGATTCTTCTCGTTCGGAATAGTGGGAGTATCATAAGAGACTCGAATACTATAAATTGTTTCCACACTAAAAGAGTAATGTTCAAAGAAAGGGTATTCGTAATCATGACAATTTTTAAAAATATAATCATCACTATGTTTTATAGAATAAGTTTCATCACAATAATCATCATAAGTAGAAAGCATGCTATCATCATTATAAATTTGCATATCAAAACTTGGGAGACTAAAAATATCATCTTCATTAAATGTAGCATCCCCAAGCTTGGGACAAACATTAATTGCAGCAAATATATTCTCAAAAACATCATCTTTATCAAACATAGCATCCCCAAGCTTGGGCCTTTTCATATCATAAGCATAATCACTCTCATAATTAATAGTATGGATAGCACCAATAGTGTAGCAATTATCATATTCTTCCAAGCAAGTGCCAAAAAGATTTTCAAGATCATAAGAAGTATCATTATCTTCCACAATTATATTTTCATGAGGCACAATTGTAATAGGAGCAACATTATTTGGGAGAGATATCTTTTTGCCCCTCTTCCTTTTTATTTTCTTCTCCTTCAACATCATGTGTGGGTTCAATCCTCTTTTTGGAGCTCCTTATTAATGAGATTGGTTGAATAGGAGGCTCCTCCTCGTTACCTGATTCATCATAAGAAATAATAGGAGGGTATTGGGAAGTCTCTTTCCTTTCATTAGTATTCTCTTCATCTTCTATTTGTTTTCTTTTCTTTATGTAGTTGGCAATATAAGGATTTTCAATACAATTCACCGCACAATACATATAAATCTTCTCTAGATCAAAATCAAGAAATCTATCAAGATTAAACTTTGGAATACCCTCAGTTATACGTTTCATTTCCTCATACCCCAAAAGAAGAGTAAGCTCTTTATGATGCTCAAGGGTAATCAAATTATCACAATTTTTGGATACGATTCGGTCATGAAACAATTTGCATTGGAGATTTAAATGACCATGTTCATTGCAAAGTTCACAAGGGGTGCGAAAAATATTGAATTTTTTAGCACAAACATCAAGACTTTCTTGCAACAATTTAGTTTCTAAGTACTTATGCATCTTGCAATATATATCTTCCCTATTTGGTGTGTACTTACAAACCCAATGCACTCCACAAAAATTGACATGTTTATAGGAGACATTTTCATCATAACTAGTGCAATCATCATTAGTACCATGGATATTCAAGGAGTTCACACTAACAACATTGCAATCATGCTCATCATTCAAAGATTTAGTGCCAAACATTTTAATGCATTCTTCTTCTAACACTTTGGCACAATTTTCCTTTCCATCATACTCATGAAAGATATTAAAAAGATGAAGCGTATGAGACAAACTCAATTCCATTTTTTTATAAACTGAACTAGTGATAAAACAAGAAACTAAAAGACTCGATTGCAAGATCTAAAGATATACCTTCAAGCACTCACCTCCCCGACAATGGCGCCAGAAAAGATCTTGATGTCTACTACACAACCTTCTTCTTGTAGACGTTGTTGGGCCTCCAAGTGCAGAGGTTTGTAGGGCAGAAGCAAATTTCCCTCAAGTGGATGACCTAAGGTTTATCAATCCGTAGGAGGCGTAGGATGAAGATGGTCTCTCTCAAGCAACCGTGCAACCAAATAACAAAGAGTCTCTTGTGTCCCCAACACACCCAATACAATGGTAAATTGTATAGGTGCACTAGTTCGGCGAAGAGATGGTGATACAAGTGGTATATGGATAGTAGATAACGGTTTTCGTAATCTGAAAATATAAAAACAGCAAGGTAACTAATGATGAAAGTGAGTGTAAATGGTATTGCAATGCTAGGAAACAAGGCCTAGGGTTCATACTTTCACTAGTGCAAGTCCTCTCAACAATAATAACATAATTGGATCACATAACTATCCCTCAACATGCAACAAAGAGTCACTCAAAAGTCACTAATAGCGGAGAGCAAACGAAGAGATTATGGTAGGGTACGAAACCACCTCAAAGTTATTCTTTCCAATCAATCCGTTGGGCTATTCCTATAAGTGTCACAAACAGCCCTAGAGTTCGTACTAGAATAACACCTTAAGACACAAATCAACCCAAACCCTAATGTCACCTAGATACTCCAATGTCACCTCAAGTATCCGTGGGTATGATTATATGATATGCATCACACAATCTCAGATTTATCTATTCAACCAACACATAGAACCTCAAAGAGTGCCCCAAAGTTCCTACCAGAGAATCACGACGAAAACATGTGCCAACCCCTATGCATAGGTTCATGGGCGGAACCCGCAAGTTGATCACCAAAACATACATCAAGTGAATCATGTGATATCCCATTGTCACCACAAATACGCACGGCAAGACATACATCAAGTGTTCTCAAATCTTTAAAGACTCAATCCGATAAGATAACTTCAAAGGGGAACTCAATCCATTACAAGAGAGAAGAGGGGCGAGAAAACATCACAAGATCCAACTATAATAGCGAAGATCGGGATACATCAAGATCGTATCACCTCAAGAACACGAGAGAGAGAGAGAGAGAGAGAGAGTCAAACACGTACCTACTGGTACACACCCTCAGCCCCAGGGAGAACTACTCCCTCCTCGTCATGGAGAGCACCGGTATGATGAAGATGGCCACCGGAGAGGGATTGCCCCCTCCGGCAGGGTGCCGGAACGGTTCTAGATTGGTTTTTGGTGGCTACGGAGGCTTCTGGCGGCTGAACTCCCGATCTATTGTGCTCCCCGATCGTTTTGGGGTATATGGAGATACATAGGCGGAAGAAATACGTCAGGGGGGCACGAGGGGCCCACGAGGGTGGAGGGCGCGCCAAGGGGGGTGGGCGTGCCCCCCTGCCTCGTGGCTTCCCTTACGTGGACTCCAAGTCTCCCGGCTTGCTTTCCTTCCAAAATATGTTCCGTGAAGTTTCAGGTCAATTGGACTCCTTTTGATTTTCCATTTCTGCGATACTCTAAAACAAGGAAAAAATAGAAAACTGGCACTGGGCTCTGCGTTAATAGGTTAGTCCCAAAAATAATATAAAAGTGGATAATAAAGCCCATAAACATCCAAAACAGAGGATAATATAGCATGGAGCAATCAAAAATTATAGATACGTTGGAGATGTATCAGCTCTCGCCCCTCCCATGCCATGGAGGCCAAGGACCAGAGGGGAAACCCTTCTCCCATCTAGGGAGGAGGTCAAGGAAGAAGAAGATGAAGGGGACCCCTCTCCCCTTCTCTTCTGGTGGCGCCGGAATGCTGTCGTGGCCACCATCATCATCACTGCGATCTACACCAACACCTCCGCCATCTTCACCAACATCTCCATCACCTTCCCCCTCTATCTACAGCGGTCCACTCTCCCACAACCCGATGTACCCTCTACTTGAACATGGTGCTTTATGCTTCATATTATTATCCAATGATGTGTTGCCATCCTATGATGCCTGAGTAGATTTTTGTTGTCCTATCGGTGGTTAATGAATTGCTATGATTGATTTAATTTGCTTGTGGTTATGTTGCTGTCCTTTGGTGCCCATCATATGAGTGCGCACGTGGATCACACCCTAGGGTTAGTTCTATGTTGATAGGACTATGTATTGGAGGGCAAGAGTGACAGAAGCTTCAACCTAGCATAGAAATTGATGCATACGGGATTGAAGGGGGGCCAATATATCTTAATGCTATGGTTGGGTTTTACCTTAATGAACGTTAGTAGTTGCGGATGCTTGCTAATAGTTCCAATCATAAGTGCATAGAATTCAAAGTCAGGGATGACATGCTAGCAATGGCCTCTCCCGCATAATAGTTGCTATTGGTCTAGTAAAGTAGTCAATTGCTTAAGGGGCAATTTCACAACTCCTACCACCACTTTTCCACACTCGCTATATTTACTTTATTGCTTCTTTACTTACAACAGCCCCTACTTTTTATTTACGTAATCTTTATTATCTTGCAAACCTATCCAACAACACCTATAAAGTACTTCTAGCTTCATACTTGTTCTAGGTAAAGCGAACATCAAGCGTGCGTAGAGTTGTATCGGTGATCGATAGAACTTGAGGGAATATTTGTTCTACCTTTAGCTCCTCGTTGGGTTTGACATTCTTACTTATTGAAAACTGTTGTGATCCCCTATACTTGTGGGTTATCACGCGATGGTCAAGAATTTCCCCAACCCCAATAAGGAGGAGAGGGTGTGCTTCGTCCCATTCTTGTTGCGGGGCCTAGCCTTTCCGATCCATCCCTTTCTTAGGGGGTTATTGGAATTTTACGGCATCCAACTACACAACCTCACCCCAGGTTCGATTTTGCACATCTCAGCCTTTGTTGCCCTCTGCGAGCTATTTTTGGGTATTGAAGTCCACTTTGAATTATGGAGGAAGTTCTTTTGTCTCGTTCCTCGCCACCGAGGAGGCTCTATTTTTGATGTGGGCGGTGCCGAAGTATGGCGTATAGCCGGGTCCGGATACCTTGTAGGAACACCTAAAGAGGTATACCCGCAGTGGACTTCAGAATGGTTTTACGTGGAGGATGTCCCACTGCCGGACCCAGTTCGTAGTGGCCTCCCTGAATTCTCCAGTTCTCCTTTAAAGAAGCGCCTCAACGGGTGTCCCTGAAGTCCCAAAGAAGAGGACAGCGCGGAGATATAGCGGTTGGTCAGCAAGGTCGGGCTGTTGGCCCACTCCGAACTCTCAATAGTAGAAGTCATGGCGATCATAATAAAGAGGTGCGTGCAGCCCCTCCAATCCAGAGTAACTCCTTTATGGTGCTACAATGGAGAAGACGACGCGCCCCATTATAGACGGCAGGGTCCGGATACCCTGATACGTCTCCAACGTATCTATAATTTTTTATTGTTCCATGCTATTATATTATCTGTTTTGGATTTTTAATGGGCTTTATTATGCACTTTTATATTATTTTTGGGACTACCCTATTAACCGAAGGCCCAGTGCAAATTGTTGTTTTTTTCCTATTTAAGTGTTTCACAGAATAGGAATATCAAACGGAATCCAAACGGAATGAAACCTTCACGAAGATCTTTTTGGAACAAACGCAATCCAGGAGAGTTGGAGTGGAGGTCAAGGAAGCAACGAGGCGGCCATGAGGTAGGGCAGCACGCCCAGGGGCAGGCGCGCCCCCCAGCCTTGTGGGCCCCTCGTAGCTCCACCGACCTACTTCTTTCGCCTATATATACTCTTATACCCTGAAAACATCCAGGGGAGCCACAAAACCACTTTTACACCGCCACAACCTTCTGTACCCGTGAGATCCCATCTGGGGACCTTTTCCGGCGATCTGCCGGAGGGTGCTTAGATCACGGAGGGCTTCTACATCAACACCATAGCCTCTCCGATGATGTGTGAGTAGTTTACCACAGACCTTCGGGTCCATAGTTATTAGCTAGATGGCTTCTTCTCTCTCTTCGGTTCTCAATACAAATTTCTCCTCGATGTTCTTGGAGATCTATTCGATGTAATACTTTTTGTGGTGTGTTTGCCTAGATCCAATGAATTGTGGGTTTATGATCAAGATTATCTATGAACAATATTTGATTCTTCTCTTAATTCTTATATGCATGATTTGATATCTTTGCAAGTCTCTTTGAATTATCAGTTTGGTTTGGCCTACTAGATTGATCTTTCTTGCAATGGGAGAAGTGCTTAGCTTTGGGTTCAATCTTGCGGTGTCCTTTCCTAGTGACAGTAGGGGAAGCAAGGCACGTGTTGTATTGTTGCCATCAAGGATAAAAGGATGGGGTTTATATCGTATTGCTTGAGTTTATCCCTCTACATCATGTCATCTTGCTTAATGTGTTACTCTGTTCTTATGAACTTAATACTCTAGATGCATGCTGGATAGCGGTCGATGTGTGGAGTAATAGTAGTAGATGCAGAATCGTTTCGGTCTACTTGACATGGACGTGATGCCTATGTTCATGATCATGCCTAGATATTCTCATAACTATGCGCTTTTATATCAATTGCTCGACAGTAATTTGTTCACCCACCATAATATATGCTATCTTGAGAGAAGCCACTAGTGAAACCTATGGCCCCAGGGTCTATTTACATCATATAAGGTTCCGATCTACAATTCTAGTTTACTATTTATTTTGCAATCTTTATTTTCCAATCTATACAACAAAAATACCAAAAATATTTATCTTATTATCTTTATCAGATCTCACTTTTGCAAGTGGCCGTGAAGGTATTGACAACCCCTTTATTGCGTTGGTTGCAAGGTTCTTATTTGTTTGTGCAGGTACTAGGCGATTTGCATGTAGTCTCCTACTGGATTGATACCTTGGTTCTTAAAAACTGAGGGAAATACTTACGCTACTTTGCTGCATCACCCTTTCCTCTTCAAGGGAAAACCAACGCATGCTCAAGAGGTAGCAAGAAGGATTTCTGGCGCCATTGTCGGGGAGATCTACGCTCAAGTCAAGACATACCAAGTACCCATCACAAACTCTTATCCCTCGCATTACATTATTTGCCATTTGCCTCTCATTTTCCTCTCCCCCACTTCACCTTTGCCGTTTTATTCGCCCTTTTTCCGTTCGCCTCTTCTCACTTGCCTCTTGTGTGTCCGTGTGTTAGATCGTTTGTTTTGCTGTCATGGCTAGCACTTTCTCCCTTCCTTCGTCTCTTGATTTTGAATTTCTTCACTTCAAACAAAGACAAGGAGAAAATTAAAAGATGCTTGGTATAGGATGATAGAATCTTATCGTAGTTGCACTATAGGGGGACATTTCAAGATTTTACTTCGTAATTTTTATGTTGGGCTAACCATTTGCCATAGACAACTCTTGGATTTTGTCGCTAAAGGGAATTTTATTGAAATTGATCCCAACATTGCTTATGAAATTATAGAGGGAATAGTAGGAGTACTTACCCCACAAAAGGAACTACATCTTACTTAAGAAGGAACCCAAATTTTAGAGAAATTGTGTGAATTGCAAAAATCTATTGAGCCTCTTAAAAATGTTGTTGGGAACCTTCACCGTATGAATATGTTGATCACTCTTTGCAATAAGCGGTTGGATACTCTAGATCTAAAAATCTCTGAGCATGAAGGGAAACATAAGGAACCTCCCGGATCCTAGCATAACTCCATTAAAAAGATAAAGACCAAAGAGGGCAATACCTAGATCTATTCTTGTTTTTATGCCTAGCTAGGGGCGTTAAACCGATAGCGCTTGTTGCGAGGCAACCCAATTTTATTTTTGTTCCTTGCTTTTTGTTCCTGTTTAGTAATAAATAAATCATATATCCTCTATTACGATTGTGTTTTTTATGTTTTAATTAGTGTTTGTGCCAAGTAAAGCCTTTAGGATCTTCTTGGGTGATTGTTATTTGATCTTGGTGAAAAAAACAAAAAGTATCCGCTCACGAGAATAATTTTCATTTTTTACCAGAGAGCGATAAAATACCAATTCCAACTGTATTAGATCAATATACAAATTATTAGGACGTCCTAATTTCTCAGGATTTTTGGAGTTACAGAAGTATTCGAAACCTACAGGTTACTATAGACTGTTCTGTTTTTGACAGATTCTGTTTTTCGTGTGTTGTTTGCTTATTTTGATGAATCTATGGCTAGTATCGAGGGGTATGAACCATAGAGAAGATGGAATACAGTAGGTTTAACACCAATATAAATAAAGAATGAGTTCATTACAGTACCTTGAAGTGTTAGTTTGTTTTCTTATACTAACGGAGCTCACGAGATTTTCTGTTGAGTTTTGTGTTGTGAAGTTTTCAGGTTTTTGGGTAGAGATTTGATGGATTTTGGAATAAGGAGTGGCAAGAGCCTAAGCTTGGGGATGCCCGAGGCACCCCAAGGTAAAATCCAAGGACAACCAAATGCCTAAGCTTGGGGATGCCCCGGAAGGCATCCCCTCTTTCGTCTTCATCTATCGGTAACTTTACTTGAGGCTATATTTGTATTCACCACATGATATGTGTTTTGCTTGGAGCGTCTTGTATGATTTGAGTCTTTGCTTTTTAGTTTACCACAATCATCCTTATTGTACACACCTTTTGGGAGAGACACATGAATCAGAAGTTATTAGAATACTCTATGTGCTTCACTTATATCTTTTGACCTAGATAATTTTGCTCTAGTGCTTCACTTATACCTTTTTAGAGCATGGTGGTGGTTTTATTTTATAGAAATTATTGATCTCTCATGCTTCACTTATATTATTTTGAGATTATTTTAGAAAAGCATGTTAATTTGCTTTGGCTATAAAATTAGTCCTAATATGATAGGCATCCAGGATGGGTATAATAAAACCTTTCATATAGAGTGCATTAAATATTATGAGAAGTTTGATACTTGATAGTTGTTTTGAGATATAAAGGTGGTAATATTAGAGTAGTGCTAGTTGAGTAATTGTGGAATTGAGAAATACTTGTGTTGAAGTTGGCATGTCCCGTAGCATGCACGTATGGTAAACATTGTGTGACAAATTTGAAGCATGAGGTGTTCTTTGATTGCTTTCCTTATGAGTGGCGGATGGGGACGAGTGATGGTCTATTACTACCAATCTATCCCCCTAGGAGCATGCGCGTAATTCTTGGTTTTGATTACTTGTAGATTTTTTCAATAAGCATGTGAGTTATTTATGACTAATGTTGAGTCCATGGATTATACACACTCTCACCCGTCCATCATTGCTAGCCTCTTCGGTACCGTGCATTGCCCTTTCTCACCTCGAGAGTTGGTGCAAACTTCATTGGTGCATCCAAAGCCCATGATATGATACGCTCTATCACACATAAGCCTCCTTATATCTTCCTCAAAACAGCCACCATACCTACCTATTATGGCATTTCCATAGCCGTTCCGAGATATATTGCCATGCAACTTTCCACCGTTCTGTTTATTATGACACACTCCATCATTGTCATATTGCTTTGCATGATTATGTAGTTGGCATCATATTTGTGGCAAAGCCACCTTCATAACTCTTTCATACATGTCACTCTTGATTTGTTGCACATCCCGGTACACCGCCGGAGGCATTCACATAGAGTCATATTTTGTTCTAAGTATCGAGTTGTAATTCTTGAATTGTAAGTAAAATAAAAGTGTGATGATTTTCATTATTAGAGCACTGTCCCATGTGAGGAAAGGATGATGGAGACTATGATTCCCCCACAAGTCGGGATGAGATTCTGGACGGAAAAAAAGGGGCCATAAAAAAAGAGAAAAAAGGCCCAAACAAAAAAATAAGAGAAAAAGAGAGAAGGGGCAAATGTTACTATCCTTTTTCCACACTTGTGCTTCAAGGTAGCACCATGATCTTCATGATATAGAGTCTCCTATTTTGTAACTTTCATATACTAGTGGGAATTTTTCATTATAGAACTTGGCTTGTATATTCCAATGACGGGCTTCCTCAAAATGCCCTAGGTCTTCGTGAGTAAGCAAGTTGGATGCACACCCACTTAGTTTCTTTTGTTGAGCTTTCATATATTTATAGCTCTAGTGCATCCGTTGCAAGGAAATCCCTACTTCTTGCAATGACATCAATTGATGGGCATCTCCATAGCCCGTTGATTAGCCGCGTCAATGTGAGACTTTCTCCCTTTTTGTCTTCTCACACAACCTCCATCATCATATTCTATTCCACCCGTAGTGCTATGTCCATGGCTCGCGCTCATATATTGCGTGAAAGTTGAAAGATTTTGAAAAGGCTAAGTATGAAACAATTGCTTGGCTTTTCATCGGGGTTGTGCATGATGGGAGAATTTTGTGTGATGAAAATGAAGCATGGCCAAACTATATGATTTTGTAGGGATAAGTTTTCTTTGGCTATGTTATTTTGATAAGGCGTAATTGCTTGGTTAGCATGCTTAAAGTATTATTATTTTTATGTCAATATTAAACTTCTGTCTAGAATCTTTTGGATCTAAACATTCATGCCGCAATAAAGAGAATTACATTGAAAATTATGTTAGGTAGAATTCCACATCGAAAATTCTGTTTTTATCATTTACCTACTCGAGGACGAGCAGGAATTAAGCTTGGGGATGCTTGATACTTCTCCAATGTATCTATAATTTTTTATTGTTCCATGCTATTATATTATTTGTTTTGGATGTTTAATGGGCTTTATTATGCACTTTTATATTATTTTTGGGACTAACCTATTAATCGAAGGCCCGGTGCAAATTGTTGTTTTTTTGCCTATTTTAGTGTTTCGTAGAAAAGGAATATCAAACAGAATCCAAACGGAATGAAACCTTCGCAAGGATCTTTTTTGGAACAAACGCAATCCAGGAGACTTGGAGTGGAGGTCAAGGAAGCAACGAGGCGGCCACGAGGTAGGGCGGCGCGCCCCCACCCTCATGGGCCCCTTGTAGTTCCACCGACCTACTTCTTTCACCTATATATACTCTTATACCCTGAAAACATCCAGGGGAGCCACGAAACCACTTTTCCAGCACCGCAACCTTCTATACCCGTGAGATCCCATCTAGGGACCTTTTCCGGCGATCTGCAGGAGGGGGATTCGATCACGGAGGGCTTCTACATCAACACCATAGCCTCTCCGATGATGTGTGAGTTGTTTACCACAGACCTTCGGGTCCATAGTTATTAGCTAGATGGCTTCTTCTCTCTTTGGTTCTCAATACAAAGTTCTCCTCGATGTTCTTGGAGATCTATTCGTTGTAATACTTTTTGCGGTGTGTTTGCCGAGATCCGATGAATTCTGGGTTTATGATCAAGATAATCTATGAACAATATTTGATTCTTCTCTGAATTCTTATATGCATGATTTGATATCTTTGCAAGTCTCTTTGAATATCAGTTTGGTTTGGACTACTAGATTGATCTTTCTTGCAATTGGAGAAGTGCTTAGCTTTGGGTTCAATCTTGCGGTGTCCTTTCCCAGTGACAGTAGGGGCAGCAAGGCATGTATTGTATTGTTGCCATTGAGGATAAAAAGATGGGTTTTATATCATATTGCTTGAGTTTATCCCTCTAAATCATGTCATCTTGCCTAATGCGGTACTCTGTTCTTATGAACTTAATACTCTAGATGCATGCTGGATAGCGGTCGATGTGTGGAGTAATAGTAGTAGATGTAGAATTGTTTCTGTCTACTTGACACGGACATGATGCCTATGTTCATGATCATGCCTAGATATTCTCATAACTATGCGCTTTTATATCAATTGCTCGGCAGTAATTTGTTCACCCACCGTAATATATGTTATCTTGAGAGAAGCCACTAGTGAAACCTATGGCCCCCAGGTCTACTTTACATCTTATAAGTTTCCGATCTACAATTCTAGTTTACTATTTATTTTGCAATCTTTATTTTCCAATCTATACAACAAAAATACCAAAAATATTTATCTTATTATCTTTATCATATCTCACTTTTGCAAGTGGCCGTGAAGGGATTGACAACCCCTTTATCGTGTTGGTTGCAAGGTTCTTATTTGTTTGTGCAGGTACTAGGCGATTTGCGTGTAGTCTCCTACTGGATTGATACCTTGGTTCTCAAAAACTGAGGGAAATACTTACGCTACTTTGCTGCACCACTCTTTCCTCTTCAATGGAAAACCAATGCATGCTCAAGAGGTAACATACCCCAGCCAAACTAGCCTCTACTTTGGCCGATCTGTACAATGGCGAGAAAGAAGGTTTTCTTCGTTTAAACTGTCGGGAGGCCTATTTCGTGTACACCCCTATTTAATGGGTAAGATCTCGATTCATATGTGCTTATTTTACTGCATCACAGACACTAATCAAATGTACCTTTCATTGCCACCAACTTTAGTCATGGAAGAGGATGACCGAGGACATGCACTGTCCTGCTCCTCAGTCGGAGGATCATAATCGCGATAAGGATCCTGGCTTTTGTGAGGATCCGGATATATATAGAATTTGACGATGGGGTATTCTATCAGGCGAGCCTTGACGGTTCGGAAGTGGCCATTATCGCCAACTACCCTCGCCTTTACCCATTCTGCATCATGAGTATCCAGAGGCTTCCTAAGAAGAGATCCTCATTTGTATCCTTTCATGTTGTACTAACCCGGATTTTATCTAGATCGGCGTTCCAAGGACCGTCACTCCTCGAGGGCATCGCCCGTGCAAGGCCCTCGTTCAAAACGAAAAGGAGCCGGGAGTACTGCGGAGACTTCACAGTCTTCCAAGAGGTATTTGTACTTAATGCATGCCTAGGCATGAGTATGGATTGTTTAAGGGTCTCCCCATCTTTACCTTTTTATCTTTAGGAGGAATACACGACAAATGGTGGGAAAGCGCCCAGTTAGCCAAATGCCCACTAATCTGGTGCCGAACTCCCTAATTAGGACGCGAGCAAATGCTGCGCCCGTTCTGCCTCTTCAAGAGGATTCGACTGACGTGTCGGTCACAAATTCCAAAGTGGAGAGCGTGATGAATCACCGTCACTTGAAGGAAGCTAGGCGTACGCATGCCTTGTCTGAACAAGAATTCACCACACAAAATTCGACGAATGCCTATATCTGGGCCGCTCGAGACAGCCTTGCCAGAATTATTCAGCTGTTCTCAAAGAAAATACAGGTGAAATTTGACACAATTTGACATGCTCATATGCCAGTAGCCCCCAAGACTTGAAGCAGTTGGCCCAACTGATTGAAGCATTGTTATATCGTTAGGTACTCACAGAGAAGACTAACACATTGTCCAAGGATCTTGAAGAGTGTCGGACCAAGCCAACTGTTGTCACCGCTGAACTAGAGAGTTTGACGAATTCCAAAAAGGCATCTGATGGTAAGCACAACAGTGTCTGAGAAATACGGTTCTGCGCCAGGAATGATTTTGAAATATGCATTGTTTTGTTTTCAGCGGCAGGATCGACAGAGCAGTTGGACGAAAGGCTAAAGGCTGGTCAGGCAGACAAGGAGCATGCCGAAGGGCAAGAAGACGTTGGTCAACGTATATTAACACAGACCATTGATGAGAAAAACAAATTACAGGATGCAAACACCAAGCAAGCCGAAGAGCTAAAGGACATACGAGCCCAACTATAGGATGCCGTGAAGGAGAGTCGAAAGCTGAAGGGAGGCATATTTAGCATGTCCCTAAACCTAACTTTCATAAGATCCCCTGATGGAAAAAAAATTACGAGATTAGTGCCTGCAGGTTTGTTAACTAGGCGGCCCAAAGGAGAAGTATCCGGATTCCAAGGTGGCGTGCTGCAAGAGCTATCCAAGGTGCACGAGCAAGCTCGGAAAGCCATGAGGAATATAGCGAAGGCTTTATGGCCATCCGATTATCCTCCAAGAATGATGGGCGAGCTCGCAGAATTATTCAAGGGAGCTCGTCTTTGATTTGAGTTATGGAAGGCATCGGCATGTCGAGAAAGTGCACGAGAGGCCTGGGCGATGGTGAAGACACGGTATACCGGACTTCATCCGAATCATATGGCCTGGGTCGGACCCCAGGGACCAGACTGACAAGAAATTCCGGTTAGCTTGGTGTATGATCAAGTAAAGATAGCTGCCAAATTTTCACAGCAGGACTGTAAACTAGAGAGCCTGATAGATGGCATAGATAAGGAGTAGGTGTATGATTTTATGTGACAATGCACTTTATCAGCAAACTTATCTCTAGCCGAATTTGAAAAGGATTGTCGTGGCAGACCTTCCGCTTTCAAACTCCGGAACCCAAGGGTGGAGTGTTTCCGAATACTGTACCTGTGGGAAACACCAAGTATGTTCAGAAACCAGGCGATCCGGTCATAATGCTTGAACAGACAAACTGTATTCGGGGAGTTATGTTATATTATGGTTTAACGTAAGAAACATCTTCTAGAAAGAATAATTCCGTTAAGGGTTCCTCTCCCTGGGTCGGCATGACTAGGCCGTGATGCGGAAGAATCACAGAAGTCTTTATGTGTTAGTAGTTTATATTGCTGCAAAGGCAGCTCGTCTTTTGTTCGTCGACCAATTATTCCCTTAAGAACGCTAGCTTTCGGCTTCACCCGTCTGAGGTACATGTCCGGGTGACCCGGTTGTAACAATCGTAGAGGTGCTCCCTTTATGCCGTAGCCAAACAATCGGGAACGTAGGGCATAAGCACAGGAGCCAGGCAACCCATCTTGGCAAAAACTTAAGTCATAGAGGTGCATATAATGGCGAAGACAAGACGTATATGAGTAAGCGATACATATATATGGTGAGCCTTATGCTCGAGATAATAAAGAGCTTCTATTTGAAGGAAGCCCCCAGTTATAGTGGGGTGTATACATTTAAAGATGTATTCCCCATAAGTGTGTGGCTTACCCGAACACACGCTAGAAATTGTAAAATAAACGAAAAGAAGAGAGGGAAAAAAGAGAAAAAGGTAATGAACATTATGTCCGGACTTAGGCGTAGAATCTTCGGAGTCTAGCGACATTCCATGGGTTCGGCTCTAAGAGACTGTCCAATGCATTATGAACGCGATAGGCTCCTCCAGTGAGAACTTCATCTATAATGAAGGGACCCTCCCATTTGGGCTTCAGCTCGTCCTTTTTCTTCTTTGTTAGGCGTAGAATGAGTTCACCGACATTATAAGTCTTGCCCCGCACTTCTTTGCTTTGGTATCTTCGAGCTTGTTGTTGGTAGAATGCGGAACGAGCTTTTGCGGCATCGCGCTCCTCCTCTAGGCCATCTAAGTCATCTTGTCGATCAAGCTCAGCCTCTTTCTCTTCGTACATGCGCACTCGAGGTGAGTCATGAATAATATCACAGGGCAAGACGGCCTCTGCCCCGTACACCATGAAGAACGGTGTGTATCCGGTCATGCGATTGGGTGTGGTCCTCAGTCCCCAGAGTATGGAGTCGAGCTCCTCAACCCAGTGTTTATCGGACTCCTTTAAGGATCGCACTAGTCTGGGTCTAATGCCGCTCATTATCAGGCCATTGGCCTGCTCAACTTGACCGTTTGTTTGAGGGTGATATACAGAAGCGTAATCGAGTTTAATGCCCAGATTAGCACACCAAGTTTTTACCTCGTCGGTTGTGAAGTTAGAGCCATTGTCAATAATAATACTGTGTGGGACACCATAATGGTGTACAACACCGGATATAAAGTCTATCACCGGTCCGGCTTCAGCCATTTTAACTGGTTTGGCCTCTATCCACTTGGTGAATTTATCTACCATAACCAGCAAGTATTTTTTCTTATGGTTCCCCCTTTAAGGGGTCCGACAATGTCCAGCCCCCAGACCGCGAAAGGTCAAGTAATGGGGATTGTTCGTAGGGCAGTGGGCGGCATATGGCTTTGATTGGCAAAAAACTGCCACCCGACGCAGCGTTGTACAAGGTCTTGGGCGTCTTCTCGGGCCCTGGGCCAAAAGAAACGTGTACGAAAGGCCTTACTTACAAGGGCCCGAGCTGCGGTGTGGTGGCCGCCAAGACCAGCATGATTTCGGCCAAGAGCTGTCGTCCCTCCTCTTCGGAGATACATCTTTGAAGGACTCCGATAGTGCTTTTCTTGTAAAGCTCTCCTTCATGAACTTTGTAGGCTTTCGAATGTTGAATGATGCAACGAGCCTCATTCTGGTCCTGAGGGAGCTCCTGCCTATTAAGGTAGGCCAGGACGGGTTTGGTCCATGGGGCAATTACTACCATAATTACATGGGCGGAAGGTGTTGGATCTGTACCCGAGCCCTCTATGATGTCTGAATCGTGTTCGGCATCCGAGGGTGTGATCGACACTGGACTGGTATTTGCGCTCTCATCCTACCATACCACGGATGGCTTGAAGAGCCTTTCCACGAAGGTGTTAGGTGGGACGGGGTCGCGTTTAGCACCCATTCGAGCAAGGATGTCCACTGCTTGGTTACTCTCTCGGGCCACGTGATGAAACTTGAGTCCCTCAAACTGAGCTGATATTTTGAGCACATCATTGTGGTAAGCTGCCATCTTTGGATCTTTTTCATAGAGTTCTCCATTTATTTGGGATATTGCGAGGTTTGAACCCCCGCGCACCTTCAGGTGTTGTATTCCCATAGAAATAACCATCCGAAGACCATGCAGTAGTGCCTCATATTCGGCTGTGTTGTTAGAGTCCATATACATGATTTGCAATACGTAGCGGACTGTGTCCCCTGTAGGGGATGTTAGGATGACACCGGCCCCCAATCTGGCTAACATTTTAGAGCCGTCAAAGTACATCACCCAGTTGGAGTATGTGCCGTACTCTTTAGGGAGTTCGGCTTCTGTCCATTCGGCGACGAAGTCGGCTAACACCTGAGATTTAATAGCTCGGCGTGGCTTGTATGTTATTTCAAATGGTAAGAGCTCGATAGCCCATTTTGCAATTCGGCCGGTGGCGTCTCGATTGTTTATGATGTCATTGAGGGGTACCTCGGAGGCCACCGTGATCGAACACTCTTGAAAGTAGCGTCGCAGCTTCCGAGATGCCATGAAAACCGCATATGCTATATTTAGATAGCGCTGGTATCGGGATTTGCATGGTGTGAGAACCGCCGATACATAGTATACTGGTTTTTGGAGCGGGAATTTATGTCCCTCTTCCTCTCGTTCAACGAAGAGCACCGCGCCCACCACATGGTGAGTTGCAGATATATACAGTAGCATGGGTTCGCCAATGTTAGGTGCGGCAAGGATTGGATTTCTTGCAAGCAGAGTTTTTATTTCTGCCAGCCCATCTGTTGCCGAGTCTGTCCATTCAAAGTGGTCGGTACGCCGAAGCAGGCGATATAGTGGCAGCGCCTTTTCCCCTAATCTGGAGATAAAGCGGCTTAAAGCTGGCATGCACCCAACTAGTTTTTGGACCTGTTTTAGGTCTGTTGGTATCGCCAACTGTGACAAGGCTCGGATTTTGGCTGGGTTTGCTTCGATTCCTCTATTGGAAATGATGAACCCGAGCAACTTTCTGGCCGGAACACCGAAAACACATTTTTCCGGATTGAGCCATATGTCATATGTTCGAAGGTTGTCGAACGTGAGACGTAAGTCATCCACGAGTGATTCGACGTGTTTGGTTTTGATGACTACGTCATCGACATATGCCTCCACCGTCTTGTCAATTTGTTTTTCCATGCATGTTTGAATCATGCGTTGGTAGGTGGCACCGGCGTTCTAAAGTTCGAAAGGCATAGTGTTAAAGCAGAAAGGCCCATGATACGTCCATTTTGCATCATGCTTTTATATCAATATTTATTGCATTATGGGCTGTTATTACACATTATGTCACAATACTTATGCCTATTCTCTCTTATTTTACTAGGTTTACATAAAGAGGGAGAATGCCGGTAGCTGGGATTCTGGGCTAGAAAAGGAGCAAATATTAGAGACCTATTCCGCACAGCTCCAAAAGTCCTGAAACTTCACGGAAGATGTTTTCCAAATATGTAAAAAAATACTCAGCAGAAGAAACTCACCAGGGGGGCCACACCCTTCCCACGAGGGTGGGGGCGCACTGTACCCCCCTGGGCACACCCCCTACCTGGTGGGCCCCCTGGTGGCCCTCCGGTGGTCATCTTCTGCTATATGGAGTCTTTCGATGGAAAAAAATCATAAGCCATCTTCTCGGACGAAACTCCGCCGCCACGAGGCGGAACCTTGGCGGAACCAATCTAGGGCTCTGGCGGAGCTGTTCTGCCGAGGAAACTTCCCTCCCCGTGGGGGAAATCATCGCCATCATCATCACCAACGCTCCTCTCATCAGGAGAGCGCAATCTCCATCAACATCTTCATCAGCACTATCTCATCTCAAAACCCTAGTTCATCTCTTGCATCCAATTCTTGTCTCCAAGTCCGGGATTGGTGCTAGTAGGTTGCTAGTAGTGTTAATTACTCCTTGTAGTTGATGCTAGTTGGTTTAATTGGTGGAAGATCATATGTTCAGATCCTATATGCATATTAATACCCCTCTGATTATGAACATGTTTATGCCTTGTGAGTAGTTACTTTTGTTCCTGAGGACATGGGAGAAGTCTTGCTATTAGTAGTCATGTGAATTTGGTATACGTTTGATATTTTGATGAGATGTATGTTGTCTCTCCTCTAGTGGTGTTATGTGAACGTCGACTACATGACACTTCACCATTATTTGGGCCTAGAGGAAGGCATTTGGAAGTAATAAGTAGATGATGGGTTGCTAGAGTGACAGAAGCTTAAACCCTAGTTTATGTGTTGCTTCATAAGGGGCTGATTTGGATCCATATGTTTCATGCTATGGTTAGGTTTACCTTAATAATTTTGTTGTAGTTGCAGATGCTTGAAATAGACGTTAATCATAAGTGGGATGCTTGTCCAAGTAAGGGCAGCACCCAAGCACCGGTCCACCCACATACCAAATTATCAAAGTACCGAACGTGAATCATATGAACATGATGAAACCTAGCTTGACGATATTCCCATGTGTCCTCGGGAGCGCTTTACATCATATAAGAGTTTGTCCAGGCTTGTCCTTTGCTACAAAAGGATTGGGCCACCTTGCTGCACTTTATTTTCTTTTGTTACTTGTTGCTCGTTACAAATTATCCTGTCACAAAACTATCTGTTACCACTTATTTCAGTACTTGCAGAGAATACCTTGCTGGAAACCGCTTATCATTTCCTTCTGCTCCTCGTTGGGTTCGAAACTCTTACTTATCGAAAGGACTACGATAGATCCCCTATACTTGTGGGTCATCAAGACTATTTTCTAGCGCCGTTGCCGGGGAGTGAAGCGCCTTTGGTAGGTGGAATTTGGTAAGGAAAAATTTATATAGTGTGCTGAAATTTACTGTCACTTGTTACTATGGAAAGTAATCCTCTGAGGGGCTTGTTCCGGGTATCTTCACCCCGACTAGTAGAGCAAAGAGTTGCTCCTCAACCTACTGAACCTACTGAAAATGAAAATGAAAATGCTTGCTTTGAAGTTCCTGCGGGTATGATAGAAAAACTGCTAGCTAATCCTTTTTTAGGAGATGGAACAAAACATCTGATGAACATCTCATATATGTGGATGAAGTTTGTGGATTATTTAAGCTTGCAGGTGTACCCGGAGATGTTGTTAAGAAGGTCTTCCTTTTATCTTTGAGGGGAGATGCATCGACATGGTATAGGCTATGTGATGATATGAGCTCTTAGAATTACAAATGATTGAAATTGGAATTTCATCAGAAGTTTTATCCTATGCATCTTGTTCATCGTGATCGCAATTATATATATAATTTTTGGCCTCGCGAAGGAGAAAGCATCGCTCAAGCTTGGGGGAGGCTTAAATCAATGTTATATTCATGCCCCAATCATGAGCTCTCAAGAGAAATGATATTCAAATTTTTTATGCTCGGCTTTCTGGTAACAATCGCACCATGCTTGATACTTCTTGTGCTGGCGCTTTTATGATGAAGACTATTGAATTCAAATGGGATTTATTGGAAAGAATTAAATGCAACTCTGAAGATTGGGACCTCGACAATGGTAAGGAGTCAGGTATGACACCTAGTTTTGATTGTGTTAAACCTTTTATGGATACCGATATTTTTTGTAAATTTAGCACTAAATATGGACTTGACTCTGAGATAGTAGCGTCTTTCTGTGAATCTTTTGCTACCTATGTTGATCTCCCCAAGGAGAAGTGGTTTAAATATCATCCTCTCATAGAAGTAAAAGTAGCTGCACCTATTAAAGTTGAAGAAAATACTATCACTTATAATGATCCTGTTGTTCCTACTTGTTATGTTGAGAAACCACCTTTCCCTGTTAGGATAAAGGATCATGCTAAAGCTTCAAATGTAGTTCGTAAAAGCAATATTAAAACATATACACCTCCTGAGCAAGTTAAAGTTGAACCTAATATTGCTATTGTTAAAGATCTCTTGTCTGATAATATTGATGGGCATGCTATTTATTTCTGTAATGAAACTGCTAGAATTGCTAAACCCCGCGATAAAGATAAACCTAGACCTGTGGTAGGCATGCCTGATATTTCTGTTAAAATAGGAGATCATTGTTATCATGGCTTATGTGATATGGGTGCTAGTGCTAGTGCAATACCAATATTCCTTATACCAAGAAGTTATGCATGATATTGCACCTGCTGAGATGGAAGATATTGATGTCACAATTAAACTTGCCAATAGAGATACTATTTCACCGATGGGAATTGTTAGAGATGTTGAGGTTTTGTGTGGGAAAACTAAATATCCTGCTGATTTTCTTGTTCTTGGTTCCCCACAAGATAGCTTTTGTCCCATTATATTTGGTAGACCCTTCTTGAACACTGTTAATGCTACCATAGATTGCAAAAGAGATGTTGTTACTATCGTTTTAGATGATATGACTCAGGAATTTAATTTTTCTAAATTTAGTAGACAACACCGCAAAGAAGAATTACCTAGTAAGGATGAAATTATTGGTCTTGCTTCTATTGCCATACCTCCTGGTGATCCTTTAGAACAATATTTGCTAGACCATGAAAATGAAATGTTTATGAATGAAAGAAGGGAATTATATGAAGTATTCTTTAAATAGGAACCTATTCTGAAAAACAATTTACCTGTTGAAATCCTAGGGGATCCTCCTCCACCCAAGGGTGATCCCTTGTTTGAGCTTAAACCGTTACCTGATACTCTTAAATATGCTTATCTTGATGAGAAAAAGATATATCCTGTTATTATTAGCACTAACCTTTCAGAGCATGAGGAAGAGATATTATTGAAAACTCTGAAGAAGCACCACGCTGCTATTGGGTATACTCTTGATGATCTTAGGGGCATTAGTCCCACTATATGTCAACATAAAATTAATTTGGAAGAAGATGCTAAACCAGTTCGTGATCATCAACGCCGGCTGAATCCTAAAATGAAAGAAGTGGTAAGAAAGGAGATACTAAAGCTCCTTGAGGCAGGTATAATTTATCCCGTCGCTGATAGTCAGTGGGTAAGCCCTGTTGAGGGAGTCCTAGATTAGGGGGTCTCCGGACAGCCGGACTATATCCTTTGCCGGACTGTTGGACTATGAAGATACAAGATTGAAGACTTCGTCTCGTGTCCGGATGGGACTTTACTTGGTGTTAAAGGCAAGCTAGGCAATACGGATATGTATATATCCTCCTTTGTAACCGACCTTGTGTAACCCTAGCCCCCTCCGGTGTCTATATAAACCGGAGGGTTTTAGTCCATAGGACAACAGACAATCATGCCATAGGCTAGCTTATAGGGTTTAGCCTCTCTAATCTCGTGGTAGATCAACTCTTGTAATACTCATATCATCAAGAACAATCAAGCAGGACATAGGGTATTACCTCTATCAAGAGGGCCCGAACCTGGGTAAACATCATGTCCCCTGCCTCCTATTACCATACACCTTTGACGCACAGTTCGGGACCCCCTACCCGAGATCCGCTGGTTTTGACACCGACATTGGTGCTTTCATTGAGAGTTCCACTGTGTCGTCATCATAAGGAAGATGGCTCGTCTTGTTGTCAAGGACAGCATCACCTCTGGGGGAGCCCTGGCTATAGGCCAAACTCTCCGACTAGGCGGCTTCGTCATGACCGCCCGCTCGGCCTCTGCGCCAACGATGACCTCTCGGGTCATCAAAAATAGCCTCCACATCGGCTCAAAATTCGCCGAGCAGATGGATCCAATGGATCTCTCCTCTTCGAACGAGCTCCTGGATCACAATGCCGCTCTGGGAGTCGCTACGGACTATGATCGGATCGGGCTTAAACCCGACCAAAGGGAGATTAACTCTCCGCCGGTGACCCATCAAATAGCGGTGGTGGAGGAGCAATGCGGCGATTCTCCCACTATCCTGAGGATGAACTATGTCCGGATTCCTGAGCTCTCCGAACAGGATACGCGCTCGCGAGAGGACGCCGCTGTAACACCCTCGATGCGGATATATCTACCACGTGTCGAAGCATGACTTAGAGGCATAACCGCATTGAAAGCAATGTCGCAAGTGAGGTAATCTTCACACAACCCATGTAATACATAAGGGAAAATATACATAGTTGGCTTACAATCGCCACTTCACACAATTACATGAATAAGCATTACAACATCCAAATTCAATCAAGGTCCGACTATGGAACCAAAAGAAAAGAAGAACCCCAAAAGCGACAAAGGTCCCCAATCGACCCCAACTGGGCTCCACTACTGATCAACTAGAACGAAACAACACAAAGGACAAGATCTTCATCGAGCTCCTCCTGAGCTTGGTTGCGTCACCTGCTCGGTTCAATGGCACCTTCAAACTGGTTTTGGAAGTATCTGTGAGCCACGGGGACTCAGCAATCTCGTACCCTCGCGATCAAGACTATTTAAGCTTATAGGTAAGGTAAAAGGTATGAGGTGGAGCTGCAGCAAGAGACTAGCATATATGGTGGCTAACATACGCAAAAGAGAGCGAGAAGAGAAGGCAAAGCACAATCGATAAAAGTATGATCAAGAAGTGATCCTAAATCAACCTACGTCAAGCATAACTCCAACACCGTGTTCACTTCCCGGAATCCGCCAGAAAGAGACCATCACGGTTACACACGCGGTTGATGCATTTTAATTAAGGTCAACTTCAGGTTTTCTACAACCGGACACTAACAAATTCCCATCTGCCCATAACCGCGGGCACGGCTTTCGAAAGTTCAAATCCCTGCAGGGGTGTCCCAACTTAGCCCATCACAAGCTCTCACGGTCAACGAAGGATATTCCTTCTAGCGGGAAGACCCGATCAGACTCAGAATTCCGGTTACAAGACATCCTCGACAATGGTAAAACAAGTCCAGCAAGACCACCCGCTGTGCCGACAATCCCGATAGAAGCCGCACATATCTTGTTCTCAGGGAACACCGGATAAGCTAAGCGTACGGGAGCCAACGTAACCCAAGTTGCCAAGGGACGGCCCTGCACGGTGCTCTGGGTTGGACCAACACTTAGAGAAGCACTGGCCCGGGGGGTTTAAATAAGATGACCCTTGGGCTGGCCTAACCCAAGGGAAAAAGAGGCTAGGTGGCGAATGGTAAAACCAAGGCTGGGCCTTACTGGAGGAGTTTTATTCAAAGCGAACTGTCAAGGGGTTCCCATTATAACCCAACCGTGTAAGGAACGCAAAATCCGTGAACATAACACCGATATGACGGAAACTAGGGCGGCAAGAGTGGAACAAAACACCAGGCATAAGGCCAAGCCTTCCACCCTTTACCAAGTATATAGATGCATTAATTAAATAAGAGATATTGTGATATCCCAACAAGTAAACATGTTCCAACAAGGAACAACATCTCCATGTTCCACCAAGGAACAAACTTCAATCTTCACCTGCAACTAACAACGCTATAAGAGGGGCTGAGCAAAGCGGTAACATAGCCAAACAACGGCTTGCTAGGACAAGGTAGTTAGAGGATTGGTTCAACAATATGGGTGGCATGATAAGCAAGTGGTACGTATCACAGCATAGGCATAGCAAAAGAGCGAGCAACTAAGCAAGCAAAGATAGAAGTGATTTCGAGGGTATGGTCATCTTGCCTGAAATCTCGCAAGGAAGAAGAATGAGTCCATGAAGAAGACAAACGGACGTAGACGAATGGGTCCTCACAAACGCGACGGTACCGGAACCAACCCGAAGAAGCAAACATCGGAAAGAAGCACACAACATAGTAAACAAACCACACATGAACATGGTATGATATGCGAGATGCGGTATGCGATGCATATGCATGATTTGACAAGAGATGAATGAACCTGGCCTCAACTTGGAAATCCAAGTGTGCCACTGAAAAGGTGAGGTGAAATCACTTGAAAACGATATAAAGAACGCCGGAATCAGAGTCACGGTTTGGAAATGGCAAGCAATTCAAATATGGCACCGGTCTGCGATTTACAGCAAGTAGCCAACTAAATGCAATGAGATGAACATGCTACAGCACTCAAACATGGCAGCAAAATACATGGCAGGAATTCATTCATGATGCTTAACAAAATACTAGCACTGAGCTACGGCCAATACATCCATTATCAGGTTCAAACAAGCATGGCAAAAATGCATTTGGCAAACAGATCTCAGACTTTGTGAAATTAACACTTGTCTGGAATTTCAGATCAGATAGCACTCTTTGGAGCAACAAAACTATATGCTACAGGACCTGAACATGGCAAAGTAAAGCATGGCATGGAGCTACTCAAAGAGCTTAACAAAAGTCCCTTAGTGACCCTGAGCCAAAAGGGATCAGAAAATACAATTGCAAGCATGTGAACATGGCAAAAAACATAAACAGATCACAGACTTAGTGAAAACTGGAGCATGCTGAAACAGATATCAAGTAGGCATGTTTATGAGCTCGATGCACTCACTACAGAGCATGTCATGACAATCTAAGCATACACCATCAATAATACACATTATACAAGCTAGACATGGCAAGAACAATAACATAGCTTGCACGGATCAACAACAACATCATCGGCAAAATCGCTAACAAGTAGACAATCTGCCCAGATTCACAAAATAGCAAAAGTAGAGCTCGATTGACTCAAGCTAGGGTGCTCCATAATTGCAAACAAAGACATGGGTGGATAGAGCACTACATGATTAACAAAACATCCTTACTGATCATCCTCAAAAGAGGCACGGATCACTAGGAAACAACATGAACATATGGCATAATGAGATAAACAGACCAATGACTTAGTGGAAATGCTAAGTCCCTGAAATCGGCATTAACAAGTGCACCACTTTGCAAGTTTGTGCTAGTCACCACACACATCACAAAAATACAAGGGTTCACCTCTGGATAGATGGCAAAACATATAACAAAACATATGTAGAGCACAGGGGCATATCATGCACACATTAATCATGGCAAAAATGACAAATAGCTAATTGGAGCAGTAGATCTGACAATTATCTCAACTAGCATACTTCCAACAACATTTCGGGCACCAAGATGAATTCAAATAAAAATGACGCAATGAGATGAAATGATGTGCTCTCTGAGGCAAACATTTTGATATGCTATATGCATGAATCGGAGCTACGCATGAAAAGTTACGGCATGATGAACATAGGCATGTGAATCTGAGAATATCGGGGACTTAGTAGAATTTATACCTCCCGAAACGGATCTAGGGTTTCGGGCACGCCGTACGAGGTTCGCCAGAAAGTCACCGGAGTTGAGGAAAAGTTCCCCAGAGTTGTCGGGGTTGCCGGATCCGGTCGCTCCTCGACCGGATCTGGCCGGGGAAGAAGCGGAGCGAGGTGCCGCGGCGGAGACGGCGCCGGCGTCCTCCTGCAGTGGCGGCGCGACACGGGAGCTCCGGCGAGCTCCTACGGCAGGGCGGCGGTTCGAAGAGGGCCGGCGAGCACGCGGGGCTCGTCCGCTCAGGGACCTCGCGGTCG
>NC_041384.1:146350939-146378138 GCF_002162155.2 Triticum dicoccoides | reverse complement strand
GGCCGGTCCGGGCTCTCGCGGGCTCGGGCAGGCCCCGGATGGGCCTGCAGGGCCGCAGCGGCGAAGTGGGCGCGGCGGCCGGCTGACATGGCGGCTCGCTATTGGCCGAGGCGACGTGGCGGCGGAGTGGATGCGTCTGCCGGCGAGACGGACATGTCCGGCGGCGCTGAGGAGGAGTTTTAGGGTTTCGGGGCAAAGATCCAAAAACGAAAATGAAGGGGTCTATTTATAGAGGTAGAGGGAGCTAGGAGACTCCAAATGAGGTGCGGTTTTCGGCCATGCGATCGCGATCAAACGACCGAGATGATGGAGAGGGTTTTGGTGGGTTGTGGGCCAAATTGGAGGGGTGTTGGGCTGCAACACACACAAGGCCTTTTCGGTCCCTCGGTTAACCGTTGGAGTATCAAACGAAGTCCAAATGGTACGAAACTTGACAGGCGGTCTACCGGTAGTAAACCAAGGCCGCTTGGCAAGTCCCGGTCCAATCCGGAAATGTTTAATCACCACACACGAAAGAAAGGTAAAAAGGGACACCGGATGACATAGGGGCGCCGGATTGCAAAACGGACAACGGGGAAAAAGCTCGGATGCATGAGACGAACATGTATGCAAATGAAATGCACATGATGACATGATATGCAATGCATGACACACGAGCAATGACAAGGCAACAACAGCGAATAACTGGATGACACCTGGCACATCGGTCTCGGGGCGTTACAGCCGCCCTAACCCTGAATCCAGAATCAGGCTACATACCGAACCCGCAGGGTAATATCTCGGAGCCCGAACTTCCAAGATCGAAAACTCCTCTGCCCCGGGATCACAGATTGGGTCAAGGTCCGGACTTCAATCCACCCACCCACCCAGATACAAACTATCTTTCCCACATTAGGCAAGTGCCCCAAGAGACAGTACATCACTATTGGGCCAGATTCCTCCTTGTAATGAACAAGGTCAAGGACTGTCGCGAGGAAGATGCAATTTTGTTCTTTTGCAACAATTGCACGGACAAGGGAGTCCTCAACGCCATAAGTCATCGTGACATAGCACACTTCACTGACTTGGCGGACATTGTACGGAAATACTGTGCGATGGAGAGTGCCTGGAAAACCCAAACGCAATTTTGGGATAATCCGGCTCTGACAAAACCCCCAGACCGAACTAAAAGGGCACACTCTTATAAGTCGCCCGACCCAATTACAAAGAAGGAAAAGCCCACTACAGGGCGTGGAACCGTATTGTAGGGATGGCTCAACGAGCCCTGCAAAATTCATAGTACAGCAGATACCATATCAAAACACAACCTTAGAGCATGTTGGGTACTCCGGCAGGTTGCCAAAAGCAGTGAGGATCTCCTCACCCAAAATACCTCAGAGCACCTCCCCACGGATAACAACACAGTATTAATAGTCTTCGAGACCATCGCCTCAAATAATAGGCGTAAGCGAGCACTCTGCGGCCTTGCCGAAGTCTACCACGTGGCAGCAATAAATCCATGGAGCGACACGGCTATCACCTTCAATGCCAGTGATGAACCTAAGTTCCGAACAGCCCGAGCACCAGCCGCTTTGATCCTCAGTCCAATTTTGGGCGGCTTTCGACTCACTAAGGTGCTCATGGATGACGGCATCGGATTAAACCTCATCTATGAGGAAACTCTCCAAAAGATGGACATAAACAAAATTGTATTGAGCAAAGCAGTAGGACCTTTTGATGTATCATCCCTAGTCGGGAGGCACGTTGCGCTGGGAAAATCACACTTGATGTGGTATTCCGCACTCCGGAGAATTACAGGTCCAAAGAAATTACATTCCAAGTGGCCCCGTTCAGTAGCGGATACCACGCCCTTCTAGGGCGGGAGGCATTCACGATTTTTCAAGCCATACCCCATTACGGGTACATGAAGCTCAAAATGCCCGGAACCAAGGGAATTATCAGTCTAGCTAGTGATCCGGACATAGCACTCCGCGCCGAGAACAAAACAGACGCACTAGCCCTCGAGGCATTATCTGAAGCCCTTGTGGCGAAGGAGTTAACCGTGCTGCGCTCCACGGTGGATAGGGACGACATGATACTAGACAAAAGATCCAAGTCCACCTCCTTTAAACCAGCGGACGAAATAGTTAAATTACAAGTCCATTCAACGGACCCTACAAAAACAACATCCCTTGGGGCACAGTTAGACCCTGATGTAGACGCCGCACTACGGGAGTTTCTGCGCGAGAATTGGGACATATTCGCCTGGCATCCTTCAGACATGCCAGGAATCCCACGCAGATTGGCCGAGCATAGCCTTAATATTCTAAAAGGATTCAAGCTGGTCAAGCAGACTCTTCAGCGTTTCTCTGAACCTAAGCGACAAGCCATGGGAGAGGAGCTGGCCAAGCTACTGGAAGCCGGATTCATTAAAGAAATAAAACATCCGGATTGGCTAGCAAACCTGGTGATGGTACCAAATAAGGACAAATCATGGCGCCTATGTGTCGACTTCAAAGACCTTAACAAGGCTTGCCCAAAGGATCCCTTCCCACTCCCTCGCATCGATCAAATCATCGACGCTACCGCAGGACACGAATCACTGTGCTTCCTCGACGCATACTCCGGTTACCACTAGATTAAGATGGCGGAGTCTGATCAAGCCGCAACAGCATTTATAACACCATACGGCCCCTTTTGCTTTAACACAATGCCCTTTGGGCTCAAAAACGCCGGTGCGACATATCAGCGCATGATCCAGATATGTCTGGAAAAGCAGATCGGCAAGACTGTGGAGGCATACGTAGACGACGTGGTCATTAAAACCAGACACGTCAACTCTTTAATAGACGACTTGAGGCTCACGTTCACCAATCTCTGAACATACGACATTAAGCTCAATCCAAAAAATGCGTCTTCGGCGTTCCTGCCGGAAAGCTCCTGGGCTTCATCGTCTCCAGTAGAGGAATTGAAGCAAATCCGGCTAAAATCCGAGCTCTGTCACAGTTGGCTACCCCAACTGGCCGACTTCATAGCCAAATGGACAGAGGCCGAACTCCCTAAAGAGTATGGCGCATACACCAATTGGATCATGCACTTCGACGACTCTAAAATGTTGGCTGGTCTAGGGGCTGGCGTCGTCCTGACGTCCCCCACTGGAGACATGGTGCAATGTGTGCTCCAAATACTATATATGGACTCCAATAACGCAGCCGAATACGAGGCCCTACTACACAGCCTCCAGATGGCGGTCTCCATGGGCATCCAACGCCTAGAGGTGCGTGGGGACTCGAACCTCGCAATATCCCAAATAAATGGAGACTTCGATGCCAAGGATCCGAAAATGGCGGCATATCGCAACACTGTCCTCAAAATGTCAGCTTGGTTCGAGGGGCTGGAATTCCACCACGTGGCTCGGGAAAACAACCAGGCAGCGGACATCCTAGCTCGCATCGGCACTAAATGCAACCCTGTCCCACCAAACATCTTCCTGGAAAGACTATTTAAACCATCCGTGGTATGAGAAGGGGACACCGGCAAAATTAGTCCGGACCCGGCCACAACCCCAGATACCGAATACTCTGACACAATCGGAGGCTCTACCACCGAAATAACACCTTCAACCCACGTGATAATGGTCGTCATCGCCCCGTGGACAGAACCATTCATGGCCTACCTAACTAGACAGGAATTACCCGAGGACCAAAACGAGGCTCGTTGCATAATGCGGCGATCTAAAGCCTACAAGGTCCATGAGGGAGAGCTTTATAAGAAAAGCACAACTGGAGTCCTTCAAAGGTGCATCTCTGAAGAGGAAGGGCGGAAGCTGTTGACAGAAATCCATGCCGGACTCAGCGGCCACCACGCAGCAGCCCGGGCCCTTGTAAGTAAGGCCTTCCGTACAGCTTTTTATTGGCCGACGGCCCGGGCAGATGCACAGCATCTGGTTCAACACTGTGTTGGTTGCCAGCTTTTTGCAGACCAAAGCCACATGCCACCTGCCGCCCTCCAAACCATCCCCATTACTTGGCCCTTCGCGGTCTGGGGGCTCGATATGGTCGGACCCCTCAAAGGGGGAACCCATAAGAGAATATACTTACTGGTGATGGTGGACAAATTCACCAAATGGATAGAGGCCAAACCTGTCAAAATGGCTGAATCCGGACCGGTGATAGACTTCATATCCGGGGTTGTACACCATTATGGCGTTCCCCACAGCATCATCACTGACAACAGCACAAACTTTACAGCCAACAAGGTGAAACTTTGGTGCAGCAACATGGGCATCAAGCTCGATTATGCTTCTGTCTATCATCCGCAAACTAACGGTTAAGTCGAACACGCGAATGGTCTTATCATGAGTGGTATTAAACCTAGATTAGTCCGGTCCTTAAAGGAATCACACACCCATTGGGTATAGGAGCTCGACTCCATACTATGGGGGCTGCGGACCACGCCGAATCACACTACCAGATACACACCGTTTTTATGGTGTACGGCGCTGAGGCGGTACTGCCTTGCGACATAATCCATGACTCACCTCGAGTGCGCGTGTATGAAGAAAGAGAGGCCGAGCTCGATCGGCAAGACAGTTTGGATGCCCTGGAGGAGGAGCGCGACGTGGCAAAAGCCCGTTCCGCATTTTATCAACAACGGGCTCGAAGGTATCAAAGCAGAGAAGTGCGGGCCAAAACCTATAACGTTGGTGAACTAGTTCTGCGCCTGCCGGAGAAGAAAAAGAACAAGCTCAAGCCCAAATGGGAAGGTCCCTACATTATCGACCAGGTTCTGACCGGTGGAGCGTACCGTCTGCGGGATGCATCGAACAATCGACTTGAGCCAAACCCATGGAACGCAGCCAAACTATGAAGATTATACGCTAAGAGCCGAACTCTATGTCCGTCTCCTTACCTCCATGAATTTTTTGCACATCTGTTTTTTCCTCTTTCTTTCTCTATTTTCTTTTCAAAGCCCTAAAGGGCTAAACCTGTGTCTTGGTTACACAATCTTGACGCGCTAACCACGCTCAATATACCTGGGAGCTTCCTATACAGAAGCTTAATCTAATTATTTTTCCGGGCTTCATGCCCCACACATGTGTCATCCTCCGGCATGTACCTTTTTTTGCCATTATATGCATCGATATGACTTAAGTTTTGGCCAAGCTGGGTTGCCTGGTTCTTGTGTTTATGCCCTACGTTCCCATTAATTCGGCTAGGGCATAAGGGGAGCACCTCTGCGATTGTTACTGCTGGGTCAGCCGGATGTGTACCTCGTACTGGGTGAAGTCGAAAGCTAGTGTGCTTAAGGGAATATTCGGTCGGTGAATAAAAGATGACTTTCATTTAAATTACTACACGCCCCCAGATGTTTTTAACCTGCGACTCACAGCCCGAACATGCACATTAGGGCATGCGTACCCAGGGAAAGGAACCCTTAACGAAACTATTCTCCCTGGAAGATGTTTCTTACTACCCATGTAATATAACATAGCTAGTTGGGTACTTGTCTGTTCAAGCACTTATGACCCCTACGACTGGTTTCCATGCATACCCCGGTTTTTATATAACCGAGTGGGTATTCGGATACACTCTGGACTATCGGGTCCAGAGGTCGAAGCGAAAAGGTCCGCCATGACAAATGTTTTACAATCCGGCTAGGGACATTACATATGTCACTTGAAGTACACAATCACTAAGACTGATTAAATTCTTCTTCTATACCATCCAACAGGCTGTCTAGCCTACAATCCTGTTGGGAATACTTTGCGGCTAACTCTACTTGATCATACACTAAACTAACAAGGATTTCTTTCCCATCGGGCCCCACAGGTCCGACCTCGGCCATGTGGTTTGGGTCAGCCTTGGTGTATCATGTCTTCACCATAGCCCAGGCTTCTCGCGCACCCTGTCGACAGGCCGATATCTTCCATAACCGGAAGCATCGCCGTGCTCCCTTCAGCTTCTCTATAAGCTCCCCCATGCCTCCTGTCAGGGACGCGGACGGCCACAAGGCCTGGGCAATACTCTGCATCACCTACCGAACTTGTTCGTGCAGTTGGGAGAGCTCTGACAGAAGATCACCCGAGGACCCAGGCATCTCCGCGGGACGACCCGTCAGCATACCTGCAGATATAACGCTATTAGCAGGCTTCTTCACCGAACTCCTTTAAAAAGTGAGTTCAAGCACTTACTAAAAATGCCGCGCTGAAGCCATTTATTCTCGTTCACGGAGTCCGCAAGCTGGGCTCGGACATCCTTCAGTTCCATGCTCAGCCGGATATTGGTATCTTGGAGATCGTTTTACTCCTGCCTGACTCGCATCATCACGCGCTCGCCAGCGTTTCGCTGTCGATCATCACGTTCCGTATCCGCCTCCATGGCCTCCGGATTCAATCCAGGGCCACCTGCAACATCTATTGTTATGTGTGCATATACGCCGCATACTACCTGGTACTGATATTCTTTGCAATAGACAAAAGAGTTACCAGGGGGACCCTTTTTGGAGTCCTTCAATGCGGCAACAGCGGCTTCCAGCTGGGCCTTGCACTCATCCAGCTCTTGAGACAGTTGGGAATTCTTCTCGGTAAGAACCTGCACAAATATTGATCCTTAAATCAGTTGTGTAAACTGTTTCAAGTCTTAGGGGCTACTGATACATATAATTGTCAGATTTACTTACCCGTACATCCCTTACATACTGGTCCATGGCTCTGGCTAGACCATTTTGAGCAGCACAGAGGTACGCGTCTCCAGAATTGAAGGCATCAAATGCCTCTAGTGAGAAGCAAGCGTCACAGAGTACGGCCCGGCGATGCCTATGATTCATGGCGCTCTCCACTTCTGAATTTGTAACGGACAGTCTATCCGCATCCTCTGTAGGAGGAGGATCCAGCGTCCGCCCCATGTCGGCTTCCGCCTCTATGTCCGGCCCTGGAGCCCGACTGGTGGAAGCATGATCGGCACCCTCTCCGGACATATTCTGGCAAGCGTTTTTTCTATTAAAGAAACATGGACGTCATTACATTTTGAGAAAGACGACAACCATGAAGTAGGATTTTTTTTCATAGCTCTGCACCGGCGTCTCTGTCCTGACCGCCTTCCTTTTTGACCTACTCGGCCTCGGTGCCTCTTGTTGGCGAGTTGCTGCTGGTTTGGCACGACGTCCCGGATGCCTTCCCTGTAAAACACCATATGTATATGGTAGGTGAAGTGTCTAAAAGGGGATCCTAGGTTTTGGAGTTGGGATTTTGGTTTTTCTTATGTGCGATGCAGGGAGCAGTCCGGGATAGTTGGCCGTAATGGCCACCATGGCGTCATCACAACTCAATTGATAGAACTGCCTGTCTATCAGCTCCACGAATATGTTTGGATCTTCTTCGTGTCCGGGACCGAGGGCCCGGTCAGGGTCCTCTGGTTGTGGAGATGGGCGGTTGACCTCCCTTACAGCTTTTCGCAGTTCTTGCCGTAAAATGGCAAGGTAAGTACCTACGACAAAAATGCGGGAAGAATGGGAGTAAGGAGATATAACTCACCCAACTTGGGGGCTTGTACATGGAGAATCCATCCCGTGGCTTGATGCGGATGAACTCCTCTTCCTCTCCCTTGAACAACTCGGACAGAAAATTTGCTAAAGCAGCAGCAGAGTCCGGTCCCTTACGCCCGCAACGGGTGGCGTCATCTTCCCCGTTAAAACACCACAGGGGGTGCCCTCGATATTGAAGCGGCTGCACCCCCCCCCCCCGCGCGCATTATGCATATTGACATAACTTCGATTACTGACAATCCTGATTGAGCCAGCACTTTAATCCAGTTCATCTGGTAAAGGACTTCTCCGTTGTCTTCCTCCTGGGGGCTCCGTGGGCGCCAGCTTTGGCGTTTCTTCAGAGGAGCATTATTGAACTCAGGAAGACCCCGCCAAACAGGGTCCGAAAGAGGGACGTCCTCCATATAAAACCATTCCAAAGGCCAGTCTTCGGACGTCTTCTTCGGAGTACCGGACATGTATCTGGTTTCGGCGATGCGCCATATTTCGGCTCTGCCCACTTGATAAAGTGACCCTTTCTGTGTGTGAGGGACGAGGCAAAATAACCTCTTCCACAGCTCGAAATGAGCCTCACAGCCCAGGAATAACTCCCAAAGGGCAACGTAGCCGGCGATGTGTAATATGGAAGCAGGGGTGAAATTATGCAGTTGGAGGCCATAAAACTCCAGGTGCCCGCGGAGGAATGGATGAATTGGAAATCCGAGTCTCCATAATAAGTAGGGAACAAGGCACACCCGTTCCCCCGTAGAGGGGCTGGGGAAGCTCTCCGCTTGCTCCCCTCCATTATAGGTGGCGAGCCCGGCTCAGACGGGAACCATATACGCTGGAGGGAGGAATCCCTGAATCTGCAGTTCGACTAATCTACTGTGTGGGACGGAACATCTCTCCCAATCACCAGGATTATGGCTACGGGGGCGGGAGGAGGAGCTGCGGTGGTCGGCCATGTTGGAATGGATTTTTCCGAAGCATGCTCCGATGGATTCTCGCTGTGGGAGGGTGGTATGGATTGGATCTAAGAATCCTCATCCCTTTAATAGACAATTTATTTATCTGGCTAGGGGGTGAATGTAAAAATGCCCTGGCTCCTCGTATTCATTTGATGCGTGGAGGATAGCCCTTATTAGGCATAGAAGCCAACAAATCCAACATTTATGGGTCCGGACACTGCCTGACAAACATTCAAAATCCAAGAAGAACCCGCCTTACAATGCCGAAGACAATACTGTGTGCCGGACTTGACGTCATTGAAGCCTGGTTCGGGGGCTACTGAGGGAGTCCTGGATTAGGGGGTCTCCGGACAACCGGACTATATCCTTTGCCGGACTGTTGGACTATGAAGATACAAGATTGAAGACTTCGTCTCGTGTCCGAATGGGACTTCACTTGGCGTGAAAGGCAAGCTAGGCAATACTGATATGTATATCTCCTCCTTTGTAACTGACCTTGTGTAACCCTAGCCCCCTCCGATGTCTATATAAACCGGAGGGTTTTAGTCCATAGGACAACAGACAATCATGCCATAGGCTAGCTTCTAGCGTTTAGCCTCTCTGATCTCGTGGTAGATCAACTCTTGTAATACTCATATCATCAAGAACAGTCAAGCAGGACGTAGGGTATTACCTCTATCAAGAGGGCCCGAACCTGGGTAAACATCGTGTCCCCTGCCTCCTGTTACCATCCGCCTTAGACGCACAGTTCGGGACCCCCTACCCGAGATCCGCCGGTTTTGACACGGACACCTGTCCATTGTGTCCCTAAGAAGGGAGGTATTACTGTTGTTCCTAATGATAAAGATGAATTGATTCCTCAAAGAATTATTATAGGGTATAGGATGGTAATTGATTTTCGCAAATTAAATAAGGCTACTAAAAAAGTTCATTACCCCTTACCTTTTATCGATCAAATGCTAGAAAGATTGTCCAAGCATACACATTTTTGCTTTCTAGATGGTTATTATGGTTTCTCTCAAATACCTGTGTTAGCCAAAGATCAATCAAAGACTACTTTTACATGCCCTTTTGGTACTTTTTCTTATAGACATATGCCTTTTGGTTTATTTAATGCACCTGCTACCTTTCAAAGATGCATGATTGCTATATTCTCTGACTTTTGTGAAAAGATTTGTGAGGTTTTCATGGACGATTTTTCCGTCTATGGATCTTCTTTTGATGATTGCTTGAGCAACCTTGATCGAGTTTTGCAGAGATGTGAAGAAACTAATCTTGCCTTGAATTGGGAAAAGTGCCACTTTATGGTTGATGAAGGTATTGTCTTGGGGCATAAAGTTTCTGAAAGAGGTATTGAAGTTGATAAAGCCAAGTTGATGCTATTGAAAAGATGCCATGTCCCAAGGACATTAAAGGTATAAGAAGTTTCCTTGGTCATGCCGGTTTTTATAGGAGGTTCATTAAGGACTTCTCAAAAATTTCTCGGCCTCTGACTAATTTATTAAAAAAAGATGTACCATTTGTCTTTGATGATGATTGTGTAGAAGCATTTGAAATACTTAAGAAAGCATTGATTTCTGCACCTATTGTTTAGCCACCTGAATGGAATTTACCCTTTGAAATTATGTGTGATGCTAGTGATTATGATGTAGGTGCTGTTCTAGGACAAAGAGTTGATAAGAAACTAAATGTTATTCAATATGCTTGTAAAACCCTTGACAATGCTCAAAGAAATTATGCTACCACTGAAAAGGAATTCTTAGCAGTTGTATTTTCTTGTGATAAGTTTAGAACTTATATTGTTGATTCTAAAGTAACTATTCACACTGATCATGCTGCTATTAAATATCTTATGGAAAAGAAAGATGCTAAACCTAGACTTATTAGATGGGTTCTCTTGCTACAAGTATTTGATTTGCATATTGTTGATAGAAAAGGAGCTGAGAATCCCTTTGCAGACAACTTGTCTAGGTTAGAAAATGTGCTTGATGACCCACTACCTATTTATCATAGCTTTCCTGATGAGCAATTAAATGTCATAAATGCTTATTATACTGCTTCATGGTATGCTGATTATGCTAATTACATTGTTGCTAAGTTTATACCACCTAGTTTCACATACCAGCAAAAGAAAAAGTTCTTCTATGATTTGAAGCATTACTTTTGGGATGACCCACATCTTTATAAAGAAGGAGTTGATGGTGTTATTAGACGTTGTGTACCTGAGCATGAACAGGAACAGATCCTACGCAAGTGTCACTCCGAAGCTTATGGAGGACACCGTGCTGGAGATACAACTGCACATAAGGTACTGCAATCTGGTTTTTATTGGCCTATTCTCTTCAAGGATGCCCGTAAGATTGTCTTATCTTGTGATGAATGTCAAAGAATTGGTAATATTAGTAGACGTCAAGAAATGCCTATGAATTATTCACTTGTTATTGAACCATTTGATGTTTGGGGCTTTGACTATATGGGACCCTTTCCTTCCTCTAATGGATATACACATATTTTAGTTTATGTTGATTACGTTACTAAGTGGGTAGAAGTTATTCCAACTAGTAGTGTTGATCCTAACGCTTCTATTAAAATGCATAAAGAAGTTATTTTTCCAAGATTTGGAGTCCCTAGATATTTAATCACTGATGGTGGTTCACATTTTATTCATGGTGCTTTCCGTAAAATGCTTGCCAAATATGATGTTAATCATAGAATTGCATCTCTTTATCACCCTCAGTCTAGTGGTCAAGTAGAATTGAGTAATAGAGAACTCAAATTAATTTTGCAAAAGACTGTTAATAGGTCTAGAAAGAATTGGTCCAAGAAACTTGATGATGCATTATGGGCCTATAGAACTGCATATAAAAATCCTATGGGCATGTCTCCGTATAAAATGGTCTATGGAAAAGCATGTCACTTACCTCTCAAACTAGAACACAAGGCTTATTGGGCTATTAAAGAACTTAATGATGATTTTAAACTTGCTGGTGAGAAGAGGTTATTTGATATTAGCTCACTTGATGAATGGAGAACCCAAGCCTACGAAAATGCCAAGTTGTTTAAAGAAAAGGTTAAAAGATGGCATAACAAAAGGATACAAAAGCGTGAGTTTAATGTAGGTGATTATGTATTTCTATACAACTCTCATTTAAGATTTTTTTTGCAGGAAAGCTTCTCTCTAAATGTGAAGGTCCTTACGTTATCGAGGAGGTCTACCGTTCCGGTGCCATAAAAATCAACAACTTCGAAGGCACAAACCCGAAGGTGGTGAACGGTCAAAGAATCAAACATTATATCTCAGGTAATCCCATAAATGTTGAAACCAATTTTATTGAAACCGTAACCCCGGAGGAATACATAAGGGACACTTTCCGGAATGTTTCAGACTCCGAAAAGGAATAGGTATGTGGTACGGTAAGTAAACCGACTCCAAAACAGTTTTTAAGGCAATATTTCTCCGTTTTGGAATATTTGGAAAAATAGAAAAATAAGCGGCAGTCCGGGAAGGACACGAGGGCTCCACGAGGGTGGAGGGCATGCCCTACCCTACTGGGCGCGTCCCCCTACCTCGTGGGCACCTCGTGTGCTCTCCGGACTCTGTTTTCTTACACAATACATATTTTGGTCGGTAACAATTCATTATATAATCTCCCGGGGGTTTTGACTCCCGTATCATGCAAAAATCTCTTGTCTTTGTTTCGAGCTGTTTTCTGTCAGGGTTGTCAAGGCCAGGCACTATGTCATCTCCCTCCTCCTCCAACCATGAGGGTAACGATGCTTGGCTAATGAAGATAGAGCTGAAGAGAGAAGATCCCATGGAGGCCAACAAGGATGAAGGGATCAAGAAGGCCATGGGGGACCAAGTTCCGGCAACAGAAGACACCCTTCAACTGGATCACAACCTTCTTACCCCAACAGAAATCGAAGCTTTCAAGATGATTGAGTTAGCTCGTATACAAAGTAAGTATCTCACACGTGAAAATATTTTGGTGAAGGAGCACATCATCGCACTCAAGGTCATTATCCGCAAGTTAGAAGACCTCCTACGCTCAATGTGCGACTATCCATCATCAGCATCCCCACCTTCTTCACCAACAAAGGAGACACAATCACATGGGTATGGGAACTCCACTTGGCAACTGTCAAGCTTGGGTGAGTGCCCCGGTATTGTATCACCATCACTTTTGTCTTTACCATTTTCTTAGTTCGATCCTTTTGGTAATATGTTGATCTAGTAGAATAAAAGTTCTTAGTATGATCTAGTCGTGAGTTTTGCTTTATTATCCATCTATGTAATCGAGTCCGTGAGCTATATAATAAAGATTAGTGTTGAGTCAAGGGCTTGATTATTTTGCCATGATCCTAAGTGAATAAAAGAAAAGAGAAAGAAATAAAAAGAAACAAAGAGATCATGTGAATCTTATGGAGAGTAATGAGCTCACATAGAAAGAGTATGATGAACAAAAGTTGTTGAGGGTTGACAAACACAGTTTTGGTCATCGTTGCAATTAATAGGAAGTAATAAAGAAAGAGAGGTCTTCACATATAAATATACTATCTTCGACATCTTTTATGATTGTGAGCACTCATTAAAATATGACATGCTAAAGAGTTGACATTGGACAAGGAAGACAACATAATGGGTTATGTTTTCTTACATCTGAGATGAATTATATTGTCTTGGATCTTCCAACATGATGAGCTTGCCTTTCCCCTCATGCTAGCCAAATTCATTGCACCAAGTAGAGATACTACTTGTGCTTCCAAATACCCTTAAACCAGTCTTGCCATAAGAGTACACCATATCTACCTATGGATTGAGTAAGATCCATCAAGTTGTCATCGGTGCAAGCAATAAAAATTGCTCTCTAAATATGTATGATTGATTGCTGTGGACGAAATAAGCTTTATACGATCGTGTGATATGGAAGTAATAAAAGCGACATACTGCATAATAAAGGTCCATATCACAAGGGGCAATATAAAGTGATGTTCTTTCGCATTAAGATTTTGTGCATTCAACCATAAAAGCGCATGAAAACCTTTGCTTCCCTCTGCGAAGGGCCTATCTTTTACTTTTATCTCCTACATTGCATAAGAGTCATGGTGATTTTCACCCTTCCTTTTTACACTTTATCCTTTAGCAAGCACAATATGTTGGAAAGATCCTGGTATATATGGCGAATTGGATGTGAGTTTTCATGAACTATTACTGTTGAGAGTACCCTTGAGGTAAAACATTGGGAGGCAAAACTATAAGCCCCTATCTTTCTCTGTGTCCGATTAAAACTCCATACCCATGAGTATCGCATGAGTGTCAGCAATTGTGAAAGACTATATGATAGTTGAGTATGTGGACTTGCTCAAAAGCTCTTATACATTGACTCTTTCCTATGTTATGATAAATTGCAATTGCTTCAATGACTGAGATTGTAGTTTGTTAGTTTTCAATGAACTTTATGATTCATACTTGATATTGTGATTGAATTATTACTCTAGCATTAGAGATTATATGACAAAGAATTATATGAGTTGCTGTTCTAAGAATGATCATGATGCCCTCATGTCCGTATTTTATTTTTATCGACACCTCTATCTCTAAACATGTGGACATATTTTTCGATTTCGGCTTTTCGCTTGAGGACAAGCGAGGTCTAAGCTTGGGGGAGTTGATACGTCCAATTTGCATCATGCTTTTATATCAATATTTATTGTATTATGGGCTGTTATTACACATTATGTCACAATACTTATGCCTATTCTATCTTATTTTACAAGGTTTACATAAAGCTGGAGAATGCCGGCAGCTGGGATTCTGGGCTGGAAAAGGAGCAAATATTAGAGACCTATTCTGCACAGCTCCAAAAGTCCTGAAACTACATGGAAGATGTTTTCCAAATATATAAAAAATACTCAGCGGAAGAAACTCACCAGGGGGGCCACACCCTGCCCACGAGGGTGGGGGTGCGCCCTACCCCCCTAGGCGCGCCCCCTACCTTGTGGGCCCCCTGGCGGCCCTCCGGTGGCCATCTTCTGCTATATGGAGTCTTTCGATGGAAAAAAATCATAAGCCATCTTCTCGGATGAAACTCCGCCGCCACGAGGCGGAACCTTGGCGGAACCAATCTAGGGCTCTGGCGGAGCTGTTCTGCCGGGGAAACTTCCCTCCCGGAGGGGGAAATCATCGCCATCATCATCACCAATGCTCCTCTCATCAGGAGAGGGCAATCTCCATCAACATCTTCATCAGCACCATCTCATCTCAAAACCCTAGTTCATCTCTTGTATCCAATTCTTGTCTCCAAGTCCGGGATTGGTGCTAGTAGGTTGCTAGTAGTGTTAATTACTCCTTGTAGTTGATGCTAGTTGGTTTAATTGGTGGAAGATCATATGTTCAGATACTATATGCATATTAATACCCCTCTGATTATGAACATGTTTATGGCTTGTGAGTAGTTACTTTTGTTCCTGAGGACATGGGAGAAGTCTTGCTATTAGTAGTCATGTGAATTTGGTATTCATTCGATATTTAGATGAAATATATGTTGTCTCTCCTCAAGTGGTGTTATGTGAATGTCGACTACATGACACTTCACCATTATTTGGGCCTAGAGGAAGGCATTGGGAAGTAATAAGTAGATGATTGGTTGCTAGAGTGACAGAAGCTTAAACCCTAGTTTATGCGTTGCTTCGTAAGGGGCTGATTTGGATCCATATGTTTCATGCTACGGTTAGGTTTACCTTAATACTTTTGTTGTAGTTGCGGATGCTTGAAATAGAGGTTAATCATAAGTGGGATGCTTGTCCAAGTAAGGGCAGCACCCAAGCACCGGTCCACCCACATACCAAATTATCAAAGTACCGAACGCGAATCATATGAACGTGATGAAACCTAGCTTGACGATATTCCCATGTGTCCTCGGGAGCGCTTTACATCATATAAGAGTTTGTCCAGGCTTGTCCTTTGCTACAAAAGGATTGGGCCACCTTTCTGCACTTTATTTACTTTTGTTACTTGTTGCTCGTTACAAATTATCCTATGACAAAACTATTTGTTACCACTTATTTCAGTACTTGCAGAGAATACCTTGCTGGAAACCACTTATCATTTCCTTCTGCTCCTCGTTGGGTTCGACACTCTTACTTATCGAAAGGACTACGATAGATCCCCTATACTTGTGGGTCATCAGCACATACTGAGTGATAAATGCCGTTGTGGCCTGTTCGGATTCCTTCATCTTAATCAGATGGTATCCGAAGTATGCCTCGAGGAAACACAGTGAATCGTGTCTTGTAGTTGCATCAATGATTTGGTCAGTGCGGGGCAGTGGGAAGGGGTCCTTAGGGCAGGCTTTATTAAGGTCTTTAAAATTGACACAAAGGCGCCAGGATTTGTCCTTCTTTGGCACCATGACCAGGTTTGCTAGCCACTCCGGGTGTTTTATTTCTCGAATAAACCCAGCTTCAAGTAGTTTGGCTAGCTCCTCCCCCATAGCTTGCCACTTGGGTTTGGAAAATCGCTGTAGCGCTTGCTTAACTCGCTTGAACCCCTTCATTATATTGAGGTTGTGTTCGGCCAATATGCGTGGGATTCCTAGCATATCCGAAGGCTGCCAGGTGAAAATGCCCCAATTCTCTCACAGGAATGCTCTTAGAGCAGCGTCGACCGCCGGATCCAGCTGTGCCCCAATGGCTGTTGTTTTGTTGGGATCCATTGGATGGACTTGGAATTTTCCTATTTCGTCTACTGGCTTGAAAGAAGTGGATTTAGGTCTTTTATCCAGAATTACGTCATCTCTATCCATTGTGGAACGCAGAGCTGTGAGCTCCTCGGCCGCGAGGACCTCAGATAGTGCCTCAAGGGCCAGGGATGTGGTTTTGTTTTCGGCACAGAGTGCTATGTCTGGATCACTGGCGACAGTGATGACTCCGTTGGGCCGGGCATTTTGAGTTTCATGTACTTGTAATGAGGTATGGCTTGAAATCATGTGAAAGCGTCTCGCCCTAACAGGGCATGATATCCACTGTTGGAAGGTTCCACCTAGAACATTAATTCTTCGGGCCTGTAGTTCTCAGGTGTGCCGAACACCACATCCAGTTTTATTTTTCCCGAACACTGTGCTTCTCGGCTGGGGATAATACCTTGAATGGTTGTACAACTCTGTTCGATGCGGCTCTTCTCTATTTGCATTTGGTCGAGCGTGTCCTCGTAAATGAGATTTAATCCGCTACCTCCGTCCATGAGCACTTTAGTAAGCCAAAAGCCGTCCACAATTGGGTTTAGGACTAAGGCGGCTGGTGCTCGGACTGATCAGAGGTCCATGGTTCGTCAGTGGCGCTGAAGGTTATCGCCATGTCGTTCCAAGGGTTTATTGCGGCAACTTGGTTAAATTCGGCGAGGTCCTAGAGCGCCCTTTTATGCCAATTATATGAAGAAAAGCTCTCGAAGACTGTGAATACATTGAGATCATTATCCTCGGAGGGGTACTTCTCTGGGGTAGTGTTGGTGAGGATTGCCTCACCGCTCTTAGCCACCTGCCGGAGTATCCAACATGCCCGAAGGCTGTGTGTTGGTTTGGAATTTGGCGTCATGTGTATCTGACAAGGCTTGTCCAGCCATTCATCAAGGACGGTTCTATGTCCCGTTAAGGGCTTGATTTTTTTGTCCATGTAGTGATGATCAGGTGCCCCATGAGGGTGCATCCTTTTTGCCCGACCAGTGGGTAGCTTAAAGGACGGTGGTTCCCACCGAGCTGTTTGGGCGTTCTAGGCGCTTTCCATTGTACAGTACTTCTGTACTATGTGTGCCAAATCTGCAAAGTGCAGTATACGATGTCGGTTGAGGGCATTGAGGATCCCTTCATCGTATAGTTGTGGCAAAAGACTGATACCGCATCGTCGTCGCAGCAATTTGTAATCTTGTTTTTAACAAGTAGGAATCTAGCCCAAAAGTGATGGACTGTTTCTCGAGGATGTGCAATGAATCAAGAGTGACATGTATGAAATAATTATGAAGGTGGCTTTGCCACAAATATGATGTCAACAACATGATCATGCAAAGCAATATGACAATGATGAAGCGTGTCATAATAAACGAAACGATGGAAAGTTGCATGGCAATATATCTCGGAATGGCTATGGAAATGCCATAATAGGTAGGTATGGTAGCTGTTTTGAGGAAGGTAATGGTGGGTGTATGGTACCGGCGAAAGTTGCATGACACAAGAGAGGCTAGCAATGGTGGAAGGGTGAGAGTGCGTATAATCCATGGACTCAACATTAGTCATAAAGAACTCACATACTTATTGCAAAAATCTATTAGTCATCAAAAAAAGTACTACGCGCATGCTCCTATGGGGATACATTGGTAGGAAAAGACCATCGCTCGTCCCCGACCGCCACTCATAAGGAAGACAATCAATAAATAAATCATGCTCCGACTTCATCACATAACGGTTCACCATACGTGCATGCTACGAGAATCACAAACTTTAACACAAGTATTTCTCAAATTCACAACTACTCACTAGCATGACTCTAATATCACCATCCTTATATCTCAAAACAATCATAAGGAATCAAACTTCTCATAGTATTCAATGCACTTATTATGAAAGTTTTTATTATATCCCTCTTGGATGCCCATCATATTAGGAATAAATTCATAACCTAAGCAAATTACCATGCTGTTTAGAGACTCTCAAAATGATATAAGTGAAGCATGGGAGTTCAACAATTTCTTCAAAATAAAACTACCGACGTGCTCTAAAAAGATATAAGTGAAGCACTAGAGCAAATGACAAACTACTCCAAAAGATATAAGTGAAGATCAATGAGTAGTTGAATAATTATGCAACTATGTGAAGACTCATTCTCATAAATAAAATTTCAGATCTTAAGTACTTTATTCAAACAGCAATCAAAACAAAATAAAATTACATTGCAAGGATAGCACATATCATGTGAAGAAGCAAAAACTTAGGTTCAACCAAAACTGACTGATCATTGTTGAAGAAAGGTGGGATGCCTACCGGGGCATCCCCAAGCTTAGACGCTTTAGACTTCTTGAAATATTAACTTGGGATGCCTTGGGCATCCCCAAGCTTGATCTTTTGTATCTCCTTAATTCCTTTCATATCGCAGTTTCCCTAAATCTTAAAAACTTCCTACGCACAAAACTCAACAAGAACTCATCAGATAAGTTAGTATAAATCCATGCTAAACTTATCATTCTATACTGTAGAAAATCACTAAAATTATAATATGATATTGCCTACTAAATGCCTCTGCATATTTAATACTCCTATCATCAAATGGAATCATTAAACAAGCAAACATATGCAAACAATGCAATCATAACAGCAATCTGTCTAAACAGGATAGTCTGTAAAGAATTCAAGAAGAATCATACTTCTTTAACTCCAAAAATTACGAAAAAAATACGACACTATAGATAATTTGTTGCTACTCGTTGTGTAAAAATTTCAAGATTTTATGATGTGAACTCCACAGCCGATCCAGAGGGGCATACCACTGACCCCCAAAGAAAAGAACTCCTAGGTGACTCCTAGGAGACTCCACCGCCGGTGGCCACTCCGGCCCCGGCGTCCACCTCCCTGGCCATCCAATGGCGCCCCCTCTCCTTGACTTTGCTAGAGGTAAGGCCTTTTAACTTGGCATGCGCCAAAAGTTTGGGCATCCAGTGGTTTTCTCTCCTGGTTTTCGCCAACGTGAGTTCAAGCTTGTGGTTTCTTTTGGCCGGGCATGCTTTCGTCTGGATTGTCACACTGTGAGCATTGTGCTACAATCTTGCTTTGGTGGATACCCTCAAGGTTTTAGGGTTAAGTTTCTCCGGGACCGTTCTTTTCAGTTTTCGGTTGCCTCAAAATCTATGGGGTTTGAACTCTACAATGGCGGTCGTATTTCTAAGAGGGATTTTGAGTTGGTTTTTAGCCTCTGGGGTGAAGGAGGTCCCAATTGGCGCCGAGAGGAGCGTCTGTTTTACCAAGAAGAGCAAAATTCATGGTCATTAGTCACACAAGGGCCTTCTCGTTCTTCCTCCCACAGCGGCTCCGGCGATCGCCGGAGGGAGCTGCCCCACCGCGTTTTAGTTTTCCAATGGTTGGCGGGATTACAGGACTCATCTTCGGATTTGCATGTCCCTACTACTGATGAAGGGCGCATTGAGTGTAATATTACACCTCCGATCAATGATCGCGTGGTTCAGGGGGAGGAGGGCGCGAATTCTGGATCTTCAAATTTGGCTATTACATGCTACAGCTGTGGCAATCTGGGCCACATGGCGTGGGCCTGCCCTGATCCCCGTCTCACTGGCCTTTGGCCATTCTTTAGGGTGGCTACATTTCCCTCCCCCCCTGCTGAGGCTTGGGCCCCTGGGGTGGTGGATGACTGGTTTTCGGCCGTTGGCCCAGCCCAACCGGTGATTCGAGCTTCCTCTTTTAGACAGCTCTGTGAGGGCATGTTCCCGAACTTTCAGCCTAGATTCCCACTTGCCTCTTCGCCTCCTCCCCTGTTTTCCACTGTTCAACCTCGGGCTCGTCGTTCTACCACCTCGCAGTCTACGGAACCCGCTGCCAGCATTGAGCCAGCCATGGCCAACATTCCGTTTGATCCTCAGCCTTTTGTCCCCCATGGCTTCAATCTCCTCAACGTCGAAGGCCGCAATGGAGTGGCAAGAGTGGTTCTCCCCCACCGTCAGAAGCGACACGAGGATTGGGCCATCGTCACCATTGAGCCGCTTCCGGATGAGGTACTTTTTCCGAATGTGCAAGAAGTTCTAGATGAGTTCTTTGCGGATGTTCAGCAAGTGCAAATCAGAGAAATGCAGCGCTGTCCATTGGGGGAAGCATATGTGCGTTTTGTCAATCCTAGAGACAGAGATAGGTTAGTGCTTTAGAGTCCTCACCAGTTTGGAGATGTTTTTATCTCTTTCCACAACCATGATAATGGCCGCAACTGCAGAAGAACCCAGTTTAATAGAACAGTTTGGCTGCTCATCCTTGCGGTCCCGTTTGATTTTCGCAATTCTGAAGATATTGCCAGGGCCATCGGTCATTTTGGGTGACTAGTCTCTTGGGAGAATGATCCTCTCCATATGGGTAGAGTTAGTGCAAAAGCTAACGTCAGAGATCTGGACTCCATCCCTAAAAGTGTCAGATGGTCTGAAGGTGAAGTTTGGGATGAAGATGCCTGGTCCTCTTCAGTGGAAATTCTTCTACAGCAGATGATGGGTGGGGCCCCCGCCGATGAGGACCCAATCCCACCTAACAATGTGGACCCACATCCTCTGCCAGGCAACAACAATGCTTTCCCTGGTTTTCATATTAATCCACGGCATGTTCAGCAAGATGATATGGATGCAGATGAAGGGAACTGGGCTCTGCAGCCTCCAGTTGTTAATAATGTTGAGATTCAGGATGAATTTGATTTTCTGCAAGGTGTTCAGCAAGAAGAAATTGCTTGGGCTGATGGGGAGGAGCTCCCACCACCATTGAAGGGGCATAACAGCATCACAACAACTGTCTCATTGTCTGAAGGTTTTTATTCTCATGCTAGTGAGGAAGTGAATCAACTTCCACCTGTGCAGCAAATTCAGGGCAATGGTCTAGAGCTTTTGATGATGGACTACCAAGAGGAGGAGCAAGATGTTCCTGTAATCCCAGTTCCTCAGGCCCCTCTTGCTTTACCAGATCCTCAGGAAGATTTAATACCTGCAGTTCCAGAGGTGGACCCTCAGATTCAGCCAATCTTGGAGGAAGTGAACCAACTCTCCGAGCCAGTTATTGGACTGAGCCCTACTGTGCTTCAGGACCTGTCTCTGGACCCTAGCAGAGGCTTACCTGCTGATAAGGAAGCAGCAGGCCATGACAAGGAACACTTTCAGTTAAAAGCTGTTAATTTGGATGGGGAAGCAGGTGCTAGTTCTCCATCAGTGAACCCACATATTTTGGATCCTACTGGGGTTCAAAATACTAGCAAAAAAGGCAACTGGATTGCCCAAATTGAGGAACACTTTGAGTTTGCACCCTCCCTACTTGGTTTGAAATCTATTCAGCTAAAAGCTCTAGCTAATAAAGATACTTTTCTGTCAGAAGAAGGTCTGGTGATTTGGAAGGAGAACTTTGCTCAAAAACCTTTGGAGGATGTTCCTTCACTTTCTGTTCAAGTCCCAGTAAGTTGGTTCAATTTTATTGTGCACCTTCTAATGACACCAGACAAGTTTAACTGGACACTCAATATGCTTAAATCTCCTTTGTGGGAATTACTTGCTGAAGTAGAGGGCACTGAAAATTCTTATATCTTTCACATTCCTGACAAATGTATTGCTACTAAGGCCCCTACTTGCAAGCAGCTCATGCCTCAAACTCATCAGCAGGATACAAATAAGAAAAATGAAGGAGATTCCTCCAACCAGCAGGACTTGGACTCCTTGGCCCTTCTTCAACCTTTTGGGGCTGAAAATTCTAAGAAAAGAAGGGGAGGAAAGACACCTCTTGTAGAAACAGAGGTAAGGAGGAGTGATAGAATTAAAAAAGATAATGCTGGGTTTAAAGAGGTTCTTGCTCTAATAATAAGTGTCTGCCATGTAATGCTACTCCACCAGTTGTTCAGAAATCAGTGGTTAAGAATCTCATAACCTCATTTTGCAAGGTGGCTGATCAGGAGTTGGAGGGAAAGCTCTCTAAGAAGCCCAAGAGAAGGGTGGGAGAGGACTTGGCTGGGATGCTCCCATCCAATGAGGACAGGCACGACAACCCCAAAAGTGTCTAGATGATCACATTAGGTGCTTTTGTTGAGGAGAGAAAAGGGATTAAAGTCATGAACTGTATGAATGTTCCTTTTGGTTGTAACTGCACCTTATGGGCCCTATGGACTTACTGTAATAGTTCATGTTCTTCTGTCAATGCACTTTGCTACTTTTACTACTCCTGGGTAGTTACTTATTTTGATATGCAGTGGATGATGTGGTTCTTGTACCTGCTGAATTTGCTTTCTCTGATGCCTTGTTGGAATGATTTCCATGGGTGCTGGCCAAGTGGTGGTGCTTGGTACCTGGTTTCTCTCTTAAACTGTTTCCATGAATAGTCACAACAGAAGCTGGAATATTCTAAACTGGAACATCAGAGGGGTTAACTCACCTGATAAATGGCTTGCTCTAGGGAAAAAAATTGAAGAAAGTGCCTATGCTATTCTGTGTCTTCAAGAAACCAAGAGGGAGCATTTTGATGCTGCTTACATTAAGAACTTTTGTCCCAACGGGCTCAATAAATTTGCCTTCCTACCCTCAATTGGTGCTTCTGGAGGTCTTCTAATCACATGGAGTGGCTCACTATTTGAGGGAGAGGTTATCTTCCAGAATAGATTCTCTCTCTCAATTAGTTTCACTAGTCTTTTGTGCAATCAATCCTGGGTCCTCACCAACATATATGGGCCTTGTGTGCAAGCAGACAAAATTGAATTTATAAATTGGTTTTCCAACATTCATATGCCTCTGGAAACAAATTGGATCCTAGTGGGAGATTTCAAATTTATTAGGGCTCCTACTGATAGAAACAGACCTGGTGGGGATGTTAATGAAATGCTTCTCTTTAATGAAGCCATCAGTAATCTGGGTTTAATTGAGCTCCCTCTACATGGAAGAAAATACAGTTGGAGTAACATGCAGCAGAGTCCTTTGTTGGAAAAGCTAGATTGGTTTTTCATCTCTGCCTCTTGGATGACTGCTTATCCTGATACAGTTGCTATGCCTCTTTCCAGGCCTATCTCAGATCATCTTCCATGTGTAATCAAAATTGGGACTTCTATTCCTAAGGCCAGGGTCTTCAGATTTGAAAATTACTGGTTAAAGCACTCAGACTTTAAAGAGGTTGTATCTGCAGCCTGGAATATTACTATGGGTAATCTTGATGCAGCAAAAAGCCTAAATGCCAAGTTCAAAAACCTTAGAAGGGCTCTCAAACTTTGGGCCAAAAACCTGTCTTGCCTGAAATCCAAAATTGCTGGAATTAATGAGGCTATTTTCTTGTTTGACTTGTTTGAAGAATTCAGAGACTTGGGAGATTTTGAGTGGAATTGCAGGGTGATTCTAAAAGAACATTTGCTCATATTACTGAAGAACCAAAAAATTTATTGGAAGCAGAGAGGTAAGATCAAGGGTGTTAAGTTTGGTGATGAAAACATAAAAAAAATTCATACAAAGGCTTCTATAAATCACAGGTATAATCACATTGCTATGCTAAAAAAATGAGGACCAAGTGGAAATAATAGACCATGCAGGGAAAGCTGCCTTGCTGTGGAATGCCTTCAAGAGCATATTAGGAAGGTCTCAGTAAACCACCATGCACTTTCATTTGCCTTCTCTACTCCAACATCAAGCTAGTCCTTCAGATTTTGAACAGCTGGAAATTCCTTTCACTGAGGAAGAAATCAATGAAGTTGTCAAGAAATTGCCTCCAGACAAGTCTCCTAGACCTGATGGATTTAACAATGAGTTTTTTAAGAGCTGTTGGGATATTATAAAACCTGATGTCACTAGATTGATACATGAGTTCTATGCTGGGCAAATTTCTCTAGAGAGCATCAACACTTCTTTCATAACTCTAGTTCCCAAGGGGCCTTCTCCCAGTACTGCTAATGATTTCAGACCTATATCCTTACTCAATTGCTGCCTCAAACTCATCACCAAATTGCTTGCAAACAGGTTACAGAAAGTGATCCTCAAAATGGTTCATATAAATCAGTATGGCTTCCTTAAGGAAAGAGCTATTCATGACTGTCTTGGTTGGGCTTATGAGTACCTTCATCAATGCCACAAGTCAAAGGAGGAACTTGTTATGCTGAAACTTGATTTTGAAAAGGCATTTGACCTCATTGAACATTCTACAATCATTGATATCCTCAGAGCAAAGGGTTTTGGAGAAAGATGGATTGGATGGATTAAAATGCTATTTACTTCTGCTTCATCACAAGTGATTCTCAATGGCATTCCTGGGAAAAAGTTTTATTGCCTGAGAGGTGTAAGACAAGGGGATCCTCTCTCTCCCCTTCTTTTTGTGTTGGCTGGAGACCTCCTTCAGTCAATCATGAACAGAGCAATGAACTTGGGTCTTCTCACCCCACCTTTGCAAGTACAGTCATGTCCAGATTTTCCCATAGTTCAGTATGCAAATGATACCCTGATTCTCATGCAAGCTGATGCCCCACAACTCCATTGTCTTAAAGCCCTTCTTCACACATTTGCATATGCTACTAGATTAAAGGTCAACTATAGCAAATCAAACCTGATACCAATCAATGTGAGTGATGAAAAAATGGAAATTTTGACCGGTACATTGAACTATTTGAAAGGATCATTCCCCTTCACTTACCTGGGCATGCCTTTAGGGCTTCAAAAACCAACAGTGGAACAGTGTTTGCCTTTAGTGAGCCGAATTGCAAAAAAACTGGTGGGCCTATCCTCTTTTATGACACTTGCTGGAAGATTACTGCTGGTCAAGTCAGTGCTAAATTCACTTATTATATACTTCATGGGCTGTCTGGATGTTCCTATAACTATCAAAAACCAGGTTAATAAATACTTAAGACATTTTCTTTGGAGAGGGCCAGATTTGGAGGATCACAGACCAGCTTTGGTAGCTTGGTCCACTGTTTGTAGGCCCAAAATTCAGGGTGGCCTTGGAGTTATGAACATCTTTGTTCAAAACCAAGCCCTTCTGCTCAAAAACCTCCACAAGTTATACAATAGAGAAAACATCCCATGGGTCAATCTCATTTGGGAGGCTTATTATGACAATGGCATCCTACCAGGACAAAAATGGGAAGGGTCTTTCTGGTGGAAATGTAACCTGAGGCTCATTCATAGTTACAAATCCATGGCAAGATGCACAATAGGTGATGGTAAATCTGCTCTGTTTTGGTCTGACCTATGGCACACTACATGCCTGAACCAATTATTCCCTCATCTTTACTCCTTTGTCAAAGATCAGAATCTTTCAGTGCAAAATGTTCTTATGTTTGAATACTTGGAAGATTTATTTCACCTACCACTGACTCAGGAGGCTTTTCTGGAATTTGAGCTGATGGAAGAGATTTGTGACACCCTCAGATGTTCTGCATCCAATGAGCACTTGGATACTTGGAGTTATATGTGGGGTAATAATATTTTTTCAGTGGCTAAAGCATACAAAATTTTGATAGGTGTAAAAATTGTACCAGCACAGTTCAACTGGATTTGGAAATGTTCTGCCCAGCCAAAATACAAGGTCTTCTTTTGGAGACTTCTTCATGATAGACTCAATACCAGGAATCTGCTACGAAGGAAAACTTTTCATCTTGACAACTATAATTGTGCTATTCTCAACTTCCAGCAGGAAGAAACACTTCAACACCTCTTTTGGACCTGCCCTTTTGCTTCTGCTTGCTGGGATATTCTCTGCCCTAACAGACAAAGGAACCTCTCCATCATGGAAGCCATTCCAGACTTGAGGAGCAACATACATCAACCTTTTTCCATGGAGATCATTATCATTGCATCTTGGGCCATTTGCATAGTCAGGAATGATAAGATTTTCAATAGCATTCCAACCAGCATTGACAGATGGAAATTCATCTTCCTCTCGGAACTGCACTTGCTCAAATTCAGAATTAAGGAGAAGTTTTCAGCTTCTTTCTTTTCTTGGTTGGACACCCTTGTCTTGTAATTTTTGTACTTTTTTTAGTTCCTTTAGTTTTTTTCTAGTTGTTGGCCGTTTTTAAGGCTAGTTTTCCTTCTTTGGGGATTATCTCAAGCCTTGTATGTTTGAACTCCATTTTATAATAATAATATAAAAATTGCAGTGGGGTTTTTCCCTACTGTGTACAGTCAAAAAAAGATTTTATGATGTTTTGACTATTCACAAATATTCAAAACATAAGCTATAAAACATGATTACTACATTAGCATAATCATGTGAACACACAAAAACAGTAGGGGTAAATATTGGGTTGTCTCCCAACAAGCGCTTTTCTTTTATGCCTTTCTAGCTAGGCATGACGATTTCAATGATGCTCACATAAAAGATAAGAATTGAAACATAAAGAGAGCATCGTGAAGAATATGACTAGCACATTTAAGTCTAACCCACTTCCTATGCATATGGATTTTGTGAGCAAACAACTTATGGGAACAAGAATCAACTAGCATAGGCACTACAAAAAAAGACACATCCGTGACATTTTGGGCCGAACGAATTTTTTTTCTGTCATACATATGACACTTCTATGACGATAATTGTGACAAAACCCGGTATCATCATAGATGTGGTGGGCTCCTACTTCTATGACAAAAAATCATGATAGAAAATGGGCTTTTCGTCCTGGGTGGGCCGAAAACGCAGCTGCATGACATTCTTTGGGCCATCCATGACGGAAAAAATCGTGGTAGAAGCGAGGGCGAGGAAAATTTCGGGGAGTTCCCGGTTACGGTGGGAGGTCGGGGACCGACCGATGCGCGTTTCTCTCGTACACGTACGCGCGTGTGTGCGAGGCGTTGGCTCTAACTGAACCCGAGTGAGGCGTTGGGATCTAACTGAACCCGAGCGATTGCACTGCAGGCTACGCGTTACTGAACCTGAGCGATCGATCGATGGCTGTTAACTGAACTTGATCGAGCGATTCCTTCGCTACTGCTGCTAACTGAAGCCGATCGATGCTGCCTCTGGATGAACAAT
>NC_041384.1:146297804-146350464 GCF_002162155.2 Triticum dicoccoides | reverse complement strand
CAGTGGGGGTGGATGAACAGGACCCCGTGGTGTTGCCTCTGGATGAACAGGACCCCGATCGATCGAGTCAGTTGGGGCTGGATACCAGGACCCCGTGGAGGGCTGGATGAACAGGACCACCCCGTGGAGGGCAGGATGAACAGTAGATGGTGGAGGGCAGGATGAACAGTAGCCCGTGGAGGGGTGGTTGAATAGGAGCCCGTGGAGAGGGCTGGTTGAACAGTAGCCGGTGCAGTAGCGCGCGGTGGAGGCTGGATGAACAGGAGCCCGTGGATGAGCAGTCGCAGGTGGAGGCTAGAGGAGGTCGACGGTGGATGAACAGTAGCTCATGGAGGCTGGAGGGGGTCGACGGTGCAGATGAACAGTATCCCGTGGAGTCCCGTTTTGCGGTACGCCACACCCCTCCCGATGAACAGGACCCCCATTTCGACCGTAGCACTCCAACACAAGTCCGTTTCGTCCGTTTTGCGGTACGCCACACCCCTCCCGATCAACAGGACCCCCGTTTCAACCGTAGGAGGTCCATTTCCTCCGTTTTGCGGTACGCCAGACCCCTCCCGATCAACAGGACCCCGTTACGAACGTAGGAGGTCTGTTTCCTTTGTTGTGCGGTACGCCAGGCCTCGTTTCCATCGCATGTTCCGTCCAAGCCCTCCCGATGAACACGACCACGCATTCCATTCCGACCCAGCCGGTTGGCTCCCGCGCGTTCCGTTGTCTCCCCATGAACACGACGCATTTCGTTGCCTCCCCATGAACACGACGACGACGATGTTTCTCCGTTCGGACCCAGCCATGTCAACGAGCCCTCACCGTACGTATGCGCGAGTAGGCGTTCGAGACCCCGCCCGTATGTACACATACGTGGCCGTATTTTCTTACTTGCACCCTGACCGCCTCTACCACGACACGAGCGCGCCTCTACATCCACCAGTATATATGTACGTACACGTTGGCGACCAGAATGACAATGCTACGTACGCTTCGACCAGGTGGGTCCCGACTGTCAGGCACTTCCTTGCGTGCGAAGATGTAGCTGGTGGGTCCCAGCAGTCAGGGGGCGAAATACGGTGGCCCGTCCCGTGGGTCCCCGCTGTTAGGTGGAGGAATAATTATTTTGCACGTAATAAGGAGGCACTTCCTTGCTGCGGCCATGGACCCAGTTGTCAGCCTCTCCACGTACAGTCCAAGTCCGATGGAAGCCGTTCCTTAACCACGTTGACCACGCCGCGCCGACAGCACCAGGGCGGTGGACGATGGCGAGGCCTAGGAAGGGGACGACGCGGAGCTGGGGAAGACGCGGCAGTGGATGCCCACGCGTAGAGGAGTAGAGGGTTCACTGGTCCGCTGCGGTGTGAGGCTGTCGTCGCCGCAGAATAACAGGGGGTGTGGGTGAGTAGAGGGATGGCCTGGTCAACGGTGGGAGTAGTAGGGGGCGGTGAGGCCTCCGCCACATCGCAGCCGGCCACGGGAGGCAGGAGCACGAGGCACGACCGGCGCTGGTTTGGGCGGCTAGAGCAAGAAGACCAGAGGTTGAAGAAGCACTACGGTCGTTGGATGGACATCGTACGGTCACTGGAGCTAGAATCGTGCATATTGACTTAGTTGACAAAGCCCTCCGTCCCCGTCAACTTAGTTGGCCCACAAGTCTGCCTCTCACCAAGGTGGGTCCCAGCTAGCAGGGGGTATTCATTTTTTTGTGCGTAATAAGGAGGCACTTCCGGTGGGTCCAAGCTGACAACAGGGGGAACTTTTTTTCATGAAATACGGTGGCCCATCGGGTCGGTCCCAGCAGTCAGGGGCAAATGTTTTTTTGCGATATACTGGTGGGCGTCCGGTGGATCCCTGCTGTCAGGTGGAGGAATAATACAGAGGCCGTTTCGGTGGGTCCCAGATGTCAGGTGGAGGAAATCATTATTTTGCGCGTAATAAGGAGGCATTTCCTTGCATGCGACCATGGACCCAGTTGTCAGCCTCTCCACGTACAGTCCACTTCAGATGCATGTCGGTCGTTGACCATGTTGACCACGCCACGCTGAGAGCACAAGGGCGGTGGACAATGGTGAGGCCTAGGAATGGAACGACACGGAGGCAGGGAAGACTCGGCCGTTGTTTTTGTTTCCCATGGGGAGGGGAGTACGACTGTACGAGGGTTTACTGGTTCGTCTGCCGTTGCCGGAGAATAATAGCAGGTGTGGGTGAGTAGAGGGATGGCTAGGCCAGCGATGGGAGTACGGTGGGGGGGTGAGGCCTGCGCGGCAGCATAGCCGACCGCGGGGAGGAGGGAGCAGGCAGTCCCGCCGGCGATTGTTTGAGCGGCTGGAGCAGGAAGAGCAGAGATTGAAGAAGCACAACGGCCGTCGGATGGACATCCAACAGTATACAGGCCATCTGTGGAAAGCCTCAAATCTGTGGAAAACAACATATAGCCCATCTGCCATTATTTCAAATAATTTACAGCCCATTTGCTAATTCGTATGGGTTTTTTTGGAGCCCATATTCTTTATGTTAGCATTACAGCCCATATTGTGGCTATGGTTAAAAAATTATACGAAATTTTGCATATGTCGGTGCGGTCTGAACTGTTTTTAATCCCGAAATTTCGAGTCACATTCAGACTGATTTTAAAAATAAATATATATCAATATAAAATCCAATAAATTGTCCATGCATAAAAACCAATGCAACTTAAAATCTTGAAATGAAAAATAGATATTTGAAAATAATTGCTGGTTTGATGTGTTTTAAAAATGTATAGCCCATTTCTCATTATTGATAAGCCATTTTCTCGGCCAGCTGAATGAAGCTCTCCTCGTCTTGAAAGATTTGCAGCCTAATAGGCCTGATAAAGCGACTTACTTGAGAAATCACAAAAGAACTGGGCTAGCCATTTTCAGAAAGAAAAAAAGAACTACTGGGCTGGTCTGTGGTAAACATAAAAGAAAAGGCTGTCTAGACAGGCCAGAGTGTCCTGCACAACCCAGTTGACACCCTGCTTCCGTCTCAAAAACAAATTAGATAAATGCCACTCTAATTATGGCGATTCATAAAAATGCCACTACAATTTCCAAACTTTGAAAAATGCCACTGCAATTTTTGCAAACTTTGAAAAACGCCACTGCAGTTTGCAAACTTTGAAAAACGCCACTCCAGACTTCGAAAAATGCCACTGGAAATGGCATGAAATGGCATTTTTCAAAATTTGGAAATTGTAGTGGCATTTCTCGGATACACCAGATTTGGAGTGGCATTTATCAAATTAACCCAAAACAAAAATAACTGGGCGAGCTGCTGGGTCCCTGGTGTCAGCCGCTCGTTGTGCAATTCTCTCGTTTATTGACTACGTTGACAATGGCATGGGACCCAGATGTCAGAAATCCACTAGGAGGAGCCATTTTTTTATTGGCTTGAAATAAGGAGGCACTTGCTTACGTACTGCCATGACCTTGGCGGGTCCCTGCTGTCATCCTCTCCACGTACAATCATCTCCTGATTGTGTACGCGTCAACTTGCTAGGCCCACAAGTCAGCCTCTAAACCATGGAGGACAAATACAACCCATTTAAAAAAATAACAGCCCATTCCATACGTTCAAACAGAAAGTTCAACATTCATACCAAAGTAACAGGTCTGATCCACATATAGAGTACTGAACTTCCACGTTGACAACCATCATAGCCAAGTTAACTATCTACTCCCACTAACACTCTAGTAGCGTACAAGTACTAACTTACTCTTAGCTAACTAGACGATGCCGGCTGCCATCTGCTGTCCATGTTAAACGCCGGCACTGGCGTCCTCCGCCTCGCCTCGGACTTGCCAGAGGTGCGATAGGGCGCGTTGCTCGCGCGCGTTGGCCCTTTCCATGCCGGCGTGGTCCATCGAAGCTTTGGCTTCCAAGCAGGAAACCCACTTGACGAGCTGGTAGTAAAAATCGGCGTCACGAACGCGTGCGTGCCCGACAGCCTCCAGGGCTATTTTCTGGGCGCCGGCCTCCACGTAGTCGGACCAGTTGCGACCGCTCTGCTCGCGACTCAGAGCGTCGGTGCGCTGCTGCTCCATGTCCCGCTGGCGGCGCAAATCGGTGATACGCTGCTCCTCCGCCAGGCGGTCGCGCTCCAACAACTCCTGGTCCTCCGCCATGCGGTCGTGCTCCAATAACTCCTCGATCTCCGCATTGCCATCTAAAGACAGATAGAATGCCTCCTCCCTCCGTCTGCCTTCCGGTGAAAACCCGAACACTAGTTCCGGCGGTGACCGCCTCTAGCGTCGCCTACCGCGGACGGGCGGGGGCATGGCGGAAGTGGCAAGCAACATCAGGCCGGTGGGGGCTTATGAGGATATGGCGAGTTGGGCCAGGGTGGCACCTGAGAAGGCCGGGAAACAGTACTTATAGGCGGAAGGTAGCGCGACGGTCATCGGAATTCAATGCATAATGGCTTAGCGCGCCAGCTTGCCGTGGAAAACTAGAGAAACTGAAATTATGACTGTGTCGTCCCGTCCCATTTGGGTTGCACGCCGGCATGGCGGTCAAATGAGTGCACTCGAATCATCTCCCTCCTTGTCAATAATGATTCCATGGATTTAAAGCGTATCTTTTTTCGCATCAGTTAGCTGCCTTAATTATGGCCGGCTGCATGCAGGCACTCAGAATCGCTCGTAGGCAGTATGCGAAGCAGCATGCAATGAGTCACAGCCGAGGGCGCGCATGCAGCCACTTAAATCGCTGGAATTAATTAGGCTTAAACTTATGCATGCCATTAATTATTGCCATGCCTTGGTCTTGCTGCTTTGCTAACGGGACTAATAAATCCTGTTCGGAGGGAGTACCTTGGTTGGTGAGAGGTTTGAATTAAGCCCTGCAAACCGGAAAGGAGGTACTCCCTCCGTTTTTATTTAGTTCGCATATTAGCTTTGGTCAAAGTCAAGCTTTACAAACTTTTACCAAGTTTATATACAAAAATATTAAGATATACAATAACAAATCAACAAGAAAAATATTAAGATATACAATAACAAATCATATACAAATATGTAGCTCCAAAAGCAGAGATCTAGAAAAAACATCTGTTCTTCCTACTAACATGGATGCTTCTCTTGGTCAACATTCAGTACAGACTGAAAGACAAATTTGTTTGTGAAGTCTACAATTCCTCTTGCAAACGTAAGTGGTTTCACCAACAGCTGGAACCATGAGAATGAACCACACATGATGGAGGAACATCCACTACAATATGATTTGGTCTTCTCTCGATCACACCGCGAGACTATTTTCGGAATACAAACTTTAACTTAGGCAAAATGATGCCCATTGTATAATCAGACCAAAGCAATGAAGCACCTAGTGTTGGCCAATAAATAGTACAGTACTACTTTTCTGCAGTCCATGAATTGACTATCCAATCTTTCTGTGTCTATTTTCAAATGGCACTGCATGCAGTGACTATTCTATTCTCTTGTGCAGTTCAACCAAAATTGCGGACACTTTGTTTGTTTGCCAAATAGCAACGGGAAGACATCTCTGTCTGCACAAATATCAAGCAGCTAGTAAACATATACCACACCTTGTATTTTCGATTTAAACATGTCTCTTCTGCTTAGCATCTGTCATGTTCTGCACTGGACAACCTGATACAGTTATGTTTTTCCCTGGACAATTTCATACTGAATTGATTTGCTGGTTCAGAGCAGAAATATAGCGCCTATTCTTCATCAGACCAAGGATATCCATGTTTGTAGTGATGGAAGAGGTGAAATCAATACAACCGAAATTGAGCATCCAATCATTGAATCCTATCCTGCACCTCCAATGTAGGTCCACCCTGCCAATAAATTCACATGCAAACCACTAGTATTACTATCTAATGATAGTACAAAAATAGTAGCAAGATAGTAGCAAACCATGTACCTTCGTAATGAACAGCTCATAGTGCCACCAATTGGATATAAAGGTTTGGAAAAAAACATGCTCCTAATGTTGAACCAGTTGGACTTTTTGTGCAGTTCCACTAAAATTGAGCATCCCTGTTTGCATAGATATTGAAAGTGTGGTTACTCTAAAAGTGGCACTAGTTGAAGCATAGACTCACAAATATAAGCATTCCAATTTCATAATGGGAAAAGGTAGCAAGACTGTTTCTAACCACCTGTTTGAAGGAATAAATAAAGCAACAACGGCTGATGTCAGGAAGGCATACATAGTTTTTTCTGAAAAACTGAGCCATTCCTGACCTTTCCTCTTCTTTTAAGCAATTTTTGTGCAGTTCTACTAAAATAAAATGCCATCACCACCTTGACAATTTAGTGACACTGTACAAAAGGAAATGACTTAGCATTACATCATGATGTCGGGTATGTAGTCGACAGGCATTAGAGACAAACATACAGACCTCCTCCGATAACATAATGAACATTAATTTTAACAAAGGTGTGACTAGCTTTACTGGTATAATTTGAGTGAACTCTACACCCTTTGTTCCTTAATATAAGACATTTTTGTGGTTCAATTTAAAGTACCCAAACGTCTAGTATTTAGAAAAACAGGTAGTAGTTTTCTTGAGCACATATCTGGGAAAGCTTGCCACACTTTATTTATGTCCATACGCTAATGCAACACCATTAGAATACTACAAATATACACTAATCCAGTGGCTAGTGCAACAGTAGAGTAGTTAGTTTATTACAGGGTACAATACAATGGTTTTACTGAACAGATTTCAATAAACTCTAGCACTGGAAGGTTTCCATAAGAATTAACAATACAAAATGTAAAGGTAACAAGTTTCAGCATTGGTATACTAGCTCTGCATGAGCATTAAACCAAATACAAAAGTCTGAAGGTAACTAGCATTATTAACTAATGACAGTATAAAAAAATTGCAAACCATGTACCTCCAAGGTAAATATCATTTCGAACTCGGGGGGACCTTAAAAATTGCTATCCCAATCTTGATAATCGATCAAACATAAAAAATTGATCGAACGAATCAAGAGAACAGCCGGAGGAGGAGGTGCCCACTCTTGAACTTTCCTCTTGTCTTCATAATTGTCTGTGCAGTTTAACGAAAATAAAATGGCATCAGTGCCTTGGCATTTTGGTGACACTGTACAAAAAAATTAACTTATCTCATGAAAGTGAGGTATGTAATCTATAAGCATTAACAGTGCAAAAATCTGAAGGTAGTAACAAGTTTCATCGTTGGTATACTGGCTGTGAAACAACATTAGAATGCCTTAGCTGAAAAATATTTAATACATCCACAATCAATAGCTAACCCTGAAATAATCCAGTGACATTAAATAGCATTACTTAAATTTATCGGTGGCATTAGACTGAGAGCGGCATTAGTTAAATGTGGCATCACTTTAGCAGTAGCATTGCTTGACTTGACTGCTGGCATTATACTAACAGCAAAAAAAGTGGCAATAAGAGCATGGGAGGCCCATTCAGACAGTGGGCGCACCAGTACGATGTACCTCCACGGACGCAAAGTGGTGAGGGAGGTATGGTTGCCCAGAGCAACAAATGTCCAGGCAGCATATGTGGATTACGTCCCATTTTTGCTCTCTTTAGCCACCTTTTCCTATGCGAGGACAACAAACCGATCGACCTGGTCATTCTCTATTGCGTTGTCATGCCTTTCTACCCTTCTTCAACCAAGAGACACGAGACTTGTTCCTTAGCTACTGATTTTCCCCTTTTCAACCTAGATGCGGGTTCGATGCCTACTCTCTTGGACAGTACAATCTCCCTTCCTTTCCTTATTCAACCCAGACATGGATTAGTCTGCATGAAGTAGGGTTTCCTTTAATAGTGCAAATTATGGTTTTCTTCTGCGTGGCCAGCAGAGCAGAGGATAGCAAATTGGGAAGATGGTGGAGTGGAAAAAGATCCACATGCAAAAACGTGGCAGATAGGGCAATAGAACAAGGTTATGGTTCGAAAAGAGGTAGCATACCTGAGGGTCGGCGGGAAGTGGCTTCGCTCATGGTCGTCGTCCTCCGCACACACTACGGCAGCGAGCTTAGGTACGGAGGACATCCCACGCGGGCGCTAGGTCTGAGAGGACGGCCTTGTCGTCAATGCATGACCTCGCTCGCCGACGACGAGTGCGTCAACGCTGCATGTCCTTTTCTTCTCCGGTGAATCTATGACCACCGGTGAGGAGGGAGAGAGGGGCCGTCTTTTTTAGATCTGGAGAGAGGGTGGTAGTATGAGAAGCAAGTGGGTAGCCCTTAGCAAGAAAGCGCTCAAGCTCCACCCTATATATCTTTTTTATACTACTAGTACTAGAGGTGGAGTAGTGGTAGAGTAGTTTATATTTTCTCTACGTACAATACCAGTTAGTTGTGCTTCAAAACTGATCGGCACGCCATTAAAAAAGTAAAGGTCGATAACTAATGCGGCACCTCGGGCCAACGCGGCCAGATCACATTTTGCATGAGAAATTACACACCATGTTTTGTTGACATGTGGTCCCGTTCCAACATATCAGTGAGACGACGGCGAGTAGTAGGAGTATTTCTGAACGGACGTGTAGGCCAGGGCGCCTCTTCGTGAACCGTGGCAAACTCGCAACCGTCCACCGACTCTTCGCCTTTCCCTCTCGATTTGGAACTGCTATCGCACGCTCTTCCTCTCCCTCCTCCATTTTCCTTCAGCCCTTCACCCTTTCTTCTGCCATTGTTCGATCATCTTCTCCATGGAGGGAACAGGCTGAAAACGACCCCAGTATTCTTGCCCCGATCTGAAAGATGACGTGGTGGAGGAACTCATTGATCGGTGCGACGTCATCACCTCGGCTAGCATGGCAGGTTCGTCCAAGCCCATTCTTGACTCAACTAATAACATCATTACAAAGAACCCAAGAGTTAAGGAGCGGTTTGATCTCCCCTATCTTCTTCACTGTGACCCTGATGATGACTGGCGCCGGCACAATGGAGGCCTCGCCCTGTGCAAGTTGATGTAGCTTGATAATGATACGTATGATGTTAAGATGCCATCGCTTGAGGGCAAGGCTTGGGCGGTCGCAAATGGAGATTGGGTTGTTTACATTGGGTCCAACTGCGAGTGGGAACTTGAATGTGTACACTCGTCACCGGGTTCCACTTCCAAAAATCTCAGCACACTGCCCAGAGGTTGAGCACACCGGTAATGTATGCACGTTCAAATACGATCATGGTGACTGTATTCTACGGAAGATAGCAATTTGTCGAGTTCCCAACCGCTCTTGGAATTACAGCAACTATGATGTTGTTGCTATCTTCAACAAGCTTGTAGCCGTCCTTGATGGTTTCACTCGATGGATATTTCTCAAAAATCAGTTTCTGTACACAGATGAGTACTGTGATGCAATTCAATACGTGCGCCTTGTGTTTGCCGCCACCACTTGTGGCACTGTTTTTGCATGGCATCCATATAGTTTCGGTACGTTTGTCTTCCACCGTAATTATAATTGTTTCATCCACATGCATGCGGGTTAGCAAGTTTCCCTTTACTAATTAACCTTCTTCTTGTGTTTCCAAGGTTCTGTGAATATCCCACCACCTATATTTGAAAAAATTTATAACCAAGGGGGAGATGAAGATGGTGATGATCACGAGCATGAGGACGAGCAGCGCCCATATACTCTGTGGCGCCTGGCAACTAATTCCGATGGATCACCTCTTCTTGTGTGTATACAACCCACTGATGGTGTTACTGCTAAGGAAGCAGGTGTCTCCCATGGTCGCACTCTCCGGATCTATTCCAACACCCGTTGCATGGTATTCGGGATGGATACTAGTGTGCTAGCGCCAACTCCTTCTCCCTGGTACAGAATTGATAGTCTTGGAGAAAACTCGCTCTTCCTTGGACAAAACTATCCGATGATGGTGAAAGGCGATCCAACTGTTGTTGACACATTTATGAGAAGCAACTGTGTCTATACCTCGGACATTTGTGTGGTTCCCTACCCTGGTAGGGATATAGTAGGCCGCTTTAGCCTGGATGATCAGTCCTGTGTTGGTTTCCAAATCAACAATCGAAGGCCCATCCCAGAGAATCACTTGTGGTTCAAAGCAAGCGTTACCAACGCCGAGGAATGGTTGAGTTGAAGTTCATTTCATTTGTTGTGTGGTGAAAACTTTAGTATTTATAATGTATCCTCGTTGTCGATGTGGGTTGATGACCTGCTGTATGTAACAAAATGATATGTGTGTGATAAACTTACTAAATTTATGAATGGCTTTCCAGTCGCTTCTCTGAGTGAGTGGTGCGACGAGGCAAAAAAATATTTTCCGAATACATAATTGTACGTGCATTGCAACAGGTTATCAGATGAGGCCAATCAACAATAGTAGTACACTATTTGTACTAGCTTCAGATGCTTCGCGCGTCGGACGGGTGTTTTTACTGTAGCCATATGTTAATTTGTTCGCTGTACGTAACCAGCACCTCGAATCCTCGATACTAGTACTATATAGTAGGAGTAAGTAGTAGGGAGTAGTAGGGTGGCATGGGCCAGAACAAGCATTCACGTCTAGGAGTACGGCACACGCCACCACCACAACATCCATCTGACACCATATTATTTCTTGGAGTCCGTGCTAGAGCAATCTCTTCAACCTCGTCGTTTCTCTAACTTCAGCCATCGCGCGGCGGGCGAGGTAGGGGTTTGCCGATAGTCGGTTTCCTTAACTGCGGTCCCACTTGTAAGGCCAACTCCAACGCACGACCCCAAATGCACCTCCGTTTTGCACGGACTCCAACGATAATTTTGACTAGAAAAGCAAGACCAAAGAAAACAAGAACCACAAGAATACATTTTACTACTCCTGTAAGTTCGATTAGTGCCTTCTCGATGCATTCATTGTTGATCTGTGGAGGCTCGATCTTGCGTCTGTGCTAGCTAAAAGTGATAGAACATCTACTAAATTGTGCTCTATCAATATATGGATGTACTCTTCTTCCCAATACAAAAACTTGCATCCATTCTACTCCCTCCGTTGCACAATACATGCCTTCTATTTGTCAAAATATATATGTATCTAGACATGTCTTAGTATATAGGTACATCCATTTTTGGACAAATGGAAGTCAAGTATTTTCGAACGGAGGGAGTACACAATAAATTTTTTAAGTTAGCACAACTAGTCTAATCCGAGAGAACCGAAGATTTGGTCGGGTTCTTCCTCCTTTTGCCGACATGTGGGACATCCAGCATCCAGCTCGTGTCATGAAAGAAAATAGAGTGGTAGTTGAAGCCACAAGATGTGCATCTTGGGTTAAACTGTAAATAGAATCTTACTACTCTTAAGTAACTCCAAAAGCGGCCACCGAAGATCTTTATTGGATTTGTTTTTCATCACCAGCATGTCGAGGTGAAAGATGTGTAGGTTCAGTGTGTCCTCTTGCGGTTTCACTGACATGTGGGGCCGCATGTGAGCAAACAGGCGATGGGCTCCGTGCGTCCGCTGGCTGGCTGAGAAGAGAGATAGAGGAGGGTTGAGCACGGACTGCAGGAAATTTGTTCTACGTACCTCGATATAGGCTCGATATAGTGGGGTGGCATGGGCCATAACTCAGTAGCATTCACGTCTAGCAGTATGGCACACACCACCCACACGAGTCCCATCCGACACCAATTTTCTTAGAGTCCGTGCTATAGACATCTCTTCTCCCTCCTGTTTTCTCAGCCATCGCGCGGTGGGCTGGGTGGGGGTTTGCCGATAGTCGGTTTGCTCAACTGTGGTCCCACTTGTAAGTGAAAATGCAACACCGCACGCATTCCCGCTTGAGCGGCGTGCCGGACCAACCGTGTGGGGGTGCGACGCGAACACAGCAGGCTTTTCCTTTTGAACTCGTAACTTGTAAATTTTGGTTCTGCTCCATGGCGCGACCGATAGATAGAAAATAACGATTTTGCCTAGAGTAATGAGAAGTTTGGTTCTGGCGCCGTTCATGCATGGAGTACGTACGAAAATTATGAAGTTGGTGCGAAAGGTAAGATAATTACTGTAGTATCATATACTACTACATGGATTTGATGGAAATATAAAAATACATACGGATCCATCAACGTTCAACGACATCCTCACGCCCTAGTGCGCCGGGTCACCAACCGACGTGTGAGGAGCAGCGGCATTGGCGGCGAGCTCAATGTCCTTCTGAACAGTGCCATCCAAGGTTGCCCTGCGCTCCAAGAAGGCCAGTGTCCTATCGTCCTCCTCTTGCATGTAGTAGCCCTTGTGGACGATTTGCGCGTAGACGTGGGTGATTATGTCGATGGTGTCTTGCTGCGCCAGGCGCTGTGCGGCGAGCGCGACCTCGAGGTGGACATTCTCCAGCGCGACGGCGGGCAGTCGCAAGGCCACCAGTGCGTCGAAGAAGTTGTTACCATAGTGGCCGTTGAGGGTGGCGGGCATCGCAGAGCCTGGGCGCGTCGGCTGGAGGCTTACGTCAAAGTCGTCCGCAAGCTTCTTGACGACGGTGAACTTGTCGAGGAAACCGAGGAGGACCTCGTTGAACAAGGAGACGAAGCTGTCGTCCAAGCGGCCCTCTCCCTGGCGGCCTCAAGAAATACTACCTGGAGACGTTCCTCGGTGCCGGTGGACGTGGTAGTACTCCTAAATCCAGACGGTGGTGCTACTAGTACTAGTAGTAGTACTACCAATGTAGTAGTAGGAGTACTAGCACTGTACTACCCGATGGTCAAATTATTACGTGCTGCTCCTCACAGTGAAGTGACAAGACCCTGCGTCGGAGCTGACACCTGAGTATAGGCGCCGTGTTCGGCATACCATAGTCAGCCTCACCGTCTGCAGTCACTATCATCATGGCTGTAGAGCTAGCCTGCTTACAACTAGCCCTGTTCGACATAATTTCCCGTGCGTAGATGCCCGTGCATTGCACGGAACACCAAGATTGGGGGTGGACGGCTCCGGCAGCGGCCATCGCGCCAGATTTTTCCACGGCCTTCTACTCCTAGATGTGTACACGTGTGCTGGTGTGTGTTGTGTGCTGGGTGTGCATGAGTGCGTCCTTCTCTGCATGCCGCCGCGCAGTGATGAATTGTGCGCGAGTGCATCCTTCGCGCGCAAGAAGTTTGTCCTCAATGTGCCCTTAATTTACTAGTGTGCGGGGTGCTACCCCGAGTGGTTTCAACTTTGTTTACTTCACCGCATGTCAGATGGGCCTCTAGTTTACCTATTTTCACCCACTGCCACATGGGCCAGCACACGAAGATACAGAACACGAGCTGACAAGGCAACATGGGGATTGGTTGACCGGTCAACTAAACAATATACGGAGCTATACGCTGACACAATGAGCGTATAATCCGTCGGTATAGAGAGTTTGAGTGAGAGGGGAGGCCCATGAGAGATAGCAGAGAGAGAGAAAGAGCTACTCCCTCCGTTCGATAATGTAGTTCCAACATTTTTTTAAGTCAAACTTTTGAAACTTTGACCAAGTTTATAAAGAAATTACTTATATCTACAATATCAAAGATAAATGATAGTATGAAGTAAGTACATGTTGTGATGAATCTAATGATCGTTCCAGATGTAAATGTTTTTCTCCACATATACCTGGTCAAACATTTCTGAGGTTTGACTTTTCAAAACATCCATATGCTTATGGACGTGACAGAGTCCCTAACAAGAGAGAGAGAGAGAGAGTGAAAAAAGTGTGTGTGCGTGTGTGAAAGAGACATGGACAACACACGATAAAAGTAGAGAAAAAGCATGTGTGTCTTATGCAAGCATATCACACATGCATCTTCGACAACGAAGGCAAGGTGAGGAGATAGTGTGTGGTTGTTTGGAACCGAGAGAGCAAGACCCCTAGCACGTGGCCAAGAGGGGTCTGAAAAACAAGGGAGAGAGGTCGAGAGAGATGTATGGAGAAAATGCAGACATGGGAGGAGAGAGTGTATGTTTGTCATAGAGAGATCCCCTGGAGATCGTGATGGGACTACATGGGTGGGAGATCGAGTGACAAGGTGAGTGCGCTATAGAAGATGCCCCGAGATATATCGAGATAGACGTATGGATGGAAGGAGACAATACGTGTGTTCCTATTGGCTAGTAAGAGATAATCATACTTAGGAGGGGGGGGTGCTTGCGCCTATGATGGATTGAGGGATTATGGTACTTAGGGGGGTGCATGTCACATGGATAGAGAACAAGGGAGGAGAGTGTTGGATGGGTCTATATGTATAGCGCGAGCGAGACATGTGTATGTGTGAACCAGGGAGATATAAGGCCAGTTTGGCTTGCGTCTTGAGCATCTTTTGCCTGGCCTGGGGTTGTGGCTGGATTGCATGCACGCTGGTTTGGTTGCTACCCTATGAAAAAGAAAGCCCGCCTGGCCTGGGTTCCCTTGCACTTTAATTAGCCTGGCTGAACTCCAGACACTGCAAGTAGCCTGGCCCAGGCGATCGATTTCGAATGCCTGGTCGTGCCTGGTCGTGTGGCCACGAGGCTAATAGCAACATGGATGGATATTAGCATTAAATAATGGATGCATGGATTGATTGATGGGACGTTGATGCTTTGCCTGGCCCAAGCATGAACCAAATGCTTCAGCACCACACAAGCCTGGCCAGGCAGAAACATTTTACATCTCACGGCCACACCAGGCAGTACCGGCCATCAAGGCATGAGGGTCAGGTCACGAACCAAACTGACCAATAAAATTTGAGAGAGGTTGAGGAGCCCCGATAAGGCTGAGTGGTGCGTCAGATAGCTGAGAGGGGGAAAGAGATATTCCATCCGCTCGATAATGCAGTGCATGTAAATTTTTTTAGAAGTCAAACTTTGTAAACTTTGAACAAGTTTACGCAAATGTTATTTATATCTACAATACCAAAGATACATCATACAAAACTACATCTCATGGTGAATCTAATGGCATATGTTTGTCGTACTAGATGTAATTCTTTTTCTCCACGGACATGGTCAAACTTTGTGATGTTTGACTTTTCAATAAATCTATACGCTATGGACCGAGGAGAGTGCCTCAGTCGAGACAGATCAAGTGCGTGTGAAGGAGAATGAGTAAGTGTGCAAAAAGAGTATGTGTGTGAAAGAGAAAGTGACAACAAACGATAAATTAGAGAGAGTGTGTGTTTTTTCATTTCTTATGCGAACATATCACGCATGCATCTCCGAGATGGAAAAGTGAGGCGAGGAGATACACGAAGATAGCTAGTGTGTGATTGTTTGCAACGGAGAGAGACACCCCTATAGCACATGTCCAATAGAGGTGTGGCCAACAAGGAACAAAGGTCGAGAGGGACACATGGATGGCATGGATGCATGAGGAGGGAGAGAGGGTGTGTTTGTGATAGAGAGATCTCGTCGGGATCGTGAGGGGACTATATGGGTGGGAGATCGAGGGAGTGCGTGTGCGATAGAAAGATGCCCCGAGAGAAACCGAGATAGACCATGCACATGTTTGTGATGGAGACTAAGATTAGCTAGTCATATACATATAGGGGGGACTGCGTGTGCCTACAATTGAGTGAGAGACCATCATACTTGGCTAGCTGGGCATGAGATTGTGTGTGTGCATGTGCGAGATGGAGAGAGAACGAGGGGGAGATAGAGTTTTAGATGGGCCTATTGAGTGTGAGTGAGATATGCATGTGTATGTGTGACCCAGGTGGATGGAGAGTTTGAGAGAGGGGGGAAGAGCTCCGAGATGACATAGTGGTGTGTGAGAGAGCTACAAGCAAAGAGCCAAGGAATCTGTGTGCGTACGATGAGTGCACCCAAGATATCTAGCTTAGACTAGCTAGAGTATCATACATAGTGTGCGAGAGAGACCTATAGATGGTGTATATATGCATGCAAACTAGAAAGACCCCCCCCCCCTCACACACGCACACACAAAGAGAGAGAGAGAGAGATGGAGAGAAAGGGAGAGGGACGAACAAGGTTTTTGTGTCGGATGCGTGCGACAAAATTGAAGATTGTCGGCGAGAGAGAGAGAGAGAGAGAGAGAGAGAGAGAGAGAGAACAGGAGTCCGGGAGAGTGGAAGGTCGCGTTTTATGCATCAAAGACTGATATAAACCATGTTTTGATATAAACTTGCATTCAAATATTTAATTTGGAGAACATGTTATTTGCAGTCCACACATGAACGGATATATGCGTATATCAAACAAGTTCATTAATTTGACTTTCAACATGTTCATGGAGTACTATAATGCTGTACAACATGCTACTCGATTGAGGTGATCAATTTTGGATTTAGTTCACTATTTTCACCTACTGAACGAGCTATTTCATTGAATCAGATATTTCATTTTGGGTTTGATTCGCGTTTTTGAGTGGGTCAACTATTTGTCATATAGTAAATCGCTAGCAACGAGCATGTAAAAACACATTACTCCCGAGCATCATCTCTCCATCTAAAAAAGAAGTGGCAAGCTAATATTTCAAAATTTGATCCGAATCGACTTGGTAAGGTAGACGTGGGTGCTCGTTCTCCCAAAATTTGAATGAACCGTTAAACATCCTCTATGCTCGGTGGAATTCGCCCGAGTAAATAAATGGGAGACGCGAAATTACCATCCTATCTGGGACACACATCAATTGGCCCGTTGTACATCAAGGGTAGGTTTGTAACTTCATCCAAGCACGCCTTCTCCTCGGCCGAAATGACATGTGCCGAATAATTCATAAACCATGGTCGGCAAAACACGCTCTCCTCGCCCGAAATAGCTCGCGCCCACTATTTCAAAACATGCTGTCCTCGCCCGAAATCGCTCGCGCCCACTATAGTTGAAAACATGCCCTCCTCGCCCGAAATCGCTCCCGCCCAGAGAAGCAAAGTTACTCTACTATCCCCAACCCTCACTACACAGACCCAAGCCGAGAAGCCTATAGGCAAGGATAGAACGGTAACTCCCCCTCACATTTTAGACAAATGCGTCCGTAAGACATGGTTCCACTCCCCTCCCAATTTCCCCCGCCCGCCCCCATTCATACCTCGTGGGCGCCAAATCACCTTCCCCCCGGGAAGCTCCCTTCTCCCGAGCCGCGAAACCTCAGCCCCACCTCCATGGCGCCCCCCACCGCACCAATTTCACAGCCACCCTCCTCCCTAATGCCGGAGACGCTGTCCATTTGCCGTCGTGCACTGGGTCATGTGCCTCTTACTCCGTGCTGCTGGTGCTGCCTCGACGACAGCCGCGTGAACCGTACCGGAGCCGATTCACCCCGCTGTTGTTCACGGCGCCGGAGCGGCTCCAACTTTGGATCCGTCTAGAGTCCTGGTGCTGCTTCGGTGGAGCCATCGACCGTCGCGACATCGCTCTTTCCATGCCGCCGGTCGCCACCGCAACCACGCCGGCCTCACCGACTCGGCAGCTGGACCTGCCTACTTCACCATGCCGCCGGATAGGTCGCACCCTCATCTCAAATCACTTTATTTAGGCGTCAGTTGTCTGAATTTTTATTCTGGTCCAATCGATTTGCAATGGGAAGCAACACCCCTCGAGACGGCGGAGCTCCTAGGCTGCCGGTTGGCTGGTGTCTAACATAAGGGTGCGGGGCCGCAAAGTTCAGCGCTTAGATGGCTATCTTTTAGAGTTGCGTGGGTTGAAGGTACTGCCGCCGCCGGATCTGGGTGACGGGGAGTCTTTGTGGATTGTCCCGGGGGCGGCGCAACCACGGCAGTGCAGTGGGGCGGAGAGCGGGGTTTTGGCCAGGGCCACAGACGGTGGAGGCAGGCTGCTCTGCCGTTGGTCGCTGGCTCTTCGGGGAAGATTCCGAACAGTGTCAGCCGGGAGGCACAAGACGGCCAGCCATCCGGCGTAGATCGGACAGTACCAAAATAAAATAAAATCGTGTGATCCCAATTTAGTCTTCAGTCAAGAGACGTGTGACCACTCTCGTACCTTGCTGTTGATCTCTTAGTGTATTTCTTCAGATCAAAGAGATATGTCGTTCTTAACATTATGCGTTATTTGCATCTTCAGACACACCGTCTTCCGACTCACCGCAGCTACTCCAACAAGGGAAGCATACACCAGAAGGGAGCTATAGTCCCCACTCAACAGTTCCCTGCATCGAATGCGCGTGCCCGACATGCATAGCCACAACAACTGTAGGGCCATCCACAAGTCAACACATGATGCTCACTCCTATGGATGGCAGCCAGATAGGTTGTACCTGTTGGGGAACGTAGCAGAAATTCAAAATTTTCCTACGTGTCACCAAGATCTATCTATGGAGAGACCAGCAACGAGTAGAAAGAGAGTGCATCTACATACCCTTGTAGATCGCTAAGCGGAAGCGTTCAAGTGAACGGGGTTGATGGAGTCGTACTCGTCGTGATTCAAATCACCGATGATCCTAGTGCCGAACGGACGACACCTCCGCGTTCAACACACGTACAGCCCGGTGACGTCTCCCACGCCTTGATCCAGCAAGGAGAGAGGGAGAGGTTGAGGAAGACTCCATCCAACAGCAGCGCAACGGCGTGGTGGTGGTGGAGGAGCGTGGCAATCCAGCAGGGCTTCGCCAAGCACCATGGGAGAGGAGGAGTAGGAAGAGAGGTAGGGTTGTGCCAGAACTTTGTGTGTAGCTCCCATGCGCCTCCCCACTATATATAGGGGTGGAGGGGCTGGTTTCTTGCCCTCCAAGTCCATTGGGGCGTTGGCCAAGGTGGGAGGAAAGAAATCTCATTATTTCCTTCCCCACCGATTGTTATCCCCCCTTTTTAGGGATCTTGATCTTATCCCTTCGGGATATGATCTTATTCCTTCTAAGGGGGGATCTTGGTGCGCCTTGACCAGGGGTGTGGGGCCTTGCCCCCACTACCCACGTCCATGTGGGTCCCCCCATGCAGGTGGGCCCCACTCCGGAACCTTCTAGAACCTTCCCGGTACAATACCGAAAAATCCCGAACATTTTCCAGTGGCCAAAATAGGACTTCCCATATATAAATATTTACCTCCGGACCATTCCGGAACTCCTCGTGACGTCCGGGATCTCATCCGGGACTCCGAACAACATTCGGTAACCACATACAAACTTCCTTTATAACCCTAGTGTCATCGAACCTTAAGTGTGTAGACCCTATGGGTTCGGGAGACATGTAGACATGACCGAGACGTTCTTCGGTCAATAACCAACAGCGGGATCTGGATACCCATGATTGCTCCCACATGTTCCACGATGATCTCATCGGATGAACCACGATGTCAAGGACTTAATCAATCCCGTATTCAATTCCCTTTGTCTATCAGTATGTTACTTGCCCAAGATTCGATCGTCGGTATCCAATACCTTGTTCAATCTCGTTACCGGCAAGTCACTTTACTCGTTCCGTAACACATCATCCCATGATCAACTCCTTGGTCACATTGCGCATATGATGATGTCCTACCGAGTGGGCCCAGAGATACCTCTCCGTTTACATGGAGTGACAAATCCCAGTCTCGATCCGCATAAAACAATAGATACTTTCGGAGATACCTGTAGTGCACCTTTATAGTCACCCAGTTACGTTGTGACGTTTGATACACCCAAAGCACTCCTACGGTATCCAGGAGTTACACGCTCTCATGGTCGAAGGAAGAGATACTTGACATTGGCAAAGCTCTAGCAAATGAACTACACGATCTTTTGTGCTAGTCTTAGGATTGGGTCTTGTCCATCACATCATTCTCCTAATGATGTGATCCCGTTATCAATGACATCCAATGTCCATAGCCAGGAAACCATGACTATCTGTTGATCACAACGAGCTAGTCAACTAGAGGCTCACTAGGGACATATTGTGGTCTATGTATTCACACGTGTATTATGATTTCCGGATAATACAGTTATAGCATGAATAAAAGACAATTATCATGAACAAGGAAATATAATAATAATACTTTTATTATTGCCTCTAGGGCATATTTCCAACAGTCTCCCACTTGCACTAGAGTCAATAATCTAGTTCACATCGCCATGTGATTAACACTCACAGGTCACATCGCCATGTGACTAATACCCAAGAGTTTACTAGAGTCAGTAGTCTAGTTCACATCACTATGTGATTAACACTCAATGAGTTTTATGTTTGATCATGTTGCTTGTGAGAGAGGTTTTAGTCAACGGGTCCGAACCTTTCAGATCCGTGTGTGCTTTACAAATCTCTATGTCATCTCCTAGATGCAGCTACCACGCTCTATTTGGAGCTATTCCAAACAACTGTTCTACTTGGAGCTATTCTAAATTATTGCTCCATTATATGTATCCGGTCTCTCTACTCAGAGCTATCCGGATAGGTGTCAAGCTTGCATCGTCGTAACCTTTACGACGAACTCTTTTACCACCTCCATAATCGAGAAAATTTCTTAGTCCACTAGTTACTAAGGATAACTTTGACCGCTGTCCTGTGAGCCATTCTTGGATCACTCTTGTACCCCTTGACTGACTCATGGCAAGGCACACTTCAGGTGCGGTACACAGCATAGCATACTGAAGAGCCTACGTCTTAAGCATAAGGGACGACCTTCGTCCTTTCTCTCTATTCTGCCGTGGTCGAGCTTTAAGTCTTAACTTCGTACCTTACAACTCAGGCAAGAACTCCTTCTTTGACTGGTCCATCTTGAACACCTTCAAGATCATGTCAAGGTATGTGCTCATTTGAAAGTATTAAGCATTTTGATCTATCCTTATAGATCTTGATGCTCAATGTTCAAGTAGCTTAATCCAGGCTTTCCATTGAAAAACACTTTCAAAATAACCCTATATGCTTTCCAGAAATTCTACGTCATTTCTGATCAACAATATGTCAACAACATATACTCATCAGAAATTCTATAGTGCTCCCACTCACTTCTTTGGAAATACAAGTTTCTCATAAACTTTGTACAAACCCAAAATTTTTGATCATCATCAAAGCATACATTCCAACTCCGAGATGCTCACTCCAGTCCTTAGAAGGATTGCTGGAGCTTTGCATACTTATTAGCATCTTTCGGGATTGACAAAACCTTCCGGTTGTATCACATACAACCTTTCCTCATTAAAATCGTCGAGGAAACAATGTTTTGACATCCTATCTGCAAGATTTCATAAATAATGCAGTAATCGCTAATATAATTCCAATAGACGCTTAGCATCGCTACGAGTGAGAAAATCTCATCGTAGTCAACTCCTTGAACTTGTCAGAAAACATCTTAACGACAAGTCGAGCTTTCTTAATGGTGACATTTACCATCATTGTCCGTCTTCCTTTTGAAATCCATCTGTACTCATTAGCCTTACGACCATCGAGCCGTTCTGCCAAAGTCTACACTTTGTTTTCATACATGGATCCTCTCTCAGATTTTATGGCCTCAAGCCATTTATCGGAATCCGGGCCCACCATCGCTTCTCCATAGCTCGTAGGTTCATTGTTGTCTAGCAACATGACCTTCAAGACAGGATTACGTACCACTCTGAAGTAGTACGCATCCTTGTCATCCTATGAGGTTTGGGAGTGACTTGATCCGAAGTTTCATGATCAATATCATAAGCTTCCACTTCAATTGGTGTAGGTGCCACAGGAACAACTCCCTGTGCCCTGTCACACACTAGTTGAAGAGACGGTTCAATAACCTCATCAAGTCTCCACCATCCTCCCACTCAATTCTTTCGAGAGAATCTTTTCCTCGAGAAAGGACCCGATTCTAGAAACAATCCATATTGCTTTCGGATCTGAATTAGGAGGTATACCCAACTGTTTTGGGTTTCCTATGAAGATGCATTTTATCCGCTTTGGGTTCGAGCTTATCAACCTGAAACTTTTTCATATAAGCGTCGCAGCCCCAAACTTTTAAGAAACGACAACTTAGGTTTCTCTAAACCATAATTCATACGGTGTCATCTCATCGGAATTACGTGGTGCCCTATTTAAAGTGAATGTGGTTGTCTCTAATGCCTAACCCATGAACGATAGTGGTAATTCGATAAGAGACATCATGGTACGCACCATATCCAATAGGGTGCAACTATGATGTTCGGACACACCATCACATTATGGTGTTCCAGGCGGTATTAATTGCGAAACAATTTCCACAATGTCTTAATTGTGTGACAAAACTCGTAACTCAGATATTCATCTCTATGACAATGATCTGCTACTTCACTCTGAAATTACTTGAACCATTCAATAATTCAGACTTGTGTTTCATCAAGTAAATATACTCAACATTTACTCGAATCATCTGTGAAGTAAGAACATAATGATATTCACTGCATGCCTCAGCACTCATTCGACTGCACGCATCAAAATGTGTTACTTCCAACAAGTTGCTATCTTGTTCCATCTTACTAAAAATGAGGCTTTTCAGTCATCTTGCCCATGTGGTATGATTTGCATATCTCAAGTGATTCAAAATCAAGTGAGTCCGAACGATCCATTTGCATGGAGTTTCTTCATGCATATACACCAATAGACATGGTTCGCATGTCTCAAACTTTTCAAAAACGAGTGAGTCCAAAGATCCATCAACATGGAGCTTCTTCATGCGTTTTATACCATTATGACTTACATGGCAGTGCCACAAGTAAGTGGTACTATCATTACTATCTTATATCTTTTGGCATGAAAATGTGTATCACTACGACCGAGATTCAATAAACCATTCCTTTAGGTGCAAGACCATTGAAGGTATTATTCAAAAATAGAGTAACCATTATTCTCCTTAAATGAATAACCGTATTGCGATAGACATAATCCAATCATGTCTATGCTCAACGCAAATACCAATCTCGATGGTAGAGGGAGCGTGCGATGCTTGATCATATCAACCTTGGAAACACTTCCAACATATATCGTCAGCTCACCTTTAGCTAGTCTCCGTTTATTCCGTAGCTTTTATTTCGAGTTACTAACACTTAGCAACCGAACCGGTATCCAATACCCTGGTGCTACTAGGAGTACTAGTAAAGTACACATTAACATAATGTATATCCAATATACTTCTATCGACCTTGCCAGCCTTCTCATCTACCAAGTATCTAGGGTAATGCTGCTCCAGTGGTTGTTCCCCTTATTACAGAAGCACTTAGTCTCGGGTTTGGGTTCAACCTTGGGTTTCTTCACTAGAGCAGCAGCTGAATTGCCGTTTCATGAAGTATCCCTTTGTTCCCTTGCCCTTCTTGAAACTAGTGGTTTCACCAACCATCAATAATTGATGCTCCTTCTTGATTTCTAATTTCGCGGTGTCAAACATCATGAATATTTCAAGGATCATCATATCTATCCCTAATATGTTATAGTTAATCACGAAGCTCTAGCAGCTTGGTGGCAATGACTTTGGGGAAACATCACTATCTCATCTGGAGGATCAACTCCCACTCGATTCAAGTGATTGTTGTGCTCAGACAATCTGAGCACAAGCTCAACGATTGAGCTTTTCTCCCTTAGTTTGCAGGCTAAGAAAATCGTCGGAGGTCTTATACCTCTTGACGTGGGCACGAGCCTGAAATCCCAATTTCAGCCCTCGAAACATCTCATATGTTCCGCGACGTTTCGAAAACGTCTTTGGTGCCTCTACTTAAACCATTTAATTGAACTATCACGTAGTTATCAAAACGTGTATGTCCGATGTTCGCAACATCGACAAACGACGTTGGGGTTCAGCACACTGAGCGGTGCATTAAGGACATAAGCTTTCTACTGATCGCATAATCGCTACTATCAATATGTCATGCCTTTCTATTCTTCAGTACCTATTCCATCTCTCTATTGCCGCATGTTTTATAATTAAAGCACCATTCTTCTATACAATGCATGCAACAGGAAGACGACTATGTTAGAATCTGAAGGGTTACAAACAAGGCCTTTGCAAAAGATCCAAATGCCAGGAGATAATAAACCAACTCCAGTTTTTAAAGATACTGCTCCAGCACAGAGAAACCCAACTCCTACTGATAATAAGAAGATTCCAGTGGCCAAAGAACTAGTCCGCTCCAGTCCAGCAAAAATATGTCAACTCAATTCTAAGAAGCGTGTGCGTATCCTTGCATCATGAAATTTTATAGCATGCTGATCATATTTTCTACATGTTTCTTACCCATCTCTCTTTTAGAAAATAAGCTTAACAGATAGAAGATTTTCTGCAATGGTATCGTTTATGAGGAAAGATTCTTGTAGGAATTCTCTGTGCTCCAATGTAGATGTAAGTACCTGTTGTATATCACTATATTTTTACATCAGCATGTATTTTGTTAATCGGCATGAATCCAACCTTTATCTGATCTAAATTTAGTTGTAGCAAAATGTATGATTAAAGGCCACAATGTTGATTTTTGCAAGGAAAACTGCTGGTAGTTTTGCATCCTGAGCTGCATGAGTGTACTATCTCATATCAGTGGGTTTGAATACTTTGGTTCTGCAGTGGGTTTTTCAGTGTTTTTTACTGTGTTGTCCTGTCGTATCCCTAGCTCTTACATCATACTCCCTCCGTCCGGATTAAATGTCACAGAAATGGATAAAACTGGATGTATCTAGAACTGAAATACGCCTAGACCCATCCATTTATTTCCGGATGGAGTGAATACATGTCAATATGTCATGCCTTTCTATTCTTCAGTACCTATTCCATCTCTGATGTAGCATGTTTTATAACTGAATCACCATTCTTATATATTAGGCATGCAAGGGGAAGATGACTACGTTAGAATCTGAAGGGTTACAAACCAGGTCTTTGCAAAAGATCCAAACGCCAGGAGATAATAAACCAACTCCATTTTTCATAGATACTGCTCCAGCACAGAGAAACCCAACTCCCACTGATAATAAGCAGATTCCAGTGGCCAAAGAACTAGTCCGCTCCAGTCTAGCAAAAGAATGTCAACTCCATTCTAAGAAGCGTGTGCGTATCCTTGCGTCATGAAATTTTATAGCATTCTGGTCATATTTTCTACATGTTTCTTACCCGTCTCTCTTTTACAAAATAAGGTTAAACGATACAAGACTCCCTCCATTAGGATCGTATTCGAGGAAAATATCTTGCGGGAATTCTCTGTGCTCCAGTGCTGATGTAAGTACCTGTTGTATATCACTATATTTTTACATCAGCATGTATTTTGTTAATCGGCCTGAATCTAACCTTTATCTGATCTAAAATTAGTTGTAGCAAAATGTTAAAGGCACCAATGTTGATTTTTGTAAGGAAACTTGCCTGGTAGTTTTGCGTACTGAGCTACATGAATGTGCTATCTCATATCACGCACATTACTAAATTGTAGTGCTTCTCTGGTTGCCCATTCATTCATTGTGTCAATGTTGCTTTCGTATTACCTTACCTGGCTGATGATAGCTGTGCCATATTGTGTTAATTTGGTGTAGGCTAGTTGCCCAAACGTTCGTTGTGTCAATGTTGCTTTCCTATTATCTGACTTGGCCAATGATAGAAATGCTAGTGTGTTAATTTTGTGCAGGTTGCTGAAGATAAGAAGACAAACTCTGAAAATAGCAAGGCAACCCCATTGTTTCTTTCCAGTAAATCTAGGCCAGGTAATATGGCAATAACTCATGATTAATATGTTTGGTTCACGTCCTAATTTATGTTATGATGCAGTGGTCAAGACACTCTCCACTATCAATAATACAAGCCTGCCAAAATCGCCATCTGAATCTGTTCAGTATCCTCTGTCTCGAATGTGACAGAATAAATGTATGTTTGTGAACCAATTAATGGCTGAAGCAATGATGGAAATGGTGGATGAATCAGAGGTGCAGAGTCGTGCGACACAACAACTGATCAATGTTTTCAGAGACAGTGTGGAAAAGCAGCAAGAACTTGCCCACATGCTTATGGGCGTCATCTGTGCTGAGGTTGCAGATTGTGACGTTGTAGATGGTTAGGTTCTGCTCATTTATTTGCACTGGCATCAATCTTTGATTGCCCAGTGGATGTAATTTCCTGTAATATATTCTAGATGTGCAATGTTATTCCCTGTATGTCGTACCTTTGCTCATCGTAATGGGCTCAAATTATCTAATTTGGCCTAAAGACATGAACGAACTTTAGTGGGCCCATTAAGTTAATGGGCCGTTACTAGGCCGAAAGTTAATGGTCGGCCCTCTTACCTCCCGGGTCGTTAACATGCCGACATCGAAGCGGGCAACAGGTGGCCCCAATTTATTTCACGGGCCGTTAACAGGTCGTTACTAAGTTTGGGCTACATATGGCCCAAATATACTGTAGGCCTTTAGCAGGCCGAAAGAGACAGCGGGCTTGTATTAGACCATGAAGAGCATGGGCCGCTAAGAGGCCGAAAGTCAGGTCGTATTGTAAACGGCCCAACTGTGTTGTGGGCCTTTAGCAGGCCGAAAGAGAAACTGGGTTGTATTGGACCATGAAGGGCATGGGCCATTAAGAGGCCAAAACTAAGGTCTGACTACAAATGGCCCAACTCATTTATGGTCCGTTAACAGGCTGAAAGGCACACAGGGCCGGGAATTGGCCCAACACTTAGATGGGTCGCTAAAAGGCCAAAACTCAGGTCCGACTACAATTGGCCCAACTGATTTATGGGCCGTCAACATGCTGAAAGTGACACCGGGCCCGAAATTAGCCCAACACTTAAATGGGCCGCTAAAAGGCCGAAACTCAGGTCCGACTACAAATGGCCCATCAGATTTATGGCCGTCAATAGGCTGAAAGACACACCGGGACGGAAATTAGCCCAACATTTAAATGGGTCGCTAAAAGGCTGAAAGATGTACATCCTGAAAATTGGCCCATCCATTAAATGGGCCGTTAACAGGCCGAAATCTCATCAGGCCAATATTGAGCCCAAATATATAGCGGGCTGTTAACGGGCTCGAACTGACGATGGGCTGCAATGGTGTCAAATCTTTAACGGGCCGAATTGGCACATCTCGTATGGGCCATGGGCTTAAATGGACCTGACATAAGTAGGCCTTATATGGGCTGGCGTGCTAATTTTTACTGGGCCGACCTTTTTCACCGGAATGGGCCACTGTTGGGCAGTGCCACGTGTCGACCTATCATAGGCGCCTCATGTCCAATGAGTGGATGACATCTGTCCCAACGATGAGCCGACACGTGTTTCCTCTAGCCAATGATGATTTTACACGTGGAAAATCCCCATTGGTCGGGGCTATTAACAGGTTATCGGATCCAAAACCCGACCCGATAGCTTAACGGCGTTCCGTTATGGTGGATGCCACGTGTCGGTCACCCTTGATGAAAGCACTTCTGTGACACGCGATTTATCGTCATGGAAGTGGACACTTCCGTGATGATAATTTTGGTAATGTCATGGACCACTTCTACGACAGCACAAGTATGACTATCTTGATTCTGTCATAAATTTGTCATGGATGTACATGCATGACAAAAAAGCGACCTACTGTGACAAACACGTATCATCACGGAAGTGTATTTTTTTGTAGTGAGGAAAGCAAAACAAGCATAACTTCAAGATTTTAAGCACATAGAGAGGAAACTTGATATTATTGCAATTCCTACGAGCATATATTCCTCCCTCGTAATAATTTTCTGTAGCATCATGAATGAATTCAACAATATAACCATCAAATAAAGCATTCTTTTCATGATCTCCAAGCATAGAATTTTTATTACTATCCACATAAGCAAATTTCTTCTCATGAATAATAGTGGGAGCAAACACAACAAAATAACTATCATGTGAGGCATAATTCAATTGAAAGTTAAAATCATGATGACAAGTTTCATGGATATCATTATTCTTTATAGAATACGTCTCATCACAATAATCATCATAGATAGGAGGTATGCTTTCATCATAATAAATTTGCTCATCAAAACTTGGGGGAAAAAATATAATCTTCATCAAACATAGCATCCCCAAGCTTGTGGCTTTGCATATCATTAGCATCATGGATATTCAAAGAATTAATACTAACAACATCGCAATCATGCTCATCATTCAAATATTTAGTGCCAAACATTTTAATGCATTCTTCTTCTAACACTTGAGCACAATTTTCCTTTCCATCATTTTCACGAAAGATATTAAAAAGATGAAGCATATGAGGCAACCTCAATTCCATTTTTTGTAGTTCTCTTTTATAGACTAAACTAGTGATAAAACAAGAAACAAAAAGATTCGATTGCAAGATCTAAAGATATACCTTCAAGCACTCGCCTCCCCGGCAACGACGCGAGAAAAGAGCTTGATGTCTACTACACAACCTTCTTCTTGTAGACGTTGTTGGGCCTCCAAGTGCAGAGGTTTGTAGGACAGTAGCAAATTTCCCTCAAGTGGATGACCTAAGGTTATCAATCTGTGGGAGGCGTAGGATGAAGATGGTCTCTCTCAAACAACCCTACAACCAAATAACAAAAAGTCTCTTGTGTCCCCAACACACCCAATACAATGGTAAATTGTATAGGTGTCACATCCCTAATTCTGGTCTGACCTATGCCAGCTTCCATGTGTGCATCATGTTTAAATTCAAATGAAATTTGAATTGAGGAATTTTCAAAGCCTCAGAAAACCCCTAAAAATAACCAACATTTAAATCTCATCAAATGAGTCCAAGAAAATGTTCCTGTTATTCCGTGAGAATATTGGCATGAGGTGAAATTCAAACCAATATTTTTGGAGTCACAGAAATAATTTATTTGGGCCTTGATTTAAATCAATAATATATTTGGGTTGGAATTATTTCTGTTATATAAGAAATAATGTCCAAATAATCCTAAACGAAAATGCTCCATGTTGGCTTTATTCCATACAGTGAGCATGAGCAGTTTGGTGATTTTTGGAAGTGCCTACGTATTTTTAGAAAGGCCACAAACTTGCAAAAATATTAGAAAACAGAACAAAATAGAAAAAAGCAGAGAGATAGTTACCTGGGCCACTTACCTGTAGCAGCAGCCCAGCAGACAGGCCAAGCCCACTGGCCACTGCCAGTCATCCCCAACCTCCCGCCAGGAGGACTGGGGCGCATGCTCGCTGTGCGCTGGCCACACGCCGCGCCACCTCCTGCTTCTGCCACTTCCCCGACACGGCTGTGAGCGCCACGCACTCCCCTTGGCCCCCCTCCCACTCTCCCCCGCGCTCATCCCCTCCCCTGGACCTCTCTCTCTCACCCACTTGAATGGGTTCGTCGCCGCTGCTCGCCACCACGGCGGCCATCGCCGTCCCGACGACACCCCGATCAGTCTATGAGCTCCGCCCCGATGCCCTCTTCCTCCTCACCGATCCTTACGATGCCGGAAGCCCCTGGACGCCGCAAGCACCGCCGTTTCCCTCATTGGCCACCCGAGATCGCCAGTGACCGCGCGCCGTCATCAGCCCCTCCTCGAGCCCGCTGACCTGCTCGACGTGACCACCGTGAGCATCTCTCCCCGAATCCCCCCTCCTTTTTCTCGAACGTCATCGTAATCGTCGTTTCCGTCGGGCCCGAGGGCTCCCCGCTGCCGACCTTGTCGCCACCGTGGCTGCAGCCGCGCAAGCTCGCATCCGAGCTCACCGTTGCACTCACCGCACTTCCGTGAGTCGAACACGACTAACCACAGCTCCTCCCTTCCTCGGCATCGCCCAAACCATAGCCGCCGAGCTCCGGTCACCGCACTTGTCGCCGTTGTCGTTGCTATGGGCCACCCTAGCCACTGATGCTTGCACTGCTCGACACGGACGAGCACGAGCAACGCGTAGATGCCCTCCGCCACGCTTTAGGCCGCCGGAGGAGGAATTCCGGTGAGCCTCCGACGTGCGTGCTGTCGCCGCCGGCCAAACTCCGGCCTAACCACAAGTTAATTAGACTAATGACCCTGCTAATCTAATCCTGGGTCATTGACATGTGGGCCCCGGCCCCACTGACATTTTAGTTACGTTTAATTTAAGGCTAATTAACTATATTAATTAGCTGAGTCGATGACATATGGGTCCCACTGTCAGGTTTGACTCTGGTTAGGCGTTGTTGACTAGCTGACATCACAGTGACGCAATGCTGACGCAATAACTCATTTTCTGGATTTATTCTTATTCAGGAAATTCCAGAAAATGCCCTAAACTTCTAAAATTCATAGAAATTCAACTATAACTCGGAATGAAATAAGTTATATATGAAAAATGATCAGAAAAATCCAATATATCCATCTGTACTGGTTTTATGCATGTTAGAGCAACCTAACCTTGCTGTTTAGATGAAACAAGTTAATGCACTAGTATGACCTTTTATTTTGGGTTTGCATTTGAATCTTTGGTTCAAATGAGCTCAAACTAACCTGTTCTAAGTTGCATTAGCCAAAACACATTCATATTGCCATGTCATAGCATGCATCATATTGTTGCATATCGTCATGTGTTGATTGTGTTCGACGTATCTTACGTGGTAGGTTCTGCCTCTAAGGATACCTGCGATTATCCGACTGAAGGGCAGTATCCTACTACCACTACATCAGGCAAGCAAAACCCCCTTGTTCATTCCGATACAATCCCACTCTCTCGCTCCTGCTCTCTTTTACTGCATTAGGACAACAACGATTCAATTGTTACATGTTGCGGGAGTTGAACCCCTTTCCTCTGCATGACTTGTCATTGCCACAGTAAATAGAAGAAACCCACTACCATGAGTAGGAGTTGTTTGAGCCCTGATGTGCCTACTCATTCATGCTTGTTTGTCATGCCTGCTACTGCTTAGAGTTGAGTCAGATCTGATTCATCGGGGATGAATTGGAATAGTGATGAACATGTCCTACTGTGTGTGAACTAAGTGTGTAAACACGATTTGGTAAAGGTAGCGGTGAGAGGCCATGTAGGAGTACATGGTGGGTTGTCTCATTGAAACCGTTCTCAGGAACTAAGTTCTGTGTTTGTGATCCATGAATAGCTACTACCATGCATTGGGCCCGAAACCAATGGACCCTCTCGACTTATTAACTGCCCTTGCCCTCTGTCTAGGAGTTGCAACTAGTTTCTGGTGTTTGTAGGATATGTGTTGGCGGTCGTGCGTAGCGCTGACCCTAGGGGTGGGCTATGATGCGGTAGATACACCGTGGCATGGTGTACCGGGCGCCCGTTTGGTGTCTCGGGAACCCTGCACACATCGTTTGGGGCTGTGAGCGAAACTCTGGCCGGATCTCCTCACGGATGGAACCCGAATAGGTGATCAACCTGGACTAGAGACTTGTGTGGTTAGTCAGGTCGTGGCCGACTCCCTCGCCAGGCTTCCGCTTGAAGGTTGCTGAGATACACGACGTGTACATGGTGGTAAGTGGCGAGAGCGTGTGTGAAGGAGTACACCCCTACAGGGTTATAAATGATCTGTTCGAATAGTCGTGTCCGCGGTAAAGGACTTTTGGGTTGCCTATACAGTTCATAGATAACTTGAAGTGGATACTCTAAAACTCGCAAGATAAGTGTGAGTGCTATGGATGGCCTTCTCGTAGGGAGACGGGAGGGGATCCATAGTGGTGTATTGAATGGTGAATATGTGGACTCGTGTGCGCCACCTCAAAAGAGTTGCTTGCAGTCGTAGTTCAGATTAGCCACTGAGTCAAAGCTGGCTTGCTGCAGTTAAACTCCACCACCCCCTTGTTGATACCGATGCATATGTAGTTAGTTCTGATGTAAGTCTTGCTGAGTACATTTGTACTCACGTTTGCTTAATTTATGTTTTGCAGAGAGACGTCAGTCTCGCTAGTAGTTCCATGTGGACTTCGACGTTTAGATTGCTACCTCAGCTACGATCTTGTGCCCTCGGCAGGGTCTTGTAGATAGTCAGGCTTCTCAGCCTTCTTCCTTTGTAGTTGTCTGTACTCAGACAGGTTAAGCTTCTGCATGTGTTTGTTGCTTGTGTGCTCTGTATGTTGGGTCATGAGACCCATGCTTGTAATACTTGGCTCCTCGGAGCCTAATGGATAAATACTTGAGTCGTAGAGTTATGTTGTGATGCCATGTTGTATTCGCACATATCGAGCATATTGTGTGTATGATTGGAATGCTTGGTATGTGTGGGATCCGACAACCTAGTTGTTTATCCTTGGTAGCCTCTCTTATGGGGAAATGTAGTCTTGTGCTTCCATGATGCCATAGTAGTCCGCTACAGCCCGGTTCACCGGAGTCCTGCTAGCCCAGCACTACTGCTCCGGAACACTTGACTGGACGGCATGTGATTCACTTCATTCATGTGTCTGTCCCTTCAGGGAAATGTCACGTGGTGACATCCGGAGTCCTACCTAGCCTGCTACAGCTCGGGTTCCCAGAGTCCTGTTAGTCCAGTGCTACAGCCCGGATTCGCACGCTGCTGACCGACATGCTCGTTGTTGATTCATGTATGACTGTCCCCGTAAGTTGGTGCCACTCTGGATTCACAACTAGTCATGTTGGCCCGGGTTCTCTGTCATATGGATATTAGCGACACTATCATATACGTGAGCCAAAAGGCGCAAACAGTCCCGGGCCATGGTAAGGAGACACCCGTGGGAATACCGTGCGTGAGGCCGCAAAGTGATATGAGGTGTTACAGGCTAGATCGGTGTGACTTAGAATCAGGGTCCTGAAAGCTTTGGTATCAGAGCCTGACTGCCTGTAGGATTACCAAGCCAAACTGGTCGAAGTTGAGTCTGGAAATGCTTTAGTTATATATGGGAATTGATTGTGGAAGGGGACGTAAGGCTCTTTTTACTCCTTTACCTTATGCCTTCTGATCTAAGTCATCCTATTCTCTTCTACGGGGATTAAGAACTAGGTCTTCTCATCTATCTATCAGGATGATGAGTTACTATGTTAGAGACTTATAGGATTGCTGGATTCAAGCCTCAGTTCAGTCTCTACTACTTCTGTGTGTTCATAGCTGGCCTCACAACCTTGATATGATGTTGTTGAGTGGTTATGTCACCTTTTTGCAAGATGTCTCAAATATTTTTGAGCATTTACAGCCGTTATGCTGTCCGAGTCATCCCAGGTTTCTAAATAGTCTGATGCATTTGCAAATCCCTTATTTCTGTTCTCGAAGTCCCTTTGGGCTAGGTTAATCACACTAATTTCTGAGTTGAGGTATTATATTGCCTCAACATATATGTTGGAGTTATTATTATGACCCTAGGTGTCTTAGAGGATCACCTGGCAATCTAGCCATGTTTTGTGTTCCCAATGTGGTGAATCTGGCCACCATTCTGGAAAGCATCTCGTGATGTTATTAGCTAGTAGGTATTCCATCTCTGGGTTCCTGAACCCAAGATTCGCTCTACTTACTTTCTGTTGATAGTGTTCCTCGTTCCTTTAGGATATTAGTAACCTTTGCGATAGTCCTCGAGGTCTGTGGTATTTCCTTCTTCCAAATACCATGAACCATTAAGGCAGAAGTTCTTTGTACCAAAAGCTCACAACCAGGGTGCTCTTGAGGAGTACTCCATTCATATTGTGACTCTGTCAGTTCTATCATTCTGCATGGGTTATCCGGAAGAAATTTGTTGAACTCGTTTGACATACTAACCCATGAATCCACAACTCACAAAGTTATATATTCCTTGAGTTGTTCTCTTTAGTTGTATTCTGACCCCCGTCTATCATTTGATACTCAAGATTATGCGTGCATTTGCTGTCGATGCCTATTATTCTTGTGGTCTATCAAGCCATTCTATTCTGGAATGACTAGGAGAAACAAACTCCAGTACCTCATCCATATCTAGGATTGGGTCAAGCAGTTGTATTCCGCAGATCAAAATGCCAATCCAGCTTTTGTTCTGTTCTACCTTGGAGTGTTGCCTCCTTATGTCAGAATTGTCATGAGAATTGCACCACCTCTTATGAACTCTTGATGTAGTGATATTTCTCTCAATCATTATTCATTCCTCAGTTCCGTGTTGTTGCAACCGGAATACCGACAAGTGAACCGTGATGTGTGAAATCAATACTCCTAGCAACTAGTTGCTTGGTAGTAAATGGACAATATTCTCATTCTTAGCGTGTTGGTTATTGAATCATCATTCTAAGATAGATTATGCTACCTAGTCCTTATTTCTGGTGCACTCTTCGATCAATGAGTTAGGATTATTCAATCCCTTGCTTATTTGATCATATCATCTTGCTCTGAAAAGCAAGATTGTTCTCGAGCTTAGTAACATATCGGTGGTTCATGATGTTCCGAATATCTTCTCGAAAGTATTACCAGGTTGTCACCTGACCGCTATGTTGAGTTCGTGATCATGTTGGTTTTTCCTCCAAACCACCCATTCTCCAAGAATCTGTGTTGGATACCCTGAGCTAGTTGGTTAAGCCAAACAACAATTTGGAGAGTTGGAAGATAAAGCTTGTCTGACTTAGTTCATGTTAAGGGATATCTTTGTGTGTGTGTGTGTGTTGAGGAAAGATGATATCTCCATCAATTGGTCCTTGTGATCAGTTGTTGGATATATTTCCTTGTCAAAACTTTGACTTGAGTATGGGCTATCGTCAACTCAAATCAGAACCAACGATGTTCGTAATGTTGTCTTACTCGTGGTTGATCCCTCGAGCATACACCATTACATCTTTTGGTCTGACCAATGCTATCACTGTGTTTACATGATGGTGGAAGTCCAGTGATATGGAAGCTCCGATGAGTTGTTGTTGAGCCCATCAGCAGCATTGTGTCTCGCCCATGATTCATGTTGAACATTACACTAGTATTGGAAACTTTGTAAGCATTGCCTTCATATTCCGCTCATGAGGTATACGTTTGGATGAAAGGACTGACTTCCTCTAATTCACGTGCATTTGATGGAAGTTGCCACCGTGAATTCGAGAAAGCTTGTTTTTCCTTCCTTCGGAACCATCCCAAGTCAGTCATGCATATGTGCGAAGTATTCTATGGTTTGAAGACATGCAACCTTTAGCCCATATGTATTCCCTAGCACCCCAAGCCACTGGTTGATTTGTTCAAGGAGAAGGAGTTGTTGTGCGAATACTAGTTCATGCACAAGACTTCGATATCCTCGTTGATGGTGCCCCACCTGAACTCGGTAGTGTTTTATTATAAGACTACTACGTGGTCATGCTTGTCTGGGACAATGTGTTCGCTTGTATGTAGCAGAACCAGCTCATGTTTTGGAGCTTGCTATCTTACTTCATTCCTCGAGAATCTCGCAACGCCATCTCGTCGAATTGTGTTGCAAACTTTCTCTTCAGACATGCTGAGTCTGAAGTATCCTATCACCAATCGGATCTGAATCTCAGGCAGATATGATGGTTGGAACATTCCCAACAGTTGCATTTTGTTCCCAGCTTGCACCGCCATTGTGCCAATTCCCCATGGGATGCCCTTCTCGGTGGTTGTTGTCCAATATCATCTTCAAAAGTGGACTTACCATGGGTCCCATCCATTTCCGATGATAAGCTAAAATCATTCCTTGCGTTGTCTTCAACAAGGTAGACCACATCATCATTCTAGTCGGGGCATGCCATCCCTTCTTACTCCGCCAAACGATTGCTGTGAATTGCCTCAGGCTAGTGAGAAGAGTTTCAATGATCTCTGAATCAAAAGTAATTCTTTTTGCCACTTAAGGTAACAATTCTACGAGTCACCTTCTCTAAGATGTCCCGTTACGGTGTCATGGAGACTCAACTCCTCGCTATGTTGACAACTGTTCAACACCTTCTTAAGTGTGGAATTGTTGCCAACCTAGTGAACCCTCGTCATCTACTTTTCCATCACCCTTGATGTGTGTTATGTGTCTCATCTTGTGAGTTGATCGTGAGTTGCTCGATCTTCGAGGAGATTGTTTCCTGTAGAATCTCTTTTCATCGTCATCGAGTTGAATGAAGATCTTGAGAGCAAGGATATCAACATCAACATGAAGCAAGGAACCAACATTCCTATGAAGGGCAGTTGGATCATGAAGATCGTGTTAGCTTTGTATCCCCTCTGTCCTCTTACCTCACGTCTTGAATCTCGGGAAGAGATTCTTGTTTAGTGGGGGTGAGTTGTCACATCCCTAATTCTGGTCTGACCTATGCGAGCTTCCATGTCTGCATCATGTTTAAATTCAAATGAAATTTGAATTGAGGAATTTTCAAAGCCTCAGAAAAACCCCTAAAAATAACCAACATTTAAATCTCATCAAATGAGTCCAAGAAAATGTTCCTGTTATTCTGTGAAAATATTGGCATGAGGTGAAATTCAAACCAATATTTTTGGAGTCACAGAAATAATTTATTTGGGCCTTTGATTTAAATCAATAATGTATTTGGGTTGGAATTATTTCTGTTATATAAGAAATAATGTCCAAATAATCCTAAACTGAAATGTTCCATGTTGGGTTTATTCCATACAGTGAGCATGAGCAGTTTGGTGATTTTTGGAAGTGCCTAGGTATTTTTAGAAAAGCCACAAACTTGCAGAAATATTAGAAAATAGAACAAAATAGAAAAAAGGCAGAGAGAGAGTTACCTGGGCCACTTACCTGTAGCAGCAGCCCAGCAGACAGGCCAAGCCCACTGGCCAGTGCCAGTCATCCCCAACCTCCCGCCAGGAGGACTCGGGCGCGTGCTCGCTGCGCACTGGCCACACGCCGCGCCACCTCCTGCTTCCGCCACTTCCCCGACGCGGCTGTGAGCGCCACGCACTCCCCTTGGCCCCCCTCCCACTCTCCCCCATGCTCATCCCCTCCCATGGACCTCTCTCTCTCACCCACCCAAACGGGTTCATCACCGCCGCTCGCCACCACCGCGGCCATCGCCGTCCCGATGACACCCCGATCAGTCTACAAGCTCCGCCTCGATGACCTCTTCCTCCTCACCGATCCTCATGATGCCGGAAGCCCTGGACGCTGCCATCACCGTCGTTTCCCTCGTCGGCCACCCGAGATCGCCGGCCACCGCACGCCGTCACCAACCCCTCCTCGAGCCCGCTGACCTGCTCGACGTGACCACCATGAGCATCTCTCCCCGAAACCCCCCTCCTTTTTCTCGAACGTCCCCGTAGTCGTCGTTTCTATCGGGCCCGAGAGCTCCCCGCCGTCGACCTTGTCGCCACCGTGGCTGCGGCTGCGCAAGCTCGCATCCGAGCTCACCGCTGCACTCACGGCACTTCCGTGAGTCGAACACGACTAACCACGGCTCCTCCCTTGCTCGGCATCGCCCAAACCATTGCCGGCCGAGCTCCGGCCACCGCACTTGTCACCATTGCCGTTGCTACGGGCCGCCCTAGCCACCGTTGCTTGCACTGCTCGATGCGGACGAGCACGAGCAACGCGTAGATGCCCTCCGCCGTGCTTTAGGCCGCCGGAGGAGGAATTCCGGTGAGCCTCCGCCGTGTGTGCTGTCGTCGCTGGCTAAACTCCGGCCTAACCACAAGTTAATTAGACTAATGACCCTGCTAATCTAATCCTGGGTCATTGACATGTGGGCCCCGACCCCACTAACATTTTAGTTAGGTTTAATTTAAGGCTAATTAACTATATTAATTAGCTGAGTCGATGACATATGGGTCCCACTATCAGGTTTGACTCTGGTTAGGCGTTGTTGACCAGCTGACGTCACACTGACGCAGTGCTGATGCAATAACTCATTTTCTGGATTTATTCTTATTCGGGAAATTCCAGAAAATGCCCTAAACTTCTAAAATTCATAGAAATTCAACCATAACTCAGAATGAAATAAGTTATATATGAAAAATGATTAGAAAAATCCAATCTATCCATCTGTACTAGTTTTATGCATGTTAGAGCAACCTAACCTTTCCGTTTAGATGAAACAAGTTAATGCACTAGTATGACCTTTTATTTTCGGTTTGCATTTGAATATTTGGTTCAAATGAGCTCGAACCAACCTGTTCTAAGTTGCATTAGCCAAAACACATTCATATTGCCATGTCATAGCATGCATCATATTGTTGCATATCGTCATGTGTTGATTGTGTTCGACGTATCTTACGTGGTAGGTTCTGCCTTCGAGGATACCTGCGATTATCTGACTAAAGGGCAGTATCCTACTACCACTCCATCAGGCAAGCAAACCCCCCTTGTTCATTCCGATACAATCCCACTCTCTCACTTCTGCTCTCTTTTACTGCATTAGGACAACAATGATTCAACTGTTACATGTTGCGGTAGTTGAACCCCTTTTCTCTACATGACTTGTCATTGCCACAGTAAATAGAAGAAACCCACTAGCATGAGTAGGAGTTGTTTGAGCCCTGATGTGCCAACCTATTCATGCTTGTTTGTCATGCCTGCTACTGCTTAGAGTTGAGTCAGGTCTGATTCATCGGGGATGAATTGGAATAGTGATGAACATGTCCTACTGTGTGTGAACTAAGTGTGTAAACACGATTTGGTAAAGGTAGCGATGAGAGGCCATGTAGGAGTACATGGTGGGTTGTCTCATTGAAACCGTCCTCAGGAACTGAGTTTTGTGTTTGTGATCCATGAACAGCTACTACCACGCATTGGGCCCGAAACCAATGGACCCTCTCGACTTATTAACTGCCCTTGCCCTCTGTCCAGGAGTTGCAACTAGTTTCTGGTGTTTGTAGGATATGTGTTGGCGGTCGTGCGTAGCGCTGACCCTATGGGTGGGCTATAATGCGGTAGATACACCGTGGCACGGTGTACCAGGCGCCCGTTTGGTGTCTCGGGAACCCTGCACACATCGTTTGGGGCTGTGAGCGAAACTCCAGCCGGATCTCCTCGCGGATGGAATCTGAATAGGCGATAAACCTGGACTAGAGACTTGTGTGGTTAGTCAGGTCGTGGCCGACTCCCTCGCCAGGCTTCTGCTTGAAGGTTGCCGAGATACACGACGTGTACATTGTGGTAAGTGGCGAGAGCATGTGTGAAGGAGTACACCCCTGCAGGGTTATAAATGATCTATTCGAATAGCCGTGTCCGCGGTAAAGGACTTTTGGGTTGCCTGTACAGTTCATAGATAACTTGAAGGGGATACTCTAAAACTCGCAAGATAAGTGTGAGTGCTATGGATGGCCTTCTCGTAGGGAGACGGGAGGGGATCCATAGTGGTGTATTGAATGGTGAATATGTGGACTCGTGTGCGTCACCTCAAAAGAGTTGCTTGCAGTCGTAGTTCAGGTTAGCCACTGAGTTAAAGCTGGCTTGCTGCAGTTAAACTCCACCACCCACTTGTTGATACCGATGCATATGTAGTTAGTTCTGATGTAAGTCTTGCTGAGTACATTTGTACTCACGTTTGCTTAATTTATGTTTTACAGAGAGACGTCGGTCTCACTAGTAGTTCCGTGTGGACTTCGACGTTTAGCTTGCTACCTCAGCTACGATCTTGTGCCCTTGGCAGGGTCTTGTAGATAGTCAGGCTTCTCAGCCTTCTTCATTTGTAGTTGTCTGTACTCAGACAAGTTAAGCTTCCGCATGTGCTTGTTGCTTGTATGCTCTATATGTTGGGTCATGAGACCCATGCTTATAATACTTGGCTCCTCGGAGCCTAATGAATAAATACTTGAGTCGTAGAGTTATGTTGTGATGCCATGTTGTATTCGCACATATCGAGCATATTGTGTGTATGATTGGAATGCTAGGTATGTGTGGGATCCGACAACCTAGTTGTTTATCCTTGGTAGCCTCTCTTATGGGGAAATGTAGTCTTGTGCTTCCATGATGCCATAGTAGTACGCTACAGCCCGGTTCACCGGAGTCCTGCTAGCCCAGCACTACTGCTCTGGAACACTTGACTGGCGAGCATGTGATTCACTTCGTTCCTGTGTCTGTCCCTTCGGGGAAATGTCACGCGGTGACATCTGGAGTCCTGCCTAGCCTGCTACAGCCCGGGTTCCCGGAGTCCTGTTAGCACAATGCTACAGCCCGGATTTGCACGCTGCTGACCGACATGCTCGATGTTGATTCATGTATGCCTGTCCCCGTAAGTTGGTGCCACTTTGGATTCACAACTAGTCATGTCGGCCCGGGTTCTCTGTCATATGGATGCTAGCGACACTATCATATACATGAGCCAAAAGGCGCAAACGGTCCCGGGCCATGGTAAGGCGACACCCGTGGGAATACCGTGCGTGAGGACGCAAAGTGATATGAGGTGTTACAGGCTAGATCGGTGTGACTTAGAATCGGGGTCCTGACGATAGGTGCACTAGTTCGGAGAAGAGATGGTGATACAAGTGCAATGTGGATGGTAGATATAGGTTTTTGTAATCTGAAAATATAAAAACAGCAAGGTAACTAATGATAAATGTGAGCAAAGAGTCACTCCAAAGTCACTAATAGCGGGGAACAAACGAAGAGATTATTGTAGGGTAGGAAACCACCTCAAAGTTATTCTTTCCGATCAATCCATTGGGCTATTCCTATAAGTGTCACAAACAGCCCCCAGAGTTCATAGTAAAATAACACCTAAAGACACAAATCAACCAAAACCCTAATGTCACCTAGATACTCCAATATCACCTCAAGTATCCGCGGGTATGATTATATGATATGCATCACACAATCTCAGATTCATCTATTCAACCAACACAAAGAACTTCAAAGAGTGCCCCAAAGTTTCTACCGGAGAGTCAAGACGAAAACGTGTGCCAACCCCTATGAATAGGTTCACAAGGTCACATAACTCGCAAGTTGATCACCAAAACATACATCAAGTGGATCACGTGAATATCCCATTGTCACCACAGATAAGCACATGCAAGACATACATCAAGTGTTCTCAAATCCTTAAAGACTCAATCCGATAAGATAACTTCAAAGGGAAAACTCAATTCATCACAAGGAGATAGAGGGGGAGAAACATCATAAGATCCAACTATAATAGCAAAGCTCGCGATACATCAAGATCGTGCCAAATCAAGAACACGAGAGAGAGTGAGAGAGAGAGAGAGATCACACACATAGCTACTGGTACATACCCTCAGCCCCGAGGGTGAACTACTCCCTCCATGTCATGGAGAGTGCCAGGATGATGAAGATGGCCACCGGTGATGATTCCCCCCTCTAGCAAGGTGCCGGAACAGTGTCCCGATTGGTTTTTTGTGGCTACAGAGGCTTGTGGTGGCGGAACTCCCGATTAAGGTTTCTTTTCGGGGGTTTCTGTATTTACAGGAATTTTTGGCATAGGTCTCATGTCAGGGGGGTCTCCGAGTCGTCCACGAGATAGGGGGACGCGCCCATGGGGTAGGGCGTGCCCTCCACCCTCGTGGATGGCTCGGGACTCTTCTGGCCCAACTCTTTTACTTCGGGGGCTTCTTTTGGTCCATAAAAAATCATCAAAAATTGGCACGTCAATTGGACTCCGTTTGGTATTCCTTTTCTGTAAAACCCAAAAACAAGGAAAAACAGAATCTAACACTAGCTCTAGGTTAATAGGTTAGTCCTAAAAATCATATAAATGCATATAAAACATCCAAGGTGGATAATATAATAGCATGGAACAATCAAAAATTATAGATACGTTGGAGACGTATCATTGCTCTTCCACGACGGTCACCAGGTGGGTGACGGGTGGGGACTTGATTTCCCTCTGGTCGGGTTTAAGCCCAATCAGATCATAATCTGATTTCCCTCTGACCGTAGTAGGGGATCGGCCATCCAGAGGTATGGATCATTCAGATAACCCTCACACTCACCAGCTCATCAAGCTCAAGAACACCTCACCTCCTAAGGTTGTTCATACATTGTATTAGTTCATCCTCATCCCCCTGAGGCAATCCACCACACACTGGAGTAGGGTATTACACCGCGAGGTGGCCCGAACCAGTATAAACCCCCTGTGTCTCTTGTTCTTTGGGTTCGTCGTGTTAGGCTGTGGAATCGTTGAGTGAGCGAGCCAGGGAGAGAGTGTTCTTCGTGCGCACCCCAGAGTTCGAACCTCTCAATGGTTTACCCGAACCCATAATCCAACAACTCTTTGTTATTTGGCTGTAGAGTTGTTTGAGAGAGACCATCTTCATCTCACGCCTCCCATGTATTGATAAACCTCAGGTCATCCACTTAAGGGAAATTGCTACTTTCCTACAAAACTCTGTGCTTGGAGGCCCAACAACAGTCTACAAGAAGAAGGTTGTGTATTAGACATCATACCACACCCTCCTGAAATGATTGAACACATGTCTCGCCATCAGGAACCGGTGACAGAATTTATGTGGTTTTAAGAGCGCGACATTCTCAAAATAGTCGGCATACAACATAGCCTGCTCACGCTCCCTATTGCGGTCAAGGCCAGAGCATGGCCCGAGATTGACCCCATGTGCCGAGGCCGCTGTCTAGCAATGTGGTCGTTCACGACCAATGCAGCCACCATAAGGTCTTCGTCATCCAAGGATGAACCATCCGATGAACAAATGAAGTTGTGGAAAAAAACTCATCCCGCTGTCCATGGTACCTTGTGAGCAAAGTGTTGAACACCTTGAGGTCATGGTAGAGACGCGACCGGAAAGACCACCTAGTACCACCCAAGCAGGCAGTAGGGAAGGGTGGCATCAACGACAGGTGTCCGGCGGCCGTTGCAACACCCGCCAGAAGGTGTTGGGGTCGATGGGCGTGGACGGCGGCTGCAACTCCCTTGGAAACGGATGTGGCGAGAACCCCTACGGAAACACTGGCAGAAACTCCTATGAAACATGGGCGTCTGCCGGCTATGGCGAGCGGTGGTCGTAGTTTGGGCTACCGGGTAAGCAACGAGGACGCGTTCTAAAAATGGGCGGTGGGGGCTATGGCAGGCAGGGGGTGGGAGATCAGGCCTCGTAGGGGAGAGAAAATGAGCGACTGTTTCCTGACGGGTGGGATAGGGGAGGACAAGGGTGCACGTCCCACCCATTCGTGTGGCATCCGCTTTGACGCAACCGCGGCCCAAATTTGGGACGGGAATGGGTGGAAAGCAGACCGAAAATGGTCATTTCTCCATTTGCTCCCGCATATTGGGCCGCGTTTTTGTCCGTTTACCCCCAAATGGACGCGGCTGGACCATTTGGGGTCGTGTGTTGAAGTTGGCCTCAACCATGTGGATCCTCCAGATCAGCCCATCCACGATTATTTTTATTGAGTACATCCATCAAATTTTCACTCTTTTGGATGGTTGCTCATAATTTTCACTTTGACAAGCACTCTGAGGATGACATTGTGTGAAAGCACACGAGTTGGCGGGCACTACTCGATAGTCTCCGCTAATAAGGCACAATTCCAATGCTTTGTGCTATCTCCCATAGAGCAAATGGCTTGAAATGTTTGGGCTTGTTAAGGTTCATGCACTATTCAATGCAACCAAAAGTATGAACTAAAGTCAACGGGCACGTTTGGTTGCTTGCATCATTTTTTCCTCTTTGTGTACTTGTCTTAGTTGGGTTTGATTGAGCAAATGTAGGCAAAAAAACAACATCTGCATGTTGATTGGTTGCCTTCATCCCCTCTAGCCTGCATGTGCCAAAACGGAAGGCGGACTATTTGGTTGCGGACTTGTTTTATGGGAAACACAAGTCCACTTGTTTGGTTACATCCATGACAATTATGTGGTAACCTCGTCCTCAATGTGGTGAGATTACCAGAGACACACATGGATAGCTAACAACAAAACTAGAGCAAGAAGAGCAAACTTAAGCACACATAAGTCTTAACCACGCATAGAAGTTTAACATAGTATGATAAGTTCAAAACGAAACCGGAGCACAAAATATAGTCTTAAACCAACAACCAACACAGAACAGGCAACATGAGCTCTCTAGGCGGTCACGGCGAAGGCCTCATCATGCTTCTTGCACTTGGTGACCACCTCCACGTCGTCTTCGTTGAAGATGATCACCTTCATGGTGTCGAGGGTCAGCAACTTGAAGGTCACCATGTACCCGATCATGATGTGGTGAATGGTGGTGAAGGTGGCCCAACCTTGATAAAGGGTGACCCTGTCGTCGATCACCCTGACTGTGACCCTCCATGCGCAACCGATGTTTGCCTTGAGATTGAACTCCGTAGGGACAGTGGGGAAGTGCTTCGTGAACTCCAAAGGCAATGGCAGACTCTCCAACTTCAAAGCAAGGATAACCTTGCAGAAGTAGCTTGATCCTAACTCCTCATGGTAGTGGTCGTAGTTCCTCTGCTTTTTGCTTGGGGTGATCCTGCATCGGCACATCGACCAATGGCGGCACGGCCTCCTTGCCCTTCTCCAATGGTGGTACAACCTCCTTGCCCTTGTCGATTTGCATTATGAACATCGTATAGTTCGAAGGTCAGCATTCATTCTTATGAGCCTAACGCTCCTATATTAACCCACATTACTTACCCAACACCGCACTCAAGCCCTCTCTGTTTCACCACCTCTCCCTCGTCATGAACTCCAACTGTAACCATTTCCCCTTGGGCATTGGATGGAGGGCCTTCTTCGTCGGGTGCTCATTTCGTGACCGCACGAAGTTTGAAAACACCATGGAAGTGTGCTCGAACTTCAACAACATAGAATAAATGCAAAAGGAGGCCGACACTATGATTAAGAAGGCTATGATGGATGACATGAAGACATTGATTCCTAACCCAAACAAGGGCGCAATGTCAGTGGGCATCCTGCGTTGGGCCATGAATCAGGAAGACTCTGGCGACGCTGGACAGAGGGCAAGATGGGCCAAGTACACTAAGTACAAGGCACCACAAGACCAGTGTGCTACTGCTTTCAAGGTGCGGTAGGTTTGATTTGCAAATAGGGTTTGAGTGTTAGGGAGGTGATGGGACACATCAGGTGGGGTTGGTTTAGGGGAAACACTGGCGTTGAACCCTCGAATCCATCGGTTCTGCACCGATGGCTTCTAGGGTTCTTACGGTCATTTTTTATTACATCTGGGGTGGGGATTAGGGTACAAACTTGTTTAGAAGCACATAATCCTAGCCACGACGACTGCAGCACCCGCATTCTCGTCCTCACCGTCATCATCAAGAACGATGGGTCTTACACGGCCGTCTACCACCGGTGCCCTGGCCACCATCTACACCGTGTCGTTGTATTCCTCCAGCGACACCAACGTCCTAGTTCAGTACACTGTAAATCAAGAGACATGGTAAGGGCTTACCGCCATGGCCAATGCGTTGGTCAATCTACTGCTCATCGCCATCTCGGATCATCTTCCAGTCGCTCCGGTGCTCGTCGCCGCACGTATGAGTGGGGAAGAGGGAGGGGAGAGGTGAGGAAGGGGTGAGGGTAGTTTATGGCGCGGCTTCCAGAAACAAGGCGATGTCTCAAAACTGCATGCACGCGTGCAACTGCCCAAACCCACGTGCCTACAATAGCACCGCTTGGGCCTGGGTCTGAAAAACGGCCGATTTGAGCGTTCCTTTGGATGCAGGCCCAAAAGTGCTTTAAGTTCTATGAGGGCCAACTTTTAGATGTGACTCGAGCAATCAAACAAGCGGAAAACTGTCTGGGCGGGCCTGGCTAGGCCTAATGCAGGTAACCAAGCATGTCCCATGTCAATAGATTCAGAGGTATGGCTCAAGAGGCCTATACGTGGACACAGAGGGGGCAGGGCAACAACAATTTTTGAATAAATTGCAAAAGCTAAGACTTGAACTCAAGATCTTAGGCTCTGATGCCATGTTAAGCTTCGTACACTAGCCAACACATCCAAAAGTCTGAACTAATAGAAAGGGCTAGAAAATCCACATATGCACTTCAACATGGCTCCACCCAAGATTAATGTCTTTGTCCAGCTGGCAAGTAAAGATAGAATTTGCACTGCCAATAGGTTGGCCAAGCAGGGGTGGACAAATTATGGTATTTGCCTCCTTTGCAAGAGGGGGGGGGGCAAATGTGGGGAACATCTTTTCTTCAAATGTTGTCACTCTCTTAGGATTCAAAATGTGTTCATTAAGAAACTTCACCTTGAGATTATTAACACGTCTTCAAGGCCTACCGAGGACTCTGAATAACTGTTGATTAAGTAGAATCTGCATCGGCCCACCTTAGCGAAAAGCCATGACTTCGCTTACCATGCTATGTCTTGGACCATTTGAAATGAGTGAAACGCCTGGGTATACCGTCACAAGAGCACCCCACCGCCAATATTACTCAACATCATCATGATCAAGATGAACTTGTGTATCACCGCGGGTGCGAAGAAATTAGAGTCAATTGTATTGCGTGAGTAGTATTCCATGTGGCGCTCGAGGGTTATTTGTAACAAACTCTACTCCCCCTTAATTAATAAATGAGGCAGATGTTTTTCCTATAGTTCAAAAAAATTGCTCTCAACCACGCGAACATGCTAGGCTGGCAAACTAGTGCGGTAGAGGCTAACCGGGCGGCTCAAGTTGCAGGTCCATTGACGGCCCCTCGTCAAGATCTGGAGAGGCCAAATCTGAAGGGGTGTGTTGGGGAATGTAGTAATTCAAAAAAATTCTAGGATCATGCAAGATCTATCTAGGAGATGCATAGCAACAAGACGGGAGAGTGTGTCCACGTACCCTCGTAGACCGAAAGCGGAAGCGTTTAGTAACGTGGTTGATGTAGTCGAACGTCTTCATGATCCAATTGATCCAAGTATCAAACTTATGGCACCTCCGTGTTCAGCACACGTTCAACACGATGACGTCCCTCGAGCTCTTGATCTAGTAGAGGGTCGAGGGAGAGTTTCGTCAGCACGACGGTGTGGTGACGGTGTTGATGATGTGATCCGCACAGGGCTTCGCCTAAGCACTACGACAATATGACTGAGGTGGTAAACTGTGGAGGGGGGTACCGCACACGGCTAAGATAATTGATGTTGTGCCTCTGGGGTTCCCTCTTCCCATGTATATAAAGGAGGGGGAGGAGGAAATCGGCCAAGGGGGGAGTCCTACTAGGACTGCAAACCAAGTAGGATTCGTCCCCCCCCCTTCCTTCCAACGGAGAGGGGGAAAGGGGAAAGGAGGGAGAGGGAGAAGGAAAAAGGGGGGCCGCGCCCCCTCCCCTTGTCCAATTCGGATTGGGGCAAGGGGGCGAGCCCCACGTCCTGTGGTCTGCCTCCTCTCCTCCACTATGGCCCATTAGGCCCAATAACTTTCTCGGGGGGTTCCGGTAACCTCCCGGTACTCCGAAAAATCTCCGATCTTCGTCGGAACCATTCCGGTGTCCGTATATAACCTTCCAATATATTAATATTTACCTCTCGACCATTTCGAGACTCCTCGGCTTGTCCGTGATATCATCCAGGACTCCAAACAAACTTCGGTCATCAAAAACACATGACTCATAATACAAATCGTCATCGAACGTTAAGCATGCGGACCCTACGAGTTCGAGAACTATGTAGACATGAACGAGACACATCTCCGGTTAATAACCAATAGCGGAGCCTGGATGCTCATATTGGCTCCTACATATTATACAAAGATCTTTATCGGTCAAACCGCATAACAACATATGTCATTCCCTTTGTCATCGGTATGTTACTTGCCCGAGATTCGATCGTCGGTATCATCATACCTAGTTTAATCTCATTACCGACAAGTCTCTTTACTCGTTCTGTAATACATCACCTCGCAACTAACTCATTAGTCACATTGCTTGCAAGGCTTATAGTGATGTGTGTCAACAAGAGGGCCCGGAGATACCTCTCCTATACTCGGAGTGACAAATCCTAATCTTGATCTATGCCAACCCAACAAACACCTTCGGATACACCTGTAGAGCATCTTTATAATCACCCAGTTACATTGTGACGTTTGATAGCACACAAGGTATTCCTTCGGTATTCGGGAGTTGCATGATCTCATAGTCATAGGAACATGTATAAGTTATGGAGAAAGCAATAGCAACAAACTAAACGATCATCGTGCTAAGCTAACGGAATGGGTCAAGTCAATCACATGATTCTCTAATGATGTGATCCCGTTAATCAAATGACAACTCATGTCTATGGCTAGGAAACTTAACCATCTTTGATTAAGGAGCTAGTCTAGTAGAGGCTTACTAGGGACACTGTGTTTTATCTATGTATCCATACATGTATCAAGTTTCCGGTTAATACAATTCTAGCATGAAGAATAAACATTTATCATGATATAAGGAAATATAAATAACAACTTTATTATTGCCTCTAGGGCATATTTCCTTCAGTCTCCCACTTGCACTAGAGTCAATAATCTAGTTCACATCGCCATGTGATTTAACACCAATAGTTCACATCACCATGTGACCAACACCCAAAGGGTTTACTAGAGTCAATAATCTAGTTCACATTGCCATGTGATTAACACCCAAAGAGTACTAAGGTGTGATCATGTTTTGCTTGTGAGAGAATTTTAGTCGACGGGTCTGCCACATTCAGGTCCGTATCTATTTTGCAAATTTCTATGTCTACAATGCTCTGCATGGAGCTACTCTAGCTAATTGGTCCCACTTTTAATATGTATCCAGATTGAGACTCAGAGTCTTCCAGATCAGTGTTAAAGCTTGCATCAACGTAACTCTTTACGATGAACTCTTTATCACCTCCATAACCGAGAAATATTTCCTTAGTCCTCTAAGGATAATTTTGACCGTTGTCCAATGATCTACTCCTGGATCACTATTGTACCCCTTTGCCAAACTCATGGCAAGGTACACAATAGTTCTGGTATACAACACAGCATACTTTATAGAACCTATGGCTGAGGCATAGGGAATGACTTTCATTCTCTCTCTATCTTCTGCCGTGGTCGGGTTTTGAGTCTTACTCAACTTCATACCTTACAACTCAGGAAAGAACTCCTTCTTTGACTGATCCATTTTGAACTCCTTCAAAATCTTATAAAGGTATGTACTCATCGAAAGTCTTATCAAGCGTCTTGATCTATCTTTATAGATCTTAATGCCCAATATGTAAGTAGCTTCATCGATGTCTTTCCTTGAAAAACTCCTTTCAAACACTCATTTATGCTTTCCAAAAAATTCTACATCATTTTCGATCAACAATATGTCATTCACATATATACCTATCAGAAAGGCTGTAGTGCTCCCACTCACTTTCTTGTAAATACAGGCTTCACCGCAAGTCTGTATGAAACTATATGTTTTGATTAACTCATCAAAGCATATATTCCAACTCTGAGATGCTTGCACCAGTCCATAGAGGGATCGCTGGAGCTTGCACACTTTGTTAGCACCTTTAGGATTGAGAAAACATTCTGGTTGCATCATATACAACTCTAATTTAATAAATCCATTAAGAAATAGAGTTTCGACATCCATTTGCCAGATTTCATAAAATGCGGCAACTGCTAACATGATTCAGACAGACTTTTAAGCATCGATATGAGTGAAAAAATCTCGTCGTAGTCAACACTTTGAACTTGTCGAAAAACCTTTTACGACAATTCGAGCTTTCTAGATAGTAACACTACTATCAGCGTCCGTCTTCCTCTTGAAGATCCATTTATTCTCAATGGCTCACCGATCATCGGGCAAGTCAATCAAAGTCCATACTTTGTTCTCATACATGGATCCCATCTCAGATTTCATGGCCTCAAGCCATTTCGCAGAATCTGGGCTCATCGTCGCTTCCTCATAGTTCATAGGTTCGTAATGGTCCATGACTTCCAGAACAGGATTACCATACACTCTGGTGCGGACCGTACTCTGGTTGACCTACGAGGTTCGGTAATAACTTGATCTGAAGTTTCATGATCATCATCATTAGCTTCCTCACTAATTAGGGTGTAGGAATCATTGGAACTGATTTCTGTGATGAACTACTTTCTAATTCGGGAGAATGTACAATTACCTCATCAAGTTCTACTTTCCTCCCACTCACTTCTTTCGAGAGAAACTCCTTCTCTAGAAAGGATCCATTCTTAGCAACAAATATCTTGCCTTAGGATCTGTGATAGAAGGTGTACCAAACAGTTGCTTTTGGGTATCCTATGAAGACACACTTCTCTGATTTGGGTTCGAGCTTATCAGTTTGAAACTTTTTCACATAAGCATCACAACCCCAAACTTTAAGAAATGACAGCTTTGGTTTCTTGCCAAACCATAGTTCATACGGTGTCATCTCAACGGATTTAGATGGTGCCCTATTTAACGTGAATGCAACTGTCTCTGATCCATAACCCCCAAAATGATGGTGGTAAATCAGTAAGAGACATCATAGATCGCACCATATCTAATAAAGTACGACGTTCAGACACACCATTACGCTATGGTGTTCCAGGTGGCGTGAGTTGTGAAACTGTTCCACATTGTTTTAAATGAAGGCCAAAACTCGTAACTCAAATATTTGCCTCTGTGATCAGATCATAGAAAATTTATTTTTCTTGTTACGATGATTCTCCACTTCACTCTGAAATTCTTTGAACATTTCAAAATGATTCAGACTTGTGTTTCATTAAGTAGATATACCTATATCTTCTCAATCAACTATGAAGGTTAGAAAATAATGATACTCATCGCGAGCCTCAACACTCATCGGACCACATACATCGGTATGTATTATTTCCAATAAGTCAGTGGCTCGCTCCATTGTTCCGGAGAACAGAGTCTTAGTCATCTTGCGCATGAGGCATGGTTCGCAAGCATCAAATGATTCATAATCAAGTGATTCCAAAAGTCCATCCGCATGGAGTTTCTTCATGCGCTTTACACCAATATGACCTAAAAAGTAGTGCCACAAATATGTTGCACTATCATTATCAACTTTGCATCTTTTGGCATCAATATTATGAATATGTGTATAACCACGATCAAGATTCAACAAACCATTCACATTGGGTGTATGACCATTGAAGGTTTTACTCATGTAAACAGAACAATAATTATTCTCTGACTTAAATGAATAACCATATTGCAATAAACATGATCCAATCATATTCATGCTCAACGCAAACACCAAATAACATTTATTTAGGTTCAACACTAATCCCGAAGGTAGAGGGAGTATGCGATGGTGATCTTATCAACCTTGGAATCACTTCCAACACACATCATTGCCTCGTCCTCAACTAGTCTCTGTTCATTTTGCAGCTCCTATTTCAAGTTACTACTCTTAGCAACTGAACCAGTATCAAATACCGAGGGGTTGCTATAAACACTAGTAAAGTACATATCAATAATATGTATATCAAATATATCTTTGTTTACTTTGCCATCCTTCTTATCCGCCAAGTATCTAGGGTAGTTCCACTTCGAGTGGCCATTTCTTTTGCAATAGAAGCACTCAGTTTCAGGCTTGGGTCTTGCTTTGGGCCTCTTCATGGGAGTGACAACTTTCTTGCCACTATTTTGAAGTTTTTCCTTTCTTTCCATTGCCCTTTTTCTTGAAACTAGTGGTCTTGTTAACCCTCAACACTTGATGTTTTTTCTTGATTTCTACCTTCCCTGATTTCAACATTGTGAAAAACTTGGAATCGTTTTCGTCATCCCTCGCATATTATAGTTCATCATGAAGTTCTAGTAACTTGGTGATAGTGACTAAAGAACTCTGTCAATCATTATATTATCTGGAAGATTAACTCCCACTTGATTCAAGCGATTGTAGTACCCAGACATTCTGAGCATATGCTCACTAGCTGAGCTATTCTCCTCCATCTTGTAGGCAAAGTACTTTGTCAGAGGTCTCATACCTCTTAACATGGGCATGAGTCTGAAATACCAATTTCAACTCTTGGAACATCACATATGCTCCATGTTGTTAAAAACATTTTTGAAGTCCCGGTTCTAAGCCGTAAAGCATGGCGCACTAAACTATCAACTAGTCATCATATCGAGCTTGCCAAACGTTCATAACGTCTGCATCTGCTCCTGCAAAAGGTCCGTCACCTAGCGATGCATCAAGGACATAATTCTTCTATGCAGTAATGAGGATAATCCTCAGATCATGCATCTAGTCTATATCATTGCTACTATCATCTTTCAACTTATTTTTCCCTAGGAACATATCAAAAATAAACGGGGAGCTATAACGCGAGCTATTGATCTACAACATAATTTGCAAATACTATCAGGACTAAGTTCATGATAAATTAAAGTTCAATTAATCATATTTCTTAAGAACTCCCACTTAGATAGACATCCCTCTAGTCATCTAAATGATCACGTGATCCATATCAACTAAACCATGTCCGATCATGTCACGCCCCGGATACAACTTTCCATATTTGTAACTCCGACTCTTGCCTTTTCCGGAGATGCGATATGTTATTCCCTTTGTCGTTGGGTTTTGTCCTCGTTTTGCATTTTGTTCATGTCATGCATTTCATATCATGTCATCATGTGCATCTCTTTTGCATACGTGTTCGTCTCATGCATCCGAGCATTTTCCCCGTTGTCTGTTTTGCAATCTGACACTGCTATGTCCTCCGGCGTCGTGTGCGGTGTTAAACTTTCTCGGAATAGATCGAGATTTGCCAAGCGGCCTTGGTACACCACCGGTAGACCGCCTATCAAGTTTCGTGCCATTTGGATTCCGTTTTATACTCCAACGGTTAACCGGGGAACCGTAAAGGCCTCATGTGTGTTGTAGCCCAACACCCCTCTAAAGTGGCCCAAACCCATCCAAACCCCCTCCATCCTCTCGGGCGTTCGATCATGATCACGTGGCCGAAAACCGCTCTCCATTTGGACACTCCTACCTCCTCCTAGCTATAAAAGGCCTCCCCCGTCCAAAATCGCAGTCTAACCCTAGATCCATCTTCCCCGCGCCGCCGGACATGTCCGCCCGGCGGCCGGACATGTCCGCCGCCTCCCGCGCCCACTCAGGGGCCGCCACCTGTCCCGCCGCCGTCCTCCCACCGCGCGGCCCGGGCAAGCCCATCGCGGGCCC
>NC_041384.1:146270086-146297478 GCF_002162155.2 Triticum dicoccoides | reverse complement strand
GCTGCCCGGGAGTCATCGCCGCCCGTCGCCGAACTACTCCGCCACCAACGCCGGTCGGACCAACCCCGCCGCCTCACTGCCACCCATGCTCTGCGGCCTCGCCTCCCTGCACCGCCGCCATGCGCCTCGCCGCGCCGCTCCTCGCCGCCCCACACACCGCTTCTCCGCCGCCACGACACCGCGCCACCACCCTGCTCCCGCGTCGGCCATCACCGTCATGCCTCGTATCCGCTGCCGCTCGCTGGAGTCCACCCCGTCGCCGGATCCGGAGAAGAGGGACCAGATCCACCGGGCCCTCCTTCCAAACATTGTCCCTGCTTTCCTGGATCCTGCCATCCCGCTTGCTCTCGTCCCACATTGACTTTTCCCGAGGTGAAAAATCCACTAAGTCCTTTTCCTCCTCATGTTTTCAGGCCCTGTTCACCATGCCATAACTTCTTGCATATTGCTCTGTTTCATGCGCATGTTATATCAAAATGTTCATCAGGATGTGTTATTCATTTTGTTCCATTGTGACCTGCTTGTTTGAGTCCATCTTGATGCCCAAATTGTTGACGCAAGAGTGCTATAAAATGCTAGTTCCTGTTTCTTAGCAGAGTATGAGCATTTGTCATTTTTGCTACATTTATTGTGTGCTGCATATGATCATGAGCTCTACATGTGTTTTGGGTTATGCTATGCCATATTTACAGGGGTGTATGTCATGTATTTTTGTGATCTTTGTGGTGACTAGCACAATCATGCAAAGTAGCTCTCGTGATATTGCTGATTTCAGGAACTTAGAATTTGGCTAAGTCTTTGCTCTGCTGTTATTTTTATGCCATGTATTCATGTTGCTAGAGTGAGATCCATGCTTCTTTTGAGTATGTTCAGTAAGGATGATTTGGACATATGGTTGTGCTCTATCCATCCATGTCCCTGGTTGCATTTATGGAATGCCCTAGCATTACTAAATCTTGCTCTATTTTTGCTATAAAATGTTCCTGGCAGATTGTTTACGTGTTAATCAATTTTGCCAAGGTTGTTGTACTTGATCCATGCATGCTATGAGATTGTTCTTGCCATGGTTAGCTTCATGAACATGTATTCTTGCTGGTAGTATGCTTAGCTTGTCATGCAATGCCTTGTCGTGAGTGAATCGAGCTCGCAAATAGGCCTTCATAATTCTGTTTTTACCATGTCCAGTTTTCTGCTAAGTCTGAATCTATTAACGAAACTTGCTATGTTTACATGGGTGCCATCATATCTTCTGATCCTTTTTGTCTTATGGTCAGTAAGGGACTTTTGTTCTATGCTTTGAGTAGATTCCTGCCATGCCTTGTATTGTTATGTTCTGTTCATGTAGCATGTTGTTATCTTGCTCTAAACATTGCTTCCTGATGTTAATTCCTGACATGTTATTTTCACTAAGTCTGTGATGCTGATATCTTTTGCACTTTTGCCATGCTTCTTTGAACATGCTCTTGTGTGATTTAGCCGTAGCTCAGTGTTCATCTTTTGTCAAGCATCATGATTAGATCACTGCCATGTGCTTTGTTGTTATGTTGGAGTGCAGTAGCTTAGTTTCTTGTTACATTCTAGATGGCATCATGCTGTTAATCACAGAATGGTGCCATTATCGTTTTGCTTGCCATTTGCAAACCGTGCATCCGATTCCGGTGATCTTTATATTGATTTCGACCGAAATCAACTCATATTTCCAGCTACACACTCGTTTTGCCAAGTTGAGGCCTGGTTAAATCTTTCCCTTCCGAAGCATGCATATGCATTGCATATCACATCCCGCATGTCATGCCATGTTTTGCATCATGTTGAGTGTGCATTGCACCGTGGTTGATTGTTGGTCCTTTTGTTTGTGTTCTTGCTTTTGGTAGAGCCGAGAGACGAGTACGTGATCGAGGAACCCGTTGAGTACGCTTACGTGGATCAAGCTTTCGTCAACTCGGAGAACATTGCAGGCAAGATGACCATACCCTCGAAATCACTTATGTCTTTGCTTGCTAGTTGCTCGCTCTATTGCTATGCCGCGATACCTACCACTTGCTATATCCTGCCTCCCATATTGCCATGTCAAGCCTCTAACCTACCTTTCCTAGCAAATCGTTGTTTGGCTATGTTACCGCTTTGCTCAGCCCCTCTTATAGCGTTGCTAGTTGCAGGTCGAGATGAAGTTTGTTCCATGTTGGAACATGGATATTATTGGGATACCATTATTATCTCTTATTTACTTTAATGCATCTATATACTTGGTAAAGGGTGGAAGGCTTGGCCTTATCCCTGGTGTTTTGTTCCACTCTTGCCGCCCTAGTTTCCGTCATACTGGTGTTATGTTCCTTGATTTTGTGTCCCTTACGTGATTGGGTGTTATGGGAACCCCTTGACAGTTCGCTTTGAATAAAACTCCTCCAGCAAGGCCCAACCTTGGTTTTACCATTTTCCACCTAAGACTTTTTCCCTTGGGTTCTGCAGACTCAAGGGTCATCTTTATTTTAACCCCCCCCCCCCAGGTCAGTGCTTGTCTAAGTGTTGGTCCGACCCTATCAGCATCCGGTGGCCACCATGGGCAACTCTGGGCTGGCCTACCGGAATCTTGTACAATCCGATGTTTCCCTGAGAACGAGATATGTTCAGCTCCTATCAGGATGTCGGCACATCAGGCGGCTTTGCTGGTCTTGTTTTACCATTGTCGAAATGTCTTGTAACCGGGATTCTGAGAGTGACCGGGTCTTCCCAGGAGAAGGAATATCCTTCGTTGACCATGAGAGCTTGTGATGGGCTAAGTTGGGACACCCCTGCAGGGTTATGAACTTTCGAAAGCCGTGCCCATGGTTATGGGCAGATGGGAATTTGTTAATGTTCGGTTGTAGAGAACTTGAAACTAAACTTAATTAAAATGAATCAACCGCGTGTGTAGCCGTGATGGTCTCTTTTTGGCGGAGTCCGGGAAGAGAACACGGTCTTGTGTTATGCTTGAACATAAGTTGCTTTCAGGATCACTTCTTGATCCCTTCTACTTCACGACCGCTGCTTCGCTTCTCGTCTCGCTCTTATTTGTGTATGTTAGCCACCATATATGCTAGTGCTTGCTGCAGCTCCACCTCACTACCCCTTTCCTATCTTTAAGCTTAAATAGTCTTAATCTCGTGGGTGTGAGATTGCTGAGTCCTCGTGACTCACAGATACTTCCAAAAAGTTGCAGGTGTTGATGATACCAGTGCAGGTGATGCAACCCAGCTCAAGTGGGTGCTTGATGAAGATCTTGTTTGTTGTGTTGTTTCGTTTCCTGTTGATCAGTAGTGGAGCCCAGTTGGGTTGACCGGGGATCTAGCATTTAGGGTTGTCTTCTTTTACTTTGGTTCCGTAGTCGGACCTTGATTGTATTCTGGATGATGTAATTGCTATATTTATGTATTGTGTGAAGTGGCGATTGTAAGCCAACTCTCTATCCCTTTCATATTTAGTACATGGGATGTGTAAAGATTACCCCTCTTGCGACATGCCTACTATGCGGTTATGCCTCTAAGTCATGCTCCAACACGTGGGAGATATAGCCGCATTGTGGGTGTTACAAGTTGGTATCAGGGCCTTCCCCGACTTAGGAGCCCCCTGCTTGATCGAATTGCTGACGTTGTTGAGTCTAGAACAAAATGTTTTGAGTCTTAGGTTTATATATATCGGAGAGTAGGATTCTTTTTACTTCTCAGTCCCTTCGTCGCTCTGGTGAGGCCTCCTGTCGTAGAGTTTTGACCCTTCTCTTCTCAAATTTCACGGAAAAAATTTAGGATCACGCGGGTATCTTGGAATCGTTTTGATGGTTTTGTGACGAGAACATTGTTCTTGGTGCCTCCTGACATTTAGGGGTTGTGGCAGTGTCCCGGGGAGTTGAGCTCCGAGGTGTTGTCGTCACAATTTTATCGTTTCAATTCTGGAATACCTGAGTTTCGCCGACATCGAAAATCTCTTTTATGCAATTGTTGGTGAGATAACCTCGACGCCACCCAGTACTAGGGTGGGAGTTCAGGAGTATTGCCATAACTCGTATAACGGATGCTTTTCGAAGGTTGAGGTAGATGATTTCCGAAGCTTTATTGAAGGATGGATACAGCTGGATGTAGGATTTGCTAGTTTTGGGTGAGATATTATGCTTCCCCTGTATCCTGCTACATCTTGAGCTTGCGTTGGTTTTCCCCGAAGAGGAAGGGATGATGTAGCAGAGTAGCGTAAGTATTTCCCTCAGTTTTTGAGAACCAAGGTATCAATCCAGTAGGAGGCCACGCTCAAGTCCCTCGTACCTGCACAAAACGATAGCTACTCGCAACCAACGCGATTAGGGGTTGTCAATCCCTTCACGGTCACTTACGAGAGTGGGATCTGATAGATATAATATTTTTGGTATTTTTGGTATAAAGATGCAAAGTAAAAAGTAAAAGCAAAGTAAAAAAAGCAAAGCAAGATTAAAGTGATGGAGATTGATATGATGAGAATAGACCCGGGGGCCATAGGTTTCACTAGTGGCTTCTCTCAAGAGCATAAGTATTCTACGGTGGGTGGACAGATTACTGTTGAGCAATTGACAGAATTGAGAATAGTTATGAGAATATCTAGGCATGATCATGTATATAGGCATCACATCCGTGACAAGTAGACCGAAACGATTTTGCATCTACTACTATTACTCCACTCATCGACCGCTATCCAGCATGCATCTAGAGTATTAAGTTAAAAACAGAGGAACGCTTTAAGCAGGATGACATGATGTAGAGAGATAAATCCATGCAATATGAAATAAACCCCATCTTGTTATCCTCGATGGCAACGATGCAATATGTGCCTTGCTGCCCCTTCTGTCACTGCGAAAGGACACCACAAGGTCGAACCCAAAGCTAAGCACTTCTCCTATGGCAAGAACTACCAATCTAGTTAGCCAAACCAAACGGATAATTTGAAGAGACTTGCAAAGATAACCAATCATACATAAAAGAATTCAGAGAAGATTCAAATATTATTCATAGATAGACTTGATCATAAACCCACAATTCATCGGTCTCAACAAACACACCGCAAAAAGAAGATTACATCGAATAGATCTCCACAAGAGAGGGGGGACTTTGTATTGAGATTCAAAGAGAGAGAAGAAGCCATCTAGCTACTAACTATGGACCCGAAGGTTTGAGGTAAACTACTCACACTTCATTGGAGAGGCTATGATGATGTAGAAGCCCTCCGTGATGACGGCCCTCTTCCAGCGGAGCTCCGGAACAGGCCCCAAGATGGGATCTCGTGGATACAGAAAGTTCCAGCTGTGGAATTAGGTTTTTGGCTCCTGTTCTGATCGTTTGGGGGTACGTATGTATATATAGGAGGAAGAAGTACGTCGGTGGAGCTCCGAGGGGCCCACAAGGCAGGGGGCGCGCCCTAGGGGGGGCGCCCCCCCAACCTTGTGACCGCCTCTTTTGTTCCTTGGCGTAGGGTCCAAGTCTCCTGGATCACGTTCGGTGAGAAAAACACATGCTCGAAGGTTTTATTCCGTTTCGACTCCGTTTGATATTCCGTTTCTTCGAAACATTGAAATAGGCAAAAAAAACAGCAATTCTGGGCTGGGCCTCCGGTTAATAGATTAGTCCCAAAAATAATATAAAAGTGGAAAATAAAGCCCAATATATTCCAAAACAGTAGATAATATAGCATGGAATAATCAAAAATTATAGATACGTTGGAGACGTATCAGGCATCCCCAAGCTTAATTCATGCTCGTCCTCGAGTAGGTAAATGATAAAAAGAGAATTTTTGATGCGGAGTGCTACTTGGCATAATTTCAATGCAAATCTTCTTAATTGTGATATGAATATTCAGATCCGAAAGATTCAAGACAAAAGTTTATATTGACATAAAAATAATAATACTTCAAGCATACTAACAAAGCAATTATGTCTTCTCAAAATAACATGGCCAAAGAAAGTTATCCCTACAAAATCATATAGTCTGGCTATGCTCTGTCTTCACCACACAAAGTATTTAAATCATGCACAACCCCGATGACAAACCAAGCAATTGTTTCATACTCTAACTTTTTCAAAACTTTTTCAATCTTCACGCAATACATGAGTGTGAGCCATGGATATAGCACTATAGGTGGAATAGAATGGTGGTTGTGGAGAAGACAAAAAGGGGAAGATAGTCTCACATCAACTAGGCGTATCAACAGGCTATGGAGATGCCCATCAATAGATATCAATGTGAGTGAGTATGGATTGCCATGCAACGGATGCACTAGAGCTATAAGTATATGAAAGCTCAAAAAGAAACTAAGTGGGTGTGCATCCAACTTGCTTGCTCATGAAGACCTAGGGTAATTTGAGGAAGCCCATCATTGGAATATACAAGCCAAGTTCTATAATGAAAAATTCCCACTAGTATATGAAAGTGATAACATGAGAGACTCTCTACTATGAAGATCATGGTGCTACTTTGAAGCACAAGTGTGGTAAAAGGATAGTAACATTGTCCCTTCTCTCTTTTTCTCTCATTAATTTTTTTTATTTAGGCCTTTTCTCCTCTCTTTTTTATGGCCTCTTTTTATTTGGGCTTCTTTGGCCTCTTTTTTTATTTTTTTTATTTTTCGTCCGGAGTCTCATCCCGACTTATGGGGGAATCATAGTCTCCATCATTCTTTCCTCACTGGGACAATGCTCTAATAATGATGATCATCACACTTTTATTTTTCTTACAACTCAACAATTACAACTCAATACTTAGAACAAAATATGACTCTATATGAATGCCTCTGGCGGTGTACTGGGATATGCAATATGACAATGATGGAGTGTGTCATAATAAACGGAATGGTGGAAAGTTGCATGGCAATATATCTCGGAATGGCTATGGAAATGCCATAATAGGTTGGTATTGTGGCTGTTTTGGGGAAGGTATATGGTAGGTGTATGATACCGGCGAAAAGTGCGCGGTATTAGAGAGGCTAGCAAAGGTGGAAGGGTGAGAGTGCGTATAATCCATGGACTCAACATTAGTCATAAAGAACTCATATACTTATTGCAAAAATCTATAAGTTATCAAAGCAAAGTACTACGCCCATGCTCCTAGGGGGATAGATTGGTAGGAAAAGACCATCGCTCGTCCTCGACCGCCACTCATAAGGAAGACAATCAATAAATAAATCATGCTCCGACTTCATCACATAACGGTTCACCATACGTGCATGCTACGGGAATCACAAACTTTAACACAAGTATTATTTAAATTCACAACTACTCAACTAGCATGACTTTAATATTATCACCTCCATATCTCAAAACAATTATCATGCTTCAATCTTTTCTTAGTATTCAACACACTCAAAAGAAAGTTTCACAAATCTTGAATACCAAGCATATTATTATTAAGCAAATTACCATGCTATTAAGAGACTCTCAATATAATTTAAGTGAAGCATGAGAGATCAATAGTTTATTTAAAACAAATCCACCACCATGCTCTAAAATATCTAAGTGAAGCACATAGAGCAAAATTATAGCGCTCAAAAGATATAAGTGAAGCACATTGAGCAAAACTACTTAGCTCAAAAAATATAAGTGAAGCACATAGAGCAAAACTACATAGCTCAAAAGATATAAGTGAAGCACATAGAGTATTCTATCAAATTCTAATTCATGTATGGCTCTCTCAAAAGGTGTGTACAGCAAGGATGATTGTGGCATACTAAAACACAAAGACACAAATAATACAAGACGCTCCAAGCAAAACACATATCATGTTGGTGAATAAAAATATAGCTCCAAGTAAATTACCGATGGAAGTGGACGAAAGAGGGGATGCCTTCCGGGGCATCCCCAAGCTTCGAATTTTTGGTGTCCTTGGATTATCTTGGGGGTGCCATGGGCATCCCAAAGCTTAGGCTCTTGCCACTCCTTGTTCCATAATCCATCACAATAATTCTCCCAAAACTTGAAAACTTCACAACACAAAACTTAAAGTAGAAAACTCGTGAGCTCCGTTAGCGAAAGAAAACAAAAGACCACTTCAAGGTACTGTAATGAACTCATTCTTTATTTATATTGGTGTTAAAACTAATGTATTCCAACTTCTCTATGGATTATAAATTATTTTACTAGCCATAGATTCATCAAAATAAGCAAACAACACACGAAAAACAGAATCTGTCAAAAACAGAACAGTCTGTAGTAATCTGTAGCTAGCGCAAGATCTGGAACCCCAAAAATTCTAAAATAAATTGCTGGACGTGAGGAATTTATCTATTAATCATCTTAAAAAATAATTAACTAAATATCACTCTTCAAATAAAAATTACAGCAGTTCTCGTGAGTGCTAAAGTTTCTATCTTTTACAGCAAGTTCAACAAGACTTTCCCCAAGTCTTCCCAACGGTTCTACTTGGAACAAACACTAATTAAACACAAAAAACACAAACAAAACAGATGCTAAATAATTTATTTATTACTAAACAGGAGCAAAAAGCAAGAAATAAAAATAAAATTGGGTTGCCTCCCAACAAGTGCTATCGTTTAACGCCCCTAGCTAGGCATAAAAGCGAGGATAGATCTAGGTATTGCCATCTTTGGTAGGCAATCCATAAGTGGCTATCATGATAGTTTCATATGGTAATTTTATTTTCTTTCTTGGAAAGTTTTCCATGCCCTTTTTTAATGGAAATTGAAATCTAATATTCCCTTCCTTCATATCAATAATCGCACCAACCGTTCTAAGGAAAGGTCTACCAAGAATAATAGGGCAAGAAGGATTGCAATCTATATCAAGAACAATGAAATCTACGGGCACATAATTCCTATTTGCAACAATAAGAACATCATTAATCCTTCCCCTAGGTTTCTTAATAGTAGAATCCGCAAGATGCAAGTTTAGAGAGCAATCATCAAAATTACGGAAATCTAGCAAATCACATAAAGTCTTGGGAATAGTGGTGACACTAGCACCAAAATCACACAAAGCATAAAACTCATGATCTTTAATTTTAATTTTAATAGTTGGTTCCCACTCATCATAGAGTTTTCTAGGGATAGAAACTTTCAACTCAAGTTTTTCTTCATAAGATTGCACCAAGGCATCAACAATATGTTCGGTGAAGGCTTTATTTTGACTATAAGCGTGTAGAGAATTTAGCACGGATTGCAACAAGGAAATACAATCAATTAAAGAGAAACTTTCATAATTAAATTCCTTGAAATCCAATATAGTGGGTTTAGCAACATCTAGATTTTTATTTCTTTCAATGCCACTTTCATCAATTTCATCATAAAGATCTAAATACTCCAAATTTTTAGAACACCTTCTAGGTAAAGGAAGATCATATTCAGTTTCATCAAGATTTATATTGCAAAATAAAGATTTAATAGGGGACACATCAATAACTTTTAGATCTTCATCTTGATTTTCATAGGAATTGGAAGAACACGCTTTAATAAAGGCATCTTTGGAAGCACGCATCCTAGCGGTTCTTTCCTTGCACTCATCAATGGAAATTCTCATGGCTTTGAGAGAATCATTGATATCATGCTTAGGAGGAATAGATCTAATCTTTAAAGAATCAATCTCAAGAGAAATTCTATCAACCTTTCTAGCCAAATCATCAACTTTAAGCAATTTCTCTTCAAGCAAAGCATTACAATCTTTTGTGAATTCATAAACTCTTTAACACTATTCTCAAATTCAGAGGATATCTTATTATAATTTCCATAAGAGTTGTTGTAGGAATTCCCATAATTATTAGAAGGATTACTAGGATATGGCCTAGGATTAAAATTCCCTCTATAAGCGTTGTTACCAAAATTATTCCTACCAACAAAATTCACATCCATAGATTCATTGTTATTCTCAGTCAAAGTAGACAAAGGCATATCATTGGGATCAGAAGAAACACCCTTAGTAGCAAATAATTTCATAAGTTCATCCATCTTTCCACTCAACACATTGATTTCTTCTATCACATGCACTTTTTTATTAGAGGATCTTTCAGTATGCCATTGAGAATAATTAACCATAATATTATCTAGGAGTTTAGTAGCATCTCCTAAAGTGATTTCCATAAAAGTGCCTCCCGCGGCCGAATCTAAAAGATTTCTAGAAGCAAAATTCAATCCGGCATAAAAAAATTGTATGATCATCCACAAATTCAAACCATGAGTAGGGCAATTACATATCATTAATTTCATTCTCTCCCAAGCTTGTGCAACATGTTCATGATCAAGTTGCTTAAAGTTCATAATATCGTTTCTAAGAGAGATGATCTTAGCGGGAGGGAAATACTTAGAGATAAAAGCATCTTTGCACTTGTTCCAAGAATCAATACTATTTTTAGGCAAAGATGAAAACCAAGCTTTAGCACGATCTCTAAGCGAAAAAGGAAATAGCTTCAATTTAACGACATCATTATCGACATTTTTTTATTTTGCATATCACATAAATCAACTAAGCTATTCAGATGAGTAGCGGCATCTTCACTAGGAAGGCCGGCCAATTGATCTTTCATACAAGATTCAACAAAGCAGTATTAATTTCACAAGATTCAGTATTGGTAAGAGGAGCAATCGGAGTGCTAAGGAAATCATCATTATTGGTATTGGTGAAGTCACGCAATTTAGTATTATCTTGAGCCATCGCGACAAACAAGCAATCTAACACACGAGCAAACAAGAGCAAACGGGAAAAAGAGGCAAATAGAGAGGGAGGATAGAGAGAGAGGGAGAATAAAACGGCAAGGGTGAAGTGGGGAAGAGGAAAACGAGAGGCAAACGGCAAATAATGTAATGAGAGAGATAGGGATTGTGATGGCTACTTGGTATGTTGACTTTTTGCGTAGACTCCCCGGCAACGGTGCCAGAAATCCTTCTTGCTACGTCTTGAGCTTGCGTTGGTTTTCCCCAAAGAGGAAGGGATGATGCAGCAGAGTAGCGTAAGTATTTCCGACAATTTTTGAGAACCAAGGTATCAATCTAGTAGGAGGTTACGCTCAAGTCCCTCGTACCTGCACAAAACTATAGCTACTCGCAACCAACGCGATTAGGGGTTGTCAATCCCTTCACGGTCACTTACGAGAGTGAGATCTGATAGATATAATATTTTTGGTATTTTTGGTATAAAGATGCAAAGTAAAAAGTAAAAGCAAAGCAAGATTAAAGTGATGGAGATTGATATGATGAGAATAGACCCGGGGGCCATAGGTTTCACTAGTGGCTTCTCTCAAGAGCATAAGTATTCTACGGTGGGTGGACAAATTACTGTTGAGCAATTGACAGAATTGAGCATTGAGGGAGTCCTGGATTAGGGGTTGTCCGGATGGCCGGACTATACCTTCGGCCAGACTCCTGGACTATGAAGATACAAGATTGAAGACTTCGTCCCGTGTCCGGAAGGGACTTTCCTTGGCGTGGAAGGCAAGCTTGGCGATACGGATATGTAGATCTCCTACCATTGTAACCGACTCTGTGTAACCCTAGCCCTCTCCGATGTCTATATAAACCGGAGAGTTTTAGTCTGTAGGACGAACAATAATCATACCATATGCTAGCTTCTAGGGTTTAGCCTCTCTGATCTCGTGGTAGATCTACTCTTGTACTACCCATATCATCAATATTAATCAAGCAGGATGTAGGGTTTTACCTCCATCAAGAGGGCCCGAACCTGGGTAAAACATCGTGTCCCCTGCCTCCTGTTACCATCCGGCCTAGACGCACAGTTCGGGACCCCCTACCCGAGATCCGCCGGTTTTGACACCGACATTGGTGCTTTCATTGAGAGTTCCTCTGTGTCGTCACTTTTAGGCCCGATGGCTTCTCCGATCATCAACGGCGATGTGATCTAGGGTGAGACTTTTCTCCCGGGACAGATCTTCGTATTCGGCGGCTTTGCACCGCGGGCCAATTCGCTTGGTCATCTGGAGCAGATCGAAAGCTACGCCCCTGGCCATCAGGTTAGATTTGGAAGTTTGAACTACACGGCCGACATCCGCGGAGACTTGATCTTCGACGTATTCGAGCCACAGCCGAGCGCACCGCACTGTCACGATGGGCATGATTTAGCTCTGCCGCCGAACAGTGCCCTGGAGACCGCACCTGTGTCCGCTCCGACCCCTAGCTCGAAGCTGATCACACCAACCGAGGATGGGTGGTTAGACACCGCCTCGGGGGCTGCAATCTCTACGGAGATCGAGACGAACACCAGCCCTATTCTCTGCGAAGCCCGTGACTCCAAGGAGTCGGACTCCTCTCCAAACTCGGAGCCCTCCGCGCCCCGACCAATCGAACCCGATTGGGCGCCGATCATGGAGTTCACCGCCGCAGACATCTTTCAGCACTCACCCTTCGGTGATATTCTGAATTCACTAAAGTCTCTCTCTCTTTGTCAGGAGAGCCCTGGCCGGACTATGGTCAGCAAGGTTGGGATGCGGATGATGAAGAAATTCAAAGCCCACCCACCACCCACTTCATAGCCACTGTCGATGATTTAACCGACATGCTCGACTTCGACTCCGAAGACATCGACGGTATGGACGCCGATGCAGGAGATGATCAAGAACCAGCGCCTATAGGGCACTGGAAAGCCACCTCGTCGTATGATATATCCATGGTGGACACCCCAAAAGAAGGCAATGGCGATGGAATAGCGGAGGATGACCCCTCCAAGAAGCAGCCTAAGCGCCGGCGTCAGCGGCACCACTCTAAATCCCGCCAAAACAAAAACGGTGATTCCGGCACGGGGGATAATAACACCCCGGACAGTGCCGAAGACAACCACCTCCAGCAAGATTCAGCACAGGAGGATAGAGAAGCCAGCCCTCATGAGAGAGCGGCAGACAGAGAGGTCGAGGACGCTAATTATATGCCTCCCTCTGAAGACGAGGCAAGCCTCGACGACGACGAATTTGTCGTGTCGGAGGATCCCGTCGAACAAGAGCGTTTCAAACGCAGGCTTATGGCCACGGCGAGCAGCCTCAAGAAAAAACAGCAACAGCTTAGAGCTGATCAAGATTTGCTAGCCGACAGATGGACTGAAGTCCTTGCGGCCGAAGAGTATGAACTCGAACGCCCCTCCAAGAGCTACCCAAAGCGTAGGTTGCTACCCCAATTAGAGGAGGAAGCACTTAAACCTACATCACCAACGCATGATGCGGCCGACCGGCCACCCCGTGGCCGCGACAAAGAGGCCTCTCGGCCCTCCACTCAAGCCGCACCCCGGCGCCGCTCAAAAACCACCAAGGCATGGGAAAATGCGCCAGACCTGCGAGATATATTGGAGGACAAGGCAAGGCAAACAAGATCGATCTACGAATCACGTGGGCGCCCCACGGCACGAGACAATACTCGTCACGCCAGATACAGTAAATCCGGCCGGGCCGAACACAGTAGACAAAGCTCGTTTGAGCTGCGTCGTGATGTAGCCCAATACAGAGGCGCCGCACACCCACTATGCTTCACAGATGAAGTAATAGATCATCAAATCCCCGAGGGTTTCAAACCTGTGAACATCGAATCATACGATGGCACAACTGATCCTGTGGTATGGATCGAGGACTATCTCCTTCATATCCACATGGCCCGCAGTGATGACCTACACGCCATCAAATACCTCCCACTCAAGCTTAAAGGACCAGCCCGGCATTGGCTTAAGAGATTGCCAGCAGAATCAATTGGTTGTTGGGAGGACCTGGAAGCCGCATTCCTCGACAATTTCCAGGGCACTTATGTGCGACCACCAGACGCCGATGACCTAAGCCACATAATTCAGCAGCCAGAGGAATCAGCCAGACAATTCTGGACACGGTTCCTAACCAAGAAAAATCAAATCGTCAACTGTCCGGACGTAGAGGCCCTAGCAGCCTTCAAGCATAACATCCGTGATGAGTGGCTTGCACGGCACCTAGGATAGGAAAAGCCGAAATCTATGGCAGCCCTCATGACACTTATGACCCGCTTTTGTGCGGCAGAAGACAGCTGGCTAGCTCGCAGCAATAACATGACCAAGAGCCCTGGTAATTCGGATACCAAGGACAACAGTGGCAGGTTGCGTCACAACAAGCAAAAGTGCCGCATTAACAGCGACAATGCTGAGGATACGGCAGTTAGTACCGGATTCAGAGGCTCTAAACCCGGTCAGCAGAAAAAGGCATTCAAAAGAAATACTCCGGGCCCGTCCAGTTTGGACCGAATACTCGACCGCTCATGCCAGATACATGGCACCCCCAAAAAGCCAGCCAATCACACCAATAGGGATTGTTGGGTGTTCAAGCAGGCAGGCAAGTTAAATACCGAAAGCAGAGACAAGGGGATGCATAGCGATGACGAGGAGGAGCCTCGGCCACTGAACAACAGTGGACAGAAAGGTTTTCCCCCACAAGTGCGGACGGTGAACATGATATATGCAACCCACGTCCCCAAGAGGGAGCGAAAGCGTGCGCTAAGGGACGTATACGCGATGGAGCCAGTCGCCCCAAAGTTCAACCCATGGTCTTCCTGCCCGATCACTTTTGATTGAAGGGACCACCCGACTAGCATCCGTCATGGCGGATTCGCCGCATTGGTTCTAGACCCAATTATTGACAGATTTCACCTCACTAGAGTCCTTATGGACGGCAGCAGCAGCCTGAACCTGCTTTATCAGGATACAGTGCAGAAAATGGGCATCGATCCCTTGAGGATTAAACCCACCAGAACGACCTTTAAAGGCATCATACCAGGTGTAGAAGCCAGCTGTACAGGCTCAGTTACACTTGAAGTGGTCTTCGGATCTCCGGATAATTTCCAAAGTGAGGAGTTAATCTTCAACATAGTCCCATTCCGTAGTGGCTATCACGCACTGCTCGGGCGAACCGCATTTGCCAAGTTCAATGCAGTGCCGCACTACGCATACCTCAAGCTCAAGATGCCAGGCCCTCGAGGAGTCATCACGGTCAATGGAAACACCGAATGCTCTCTCCGAACGGAGGAGCATACGGCGGCTATCGTAGCGGAAGTACAAAGCAGCCTCTCAAGGCAATTCTCCAGTCCGGCCACTAAACGTCCGGACACCGTCAAGCACGCCCGGAGTAACCTGCAACAAGACCGCCTGGCACGTTCCGAGCAAGCGTAGCAATGCGGCCCCAACCCCAGCCCTCGCGAACTTGCGAAACTAGTGTTGCGCATACATAACTATGCTCTAGAAATACCATGGGCATAGGGGGAGGGGCACCATCACGGCACGCCCGAAACGCAGCTTAAACCGCACTAGGGGCTGCCGATTTCTTAATTTTCTCTTATTTTCAGGACTCCATTCTTCGGAAGGCTTGTCCGGCAGTACAATTGCCGCACAAACGATACAACCAGGGAAGCAGAAAGCTACGCCGCACTACGGAACTCTAAGGTGGTCTCTATAAAGAGCAGTATACGTGTTTCGCATAACATTCCGCAGCTCGCCCCTGGAAAGGACATATTTGATAGTCCCATCTTTTGCTTATCACACTATTTGTATCGTTCTGCTTTGATCGCAGCTTTTTTAAATAAACAATGCATAGCTTCCATCTATTTTTGCATTACCTCGTTTTTACGAATATATGTTCATTAATGACATGTTGCACCCGTACACTTTGGTACGGCCAATACGCCAGGGGCTTAAGTACCCCACAACATGGTGTGAGAAGTCCGAACACTTTCACAAGTGCGGCACCCCAAACTTATAGCATTATATGCATCGGCTCCGAATCATGTCTTGGGTCAATAGTTGGGTTTGCCCGGCTCCTATGTTTTGGTACCTTACGTTCCGTTATATCGGCTAAGGTAGCACTAGGAGAACTACTGCGATTGTGCCCCAGTTGAGCTGGGCTAAGCACCTCAGTAGAGAAAGCTAAAACTGACCATCATGATGAGGCGAGAGCTGGTCGATGTTCAAGAGGTTTTCGAGTCCCTAAAGACTTATGCCGCTTAGAGCGAGGAGTCGGCTTCGACCGGCCTAAGCGTGGATAGCACACCGAACTCGGTCTTCCGAACAGTAGGGGCTTCGCCGAAATTTAAAATTATAGAATTCTATGGCTAAGTGAGAGTGTTCAAGCATTATAGTCCGATTGACTTGTTCGTTATGTTGAGCGCCTCCCTCGAAGGACCCAAGAATGGGAAAAAGAGCGCTCATGTTTATCCCAAACACCCCAGCACTTGTGCCATGGGGGCAGAAGCCGACGACTCGCCATCTCTCAAATTTGATAAACGGCCGCACAGAAGGTAATATTTTAAATTCAAACAACATTGCTTAGCGCACATGAACAAGTTTTCAGCGCACAGGACAAAACGAGCGAGTTCACTGAAAAATTACATTCATGGAACATTCATCCGCCACAAGGCGGGCACCCTTCAGAACGCCCTCATAATACATCTCGGGCTTGCGATGCTCCTTGCCCGGCGGTGGCCCGTCCTTCGCAAGCTTCTCAGCATCCAGCTTGCCCCAGTGCACCTTCGCACGGGCAAGCGCCCTACGGGCACCCTTGATGCATACGGAGCGCTTGATGACTTCGAGCCTTGGACAGGCCTCCACCAGCCGCCTCACCAGCCTGAAGTAGCTCCCAGGCATGGCCTCTCCAGGCCATAGCCGGACTATGAGGCCCTTCATGGCCTGTTCGGCCACCTTATGGAGCTCGACCAGCTGTTTCAGCTGGTCGCTTAAGGGCACCGGGTGTTCGGCCTCAGCATACTGAGACCAGAACACCTTCTCCGTCGAGCTTCCCTCCTTGGCTCGGTAGAAGGCGGTGGCATCCGACACGCTACGTCTGCGAATGCTCCTGGAGAGCTCCGGATTCGGGTAAGTGACAAGTAATTCATTTTTATGTGCTTGCTTTGCATAATTAATGCCTTACCTGCCGCTATCTTTTTTATTGCCTCAACCTCCTGGAGGGCCTTCTGGGCTTCGGCCTTGGCAGACTTGGCATCTTCAATGGCTGCCGCGAGCTCAGACTCTCGCGTCTTCGAGTCAAGCTCCAAACTCTCATGTTTTTTCATGAGAGCCTAGAGCTCTTGCCGCTCGGTGCGCTCCGCGGTCGCCCTCTTTTCGGCCTCGGACAGCGCTTGCTTAAGGGTCGCCACCTCAGTTGTGGCCCCTATAATAGCCGCGTTAATCCTATCACTTTTTGCAATTGCACCTTTCACATATTTCAATAAGGTATCCCTTACCTTCCTTCTCCTCGAGCTGCTGCTTGGCTAGGCCGAGCTCTTGCTCGGACCGCTCGAGGTTCTGCTTCAGCATATCCACCTCCGCAGTCAGTGCGGTGGAGGCCAGCAGTGAAGCCTGCATACGCATATTGACTTGATCATGTTAGACTCCTGCGAATGTTATTAGATCCTCTATTCGGATTTTCTTCCCGAACACCGAACAGAGCATCAGGGGCTACTGTCTATGCGGTAATATTTTTACATATTCTTTACTTACCTCAAAGCCTGTTAGAAGGCTGGCACAGGCTTCAGTCAGTCCGCTCTTGGCGGACTGAACCTTCTGGATCACCGCACTCATAATAGTGCGGTGCTCCTCGTCGATGGAGGCGCCGTTAAGCGTCTCCAGCAAACTGTCTGGTGCCTCCGGTTGGACGGAGGTCACCGGCTCGGTAGGCTTGCTCCTCTTGGAAGGAGGCTGCCTACCGGAGTCCGGAACCGTTGAAGGTTCCGGCGCGGTGTCCGGCTCAAGGCCGGACATGGAGCCCTTGGGGGTTCTATCCCCTTTACGCCTAGAGTCCGGGAGGTTGCCTTGCGGCGCCTCTAGGACCACCTCCTCCTGGCTTGGAACCTGTTGGGACGCCACCTCAGTGCCGTCCGTAGGGTGGGGGGAGGAAGCCTTCGGAAGCGAATTCACATCCGACGAATCCAGAGAGCCGCTCGACAACTTGTCGAGCCCGGCCTTGGGCGGACTGCACAATCATGTTCGACGTAAGGAAAAACTGTGCAATGGGGAAATACTATGAATCACTCTGGTATCTGGACACTAACGATCTCGCCAGGGGCTTGGCCCTGTGCGGCCACTCCTCTTCGCCATCGTCGGCGTTGGTGGAGTAGTCCGGAGGAGGGGTCTTCCCCCTCTTGGACCCTTCGGCCTCCCCAGCTGGGGCGGCCTTCCTTTTCTTCCCTCCCCCCGCTGGAGGGGGAGAGGCCTCTTCTTCCTCCTCCTCGTCTTCACGGGAGGAGTGCGCCTTGGAGTCGTCGGATGGTGAATCCGACACCTCCTAGCGCCGGGCACTCTTTCGAGTCCCCGTGGCCTTCTTCTTGGCCTTCTTCTCCGGCACCACGTAGGGTGCCGGAACCAGCAGCTTCGCCAAGCGAGCGTCCGCTGGGCCTTCGGGCAAAGGAGCCGAATAGTTGATCTATCCAGACGTCTCCTGCCAATCCTGTCAAAGGTAAGGGAGCTTAGATCCCGCATGGAGTCAAACTATAAAAAACTAATACCCTGTAAAAGGTAAAAACAGCTTACTGCACGAGCGTGACGCTGCGTGCTGAATCCGCGATCCTCCGTAGCGGATGCGGGGGCCTCGGCGCCCTTGAAAAGCACCTTCCAGGCATCTTCGTACATCGTGTTGAAGAGTCTGCTCAGAGTTCGGTGCCGCGCCGGGTCGAACTCCCACAGGTTGAAAGCCCGTTGTTGACACGGGAGGATCCAGTGGATGAGCATAACCTGGACTCAGTTGACAAGTTTGAGCTTCCTGTCCACCAGGGTTTGGACGCATGTTTGTAGTCCGGTCAGCTCTCCTTTTTTACCCCACGACAGGCCCGTCTCTTTCCAGGAGGCGAGCCACGTAGGGGGTATGGATCGGAACTCAGGGGCTGCGACCCATTCAGGGTCATGCGGCTCGGTGATGTAAAACCACCCCGACTGCCACCCCTTTAGGGACTCCACGAAGGAGCCCTTGAACCATAGGACGTTGGGCATCTTGCCCACCATGGCGCCTCCGCACTCCGCTTGGGTGCCGTGCACCACCTTCGGCTTGACATTGAAAGACTTGAGCCATAGGCCGAAATGGGGGCGGATGCGGAAGAAAGCCTCACACATGACGATAAACGCCGAGATGTTGAGGACAAAGTTCGGGGCCAGATCGTGGAAATCCAGGCCATAGTAGAACATGAGCCCCCAGACAAATGGGTGGAGAGGGAAGCCCAGTCCGCGGAGGAAATGGGGGAGGAACACCACCCTCTCATGGGGCCTAGCAGTGGGGATGAGCTGCCCCTCTTCGGGAAGCCAGTGCGCAATGTCGTTAGACAAGTATCCGGCCTTCCTCAGTCTTTTGATGTGTCCCTCCGTGACGGAGGAGACCATCCACTTGCCTCCCGCTCCAGACATGGCTGGAGAAGGTTGAGGTGGGGTGTGCGGACTTGGGCGCTGGAGCTCGAGTGCGCGGAAATGGATAGGCAAAGGAGGAAGAAGGCGTGGATGAAAAGGCGGATCCTTATCCCCTTATATGGGTGAACGCGACTATGCGCCCCCACCAGCCTGGTAAAACTCGCTTATCTCCCAAGCACCGTAGTCAATGGCGCGGTTGGGTTACCCACACCCATATTGATGAGAATCCCGGAATAAGGGGACACGATCTCTGCTTTAACAAGACATGCCAAGGAAACCGCCTCGCTAAACGCGCTGAGGTGGGACAGTAAACCGATTCGAATAAAGACTTGGTTGTGGTGTGATGTCACGCTACGGAATACGTCAGCAGATTAGATTTGTGTAAATATTATTCTCTCTATGGCAATATGTGGAAACTTATTCTGCAGAGCCGAACACTACCTTTGTGTTCAAAATCTTCTATGAAGCACTTGGAGGAGGAACCCGCCTTGCAATGCCGAAGACAATCTGCGTGCCGGACGCATCGTCATTGAAGCCTGGTTCAGGGGCTACTGAGGGAGTCCTGGATTAGGGGGTGTCCGGATGGACGGGCTATACCTTCGGCCGAACTCCTGGACTATGAAGATACAAGATTGAAGACTTCGTCCCGTGTCCGGAAGGGACTTTCCTTGGCGTGGAAGGCAAGCTTGGCGATACGGATATGTAGATCTCCTACCATTGTAACCGACTCTTTGTAACCCTAGCCCTCTCCGATGTCTATATAAACCAGAGAGTTTTAGTCTATAGGACGAACAATAATCATACCATAGGCTAGCTTCTAGGGTTTAGCCTCTCTGATCTCGTGGTAGATATACTCTTGTACTACCCATATCATCAATATTAATCAAGCAGGACATAGGGTTTTACCTCCATCAAAAGGGCCCGAACTTGGGTAAAACATCATGCCCCCTGCCTCCTGTTACCATCCGGCCTAGACACACAGTTCGGGACCCCCTACCCGAGATCCGCCGGTTTTGACACCGACAAGCATAGTTATGAGAATATATAGGCATGATCATGTATATACGCATCACGTCTGTGACAAGTAGACCGAAACGATTCTGCATCTACTACTATTACTCCACTCATCGACCGCTATCCTGCATGCATCTAGAGTATTAAGTTAAAAATAGAGTAACACTTTAAGAAAGATGACATGATGTAGAGAGATAAATTCATGCAATATGAAATAAACCCCATCTTGTTATCCTCGATGGCAATGATGCAATACATGCCTTGCTACCCCTTCTGTCACTGGGAAAGGACACCGCAAGATCGACCCCAAAGCTAAGCACTTCTCCCATGGCAACAAATACCAATCTAGTTGGCCAAACCAAACGGATAATTCGAAGAGACTTGCAAAGATAACCAATCATACATAAAAGAATTCAGAGAAGATTCAAATATTATTCATAGATAGACTTGATCATAAACCCACAATTCATCGATCTCAACAAACACACCGCAAAAATAAGATTACATTGAATAGATCTCCACAAGAGAGGGGGAGAACTTTGTATTGAGATTCAAAGAGAGAGAAGAAGCCATCTAGCTACTAACTATGGACCCGAAGGTCTGAGGTAAACTACTCACACTTCATTGGAGAGACTATGATGATGTAGAAGCCCTCCATAATGACGGCCCTCTTTTGGCGGAGCTCCAGAACAAGCCCCAAGATGGGATCTCATGGATACAGAAAGTTGTGGCGGTGGAATTAGGTTTTTGGCTCCTGTTTTGATCGTTTGGGGGTACGTATGTATATATAGGAGGAAGAAGTACGTCGGTGGAGCTCCGAGGGGCCCATGAGGCAGGGGGCGCGCCCTAGGGGGGCGCCCCCCACCCTCGTGACTGCCTCTTTTGTTCCTTGGCGTAGGGTCCAAGTCTCCTGGATCACGTTCGGTGAGAAAATCACGTTCTCGAAGGTTTTATTCCATTTGGACTCCATTTGATATTCCGTTTCTTCGAAACACTGAAATAGGCAAAAAACAGCAATTCTGGGCTGGGCCTCCGGTTAATAGGTTAGTCCCAAAATAATATAAAAGTGGAAAATAAAGCCCAATATAGTCCAAAACAGTAGATAATATAGTATGGAGCAATCAAAAATTATAGATACGTTGGAGACGTATCGTATCCCCAACACCTGATTGCATAACCAGAAAGTTTCGGGAGTTTATAAGTGGGAATTCAAGTATATCGTAGGATATCTTTCCAACAGACACATGATACGATATGGGATCTATCATATGTTTGTTTCCGGCTTATTTTGCAAGCCAATCCTTTGTTTTGTTTTGAGTTGTGGTATTCGAGTTGCTTCAATGTCAAGTGTTGATTCCATACCTTTCCTAAGCGGTGTTCTCATATTTCTATGTGAATACTAATCCTTCTTGATCATCGAGAATGTCATGTCAATCCTTTTCAACCGGCGTGTTTCTCTTCAACTTGATCCGATCATTTTCAACATCCGCAAGATCAACTCTAAGTTTTTCTCAATGGTCTCCTTTCCATCTGCCCAACTTGCCTTTGTTTTCCCGCCCTCCCACCCTTTTTATTCAAGGACTCAGATTTCTTAATCAAGTATCCTTTTATTGATGTGAAGTTTCTTCTTTCTTTTCTTTCAATGTTCTTATCCGGTGCTTCTCAGGAAGATACTAACGAAGCTTCAAGTTTATTATTCTTCGTTCTCTTTTCTTCTCCGGTGGATTAAATTCAAGATTTCTTGATAATATCTTTTTTCTCGTTTCAAATGTTTTCTCATGCCGGTGCACTTCTTAATCATTCACCTCTCGCTATTCATTTGTCTCGGAGTGCTCAAGATATCTCAAAGATTCATGTTTCCACTCTGCTTTTGTTCAAGCTCTTTCGAGGATGTTGTCTCATTCAATCCATTTAATTCAACCGGTGCTATCTCTCTTTTCAAGCAATCGTTCAACGGTGTATCTTTTGAGTGGGCCCTAACCCACAGGTATTTTTCCAGGATCTTACCTGACTCTTCTAATTTTACCGGAGCTATTCCCAAATCATTCAAAGTTTAACGTAAGAATGAATTATCATCAGTCAGTTGGTTTCTCCGAGATCTTATAACTCTTTTCATTGTTGATTCAACCTTTATATTCTTCATTATTCCGGAGTGTCTCAACAATTCATGGTGGTGTTTCGCATCCTCATCCTCAACATTTGAAGACCGAAGAAGAGTGTTTCCTCTAAATCTTCATCCTTCTCTTGAAGATTCGTGGTTCTAGCTTGATGCCATCCTCTCATAATTGTTTTCGATTGTGAGATATTCTTTTCACCCATCCGGAGCAATTCCAGAGTCTTTTCAGTTTCATTCTCTGAAGGCCATCATTTCGGGTTTATTCATTCTCGGCTTTTAGCTCTCGTTCTCTAAATCTTACCGATGCATCATTCAAGTATTATCTAATCAACTCGTGATCTCTTCATTCTCTTGTATTTAAATTTCCCCAAGTATCTTCGTTCGTTTTTCAATTCTTATGGTGGTTCGTTCAAGAGTTATATTTTCTCTTTCTTGGTTATCATATCAATTTATTCGTTGTTTTCAATCCTACCGGTGGTTCGTTGAAGACCTTCTCAAGATTACGCTATATCTCTCCTGAATCCTTTCTACGAGAATAAGTAGTATGCCAAATCCATGCTTGTCATCAATCTAAATTGATGAAGGTTAAGCATAATGTAATTCTTATTCTTGTTTCACCCAAGTGATTAATTCCTTATTCCGGAGGTTCATCAAAATTCTTGATTTCTTTTGTTCATCTTTCTTTTCCTGGAGTTCCAAGCTCTCATCACCACGAAGATCCATATATATCATTACAAGGCTTCACCTTGTGTTTCCAACTTCTCTTTCCTTTCGTTTGATCATTCTTTTGTTACCGGAGTTCTTCATGGAGGCTCAACATGATGGCTCATCAAAGATTTAATCCTTCTCGAGTGTTCATCGAGGTTCTTTTCAAAGGAGCTCAAAGTGTTCTTCATCTTGCATTCCGAAGTGCTATTCTTTCTATCTTATCTTTTCAGGTGGTGTTATGTCATTCTTGACAATTTCCCTTCGTGTTTCATGATTCACAAGTTATCAAGAATGAGGTATTTTAAATCCATCAATCTCTTTGTTGGAGTTATCGTGGGTTATATTTCACCTAAAGCTTTCCCTAAGGATTGTTGCTATTTATGGTGCTAATAAATGGCCCAAGTAATTCATCTATCCTCCCGGTGAAATAAGTTTCTCGTCTGCTTGTTCATATCAATCCAATCCATTGTTTTTTTGATAGTGGCAGAATTTCATCTCAAGTTTTCAAGATGTTTTCCATAAGCCCACTTAAAGCTTATCCTTTCGTTGTTGATAATCCAATAACTACGTTCTAGCATTTGTTGTAAGCGTGCTATCTCAAGATCTTGTTTCCCTCCGCTCAATCCATTCCTTCCTTTCATTTCTCCCGGAGGCATAATGATGTTGCTCTCTTCAACCCATCTTCTTGTTTTGTCAAGATCATGTTCTTTCCTTTGCTTATCCATTTAACCGGAGTGTTGTGCCCTCTTCTCAAGTTCTTTTCATCTTATCAAGTCTTGCATCTCTTTTCAAACGGAGTGCTGCCCGAATTTGTTCTTCCTTGTTCCTCTTCTCTGGCGGAGATTGTCAACTTTGTTGTATTCTTTTCTCGAAGATGGTTTAACCTATAAAGGTTCTTTGGTTTCACTCGTTTGTCAAGAAGAAACTTTGTTTTACCTCTCCTCTTCCTCTTCCATTTCCCTCCGGTGCCATCCTATCTCGGGACGAGATCCTCTCGTAGTGGTGGAGTGTTGTAATGCCCCGGATACAACTTTCCATATTTGTAACTCCGACTCTTGCCTTTTCCGGAGATGCGATATGTTATTCCCTTCGTGGTTGGGTTTTGTCCTTGTTTTGCATTTTGTTCATGTCATGCATTTCATATCATGTCATCATGTGCATCTCTTTTGCATACGTGTTCGTCTCATGCATCCGAGAATTTTCCCCGTTGTCCGTTTTGCAATCCGACACTGTTATGTCCTCCGGCGTCCCCCTTTTATCTCTTTTCGTGTGCGGGTGTTAAACTTTCTCGGAATGGACCGAGATTTCCCAAGCAGCCTTGGTACACCACCGGTAGACCGCCTGTCAAGTTTCGTGCCATTTGGAGTCCGTTTGATACTCCAACGGTTAACCGGGGAACCGTAAAGGCCTCGTGTGTATTGCAGCCCAACACCCCTCTAAAGTGGCCCACACCCATACAAACCCCCTCCATCCTCTCGGTCGTTCGATCACAATCGCGTGGCCAAAAACCGCTCTCCATTTGGACACTCCTACCTCCTCCTAGCTATAAAAAGGCCTCCCCCGTCCAAAATCGCAGTCTAACCCTAGATCCATCTTCCCCGCGCCGCCGGACATCTACACCCGGCGGCCGGACAGGTCCGCCGCCACCTGTCCCGCCGCCGTCCTCCCACCGTGCGGCCCGGGGAAGCCCATCACGGGCCCGCCCGGGCCCGGATCTGTGCGTCGCCGCCCGTCGCTGAACTGCTCCGCCACCATCGCCGGCCGGACCAACCCCGCCGCCTCGCCGTCCGGCCGCGCGCCTCACCGCCACCCGCGCTCCGCGGCCTCGCCTCCCTGTGCCGTCGTCACGCGCCTCGCCGCGCCGCTCCTCGGCGCCCCACGCGCCGCTTCTCCGGCGCCACGGCACCGCGCCACCGCCCTGCTCCCAGGCTGGCCATCGCCGCAGCGCCTCGTATCCGCCGCCGCTCGCCGGAGTCCACCCCATCGTCGGATCCGGAGAAGAGGGACCAGATCCACCGGCCCCTCCTTCCAAACGTCATCCCTGCTTTCCTGGATCCCGCCGTCCCGCTCGCCCTCATCCCACGTTGACTTTTCGTGAGGTGAAAAATCCACCAAGTCCTTTTCCTCCTCATGTTTTCAGGGCCTGTTCATCATGCCATAACTTCTTGCATACTGCTCTGTTTCATGCGCATGTTATATCAAAATGTTCATCAGGATGTGTTATTCATTTTGTTCCATTGTGACCTGCTTGTTTGAGTCCATCTTGATGCCCAAATTGTTGACGCCAGAGTTCTATAAAATGTTAGTTCTTGTTTCTTAGCAGAGTATGAGCATTTGTCATTTTTGCTACATTTATTGTGTGCTGCATAAGATCTGGAGCTCTACATGTGTTTGGGCTATGCCATGCCATCTTTACAGGGGTGTATGCCATGTATTTTTGTGATCTTCATGGTGACTAGCACAAGCATGCAAAGTAGCTCTCTTGATATTGCTGATTTCAGGGACTTAGAATTTTGCCAAGTCTTTGCTCTGCTGTTATTTTTATGCCATGTATTCATGTTGCTACAGTGAGATCCATGCTTCTTTTGAGTATATTCAGTAAGGATGATTTGGACATATGGTTGTGCTCTATCCATTCATGTCCCTGGTTGCATTTATGGAGTTCCCTAGCATTACTAAATCTTGCTCTACTTTTGCTATAAAATGTTCCTCGTAGATTGTTTACGTGTTAATCAATTTTGCCAAGGTTGTTGTACTTGATCCATGCATGCTATGAGATTGTTCTTGCCATGGTTAGCTTCATGAACATGTATTCTTGCTGGTAGTATGCTTAGCTTGTCATGAAATGCCTTGTCGTGAGTGAATCGAGCTCGCAAATAGGCCTTCATAATTCTGTTTTTACCATGTCCAGTTTTCTGCTAAGTCTGAATCTATTAACGAAACTTGCTATGTTTACATGGGTGCCATCATATCTTCTGATCCTTTTTGTCTTATGGTTAGTAAGGGACTTTTGTTATGTGCTTTGAGTAGATTCATGCCGTGCCTTGTATTGCTATGTTCTGCTCCTGTAGCATGTTGTTATCTTGCTCTAAACATTGCTTCCTGATGTTAATTCCTGACATGTTGTTATTTTCACTAAGTCTTTGATGTTGATATCTTTTGCACTTTTGTCATGCTTGTTTGAACCTGCTCTTGTGTGATTTAGCCGTAGCTCAGTGTTCATATTTTGTCAAGCATCATGATTAAATCACTGCCATGTTCTTTGTTGTTATGTTGGAGTGCAGTAGCTTAGTTTCTTGTTACATTCTAGATGGCATCGTGCTGTTAATCGCAGAATGGTGCCATTATCGTTTTCCTTGCCATTTGCAAACCGTGCATCCGATTCCGGTGATCTTTATATCCATTTCGACTAAAATCAACTCATCTTTCCAGCGGCATGCTCGGTTTGCCAAGTTGAGGCCTGGTTCAATCTTTCCCTTCCGAAGCATGCATATGCATTGCATATCACATCTCGCATGTCATGCCATGTTTTGCATCATGTTGAGTGTGCATTGCACCATGGTTGATTGTTGGTCCTTTTGTTTATGTTCTTGCTTTGGTTAGAGCCGGGAGACGAGCGTGATCGAGGAATCTGTTGAGTACGCTTACGAGGATCAAGCTTTCGTCAACTCGGAGAACTTTGCAGGCAAGATGACCATACCCTCGAAATCACTTCTATCTTTGCTTGCTAGTTGCTCACTCTATTGCCATGCCGCGATACCTACCACTTGCTATATCCTGCCTCCCATATTGCCATGTCAAGCTTCTAACCCACCTTTCCTAGCAAACAGTTGTTTGGCTATGTTACCGCTTTGCTCAGCCCCTCTTATAGCGTTGCTAGTTGCAGTGGAGATGAAGTTTGTTCCATGTTGGAACATGGATATTATAGGGATATCATTATTATCTCTTATTTACTTTAATGCATCTATATACTTGGTAAAGGGTGGAAGGCTCGGCCTTATGCCTGGTGTTTTGTTCCACTCTTGCTGCACTAGTTTCCGTCATACCGGTGTTATGTTCCTTCATTTTGCGTCCCTTACGCGGTTGGGTGTTATGGGAACCCCTTGACAGTTCGCTTTGAATAAAACTCCTCCAGCAAGGCCCAACCTTGGTTTTACCATTTGCCACCTAAGCCTTTTTCCCTTGGGTTCTGCAGACTCAAGGGTCATCTTTATTTTAACCCCCCC
>NC_041384.1:146239427-146269531 GCF_002162155.2 Triticum dicoccoides | reverse complement strand
GCCAGTGCTTGTCTAAGTGTTGGTCCGAACCTGTCCGCAGTCGGTGGCCACCAGGGGCAACTCTGGGCTGGCCTACCAGAATCTTGGACAATCCGGCGTTGCCCTGAGAACGAGATATGTGCAGCTCATATTAGTATGTCGGCACATCGGGCAGCTTTGCTGGTCTTGTTTTACCATTGTCGAAATGTCTTGTAACCGGGATTCCGACACTAATCGGGTCTTCCCGGGAGAAGGAATATCCTTCGTTGATCATGAGAGCTTGTGATGGGCTAAGTTGGGACACCCCTGCAGGGTTATGAACTTTCGAAAGTAGTGCCCGCGGTTATATGCAGATGGGAATTTGTTAATGTCCGGTTGTAGAGAACTTGAAACTAAACTTAATTAAAATGATTCAACCGCGTGTGTAGCCGTGATGGTCTCTTTTAGGCGGAGTCCGGGAAGAGAACACGGTCTTGTGTTATGCTTAAACGTAAGTAGCTTTCAGGGTCACTTCTTGATCACTTCTAGTTCACGACCGCTGCTTCGCTTCTCTTCTCGCTCTTATTTGCGTATGTTAGCCACATATATGCTAGTGCTTGCTGCAGCTCCACCTCACTACCCCTTTACTACCTTTAAGCTTAAATAGTCTTCATCTCGTGGGTGTGAGATTGCTGAGTCCTCGCGACTCACAGATACTTCCAAACAGTTGCAGGTGCCGATGATACTAGTGCAGGTGACACAACCCAGCTCAAGTGGGAGCTCGATGAAGATCTTGTTCGTTGTGTTGTTTCGTTTCTTGTTGATCAGTAGTGGAGCCCAGTTGGGTCGATCGGGGATCTAGCATTTGGGGTTGTCTTCTTTTACTTTGGTTCCATAGTCGGACCTTGATTGTATTCTGGATGATGTAATGCTATATTTATGTATTGTGTGAAGTGGCGATTGTAAGCCAACTCTCTATCCCTTTCATATTCGGTACATGGGATGTGTAAAGATTACCCCTCTTGTGACATGCCTACTATGCGGTTATGCCTCTAAGTCGTGCTCCGACACGTGGGAGATATAGCCGCATCGTGAGTGTTACAGATCATCACGTGAGATGAAGTAGTTTTCGATGGTGAACATCACTATGTTGATCATATCTACTATATGATTCACGTTCGACCTTTTGGTCTCAGTGTTCCAAGGCCATATCTGCATATGCTAGGCTCATCAAGTTTAACCCGAGTATTCTACACGTACAAAACTGGCTTGCACCCGTTATATGTGAACGTAGAGCTTATCACACCCGATCATCACGTGGTGTCTCGGCACGACGAACTGTAGCAACGGTGCATACTCAGGGAGAACACTTATACCTTGATATTTAGTGAGAGATCGTCCTATAATGCTACCGCCGTACTAAGCAAAATAAGATGCATAAAAGATAAACATCACATGCAATCAAAATATGTGACATGATATGGCCATCATCATCTTGTGCCTTTGATCTCCATCTCCAAAGCACCGTCATGCTCTCCATCGTCACCGGCTTGACACCTTGATCTCCATCGTAGCATCATTGTCGTCTCACCAACTATTGCTTCTACGACTATCGCTACCGCTCAGTGATAAAGTAAAGCAATTACATGGCGATTGCATTTCATACAATAAAGCAACAACCATAAGGCTCCTGCCAGTTGCTGATAACTGTTACAAAACATGATCATCTCATACAACAATTTATATCTCATCACGTCTTGACCATATCACATCACAACATGTGCCGCAAAAACAAATTAGACGTCCTCTACTATGTTGTTGCAAGTTTTACGTGGCTTCTACGGGCTTCTAGCAAGAACCGTTCTTACCTACGCGTCAAAACCACAACAATTTTTCGTCAAGTGTGTTGTTTTAACCTTCAACAAGGACCGGCCGTAGTCAAAATCGATTCAACTAAAGTTGGAGAAACAGACACCCGCCTACCACCTGTGTGCTAAGCACGTCGGTAGAACCAGTCTCATGAACGCGGTCATGTGATGTCGATCCGGGCCGCTTCATCCAACAATACTGCTGAATCAAAGTAAGACATTGGTGGTAAGCAGTATGACTATTATCGCCCACAACTCTTTGTGTTCTACTCGTGCATATATCATCTAGGCATAGAGTTGGCTCGGATGCCACTGTTGGGGAATGTAGTAATTCAAAAAAATTCCTACGATCACGCAAGATCTATCTAGGAGATGCATAGCAATAAGACGGGAGAGTGTGTCCACGTACCATCGTAGACCGAAAACGGAAGCGTTTAGTACACGTTCAGCACAAGTACGGTTGGTGTAGTCGAACGTCTTCATGATCAAACTGATCCAAGTACCGAACGTACGGCACCTCGTGTTCAGCACACGTTCAGCACGATGACGTCTGAGGGAGTCCTAGATTAGGGGGTGTTCGGATAGCCGAACTATACCTTCAGTCGGACTCCTGCACTATGAAGATACAAGATTGAAGACTTCGTCCCGTGTCCGGAAGGGACTTTCCTTGACGTGGAAGGCAAGCTTGGTGATACGGATATTCAGATCTCCTACCATTGTAACCGACTCTATGTAACCCTAACCCTCTCTGGTGTCTATATAAATCGGAGGGTTTTAGTCCGTAGGACAACATACACATCAACAATCATACCATAGGCTAGCTTCTAGGGTTTAGCCTCTCTGATCTCATGGTAGATCTACTCTTGTACTACCCATATCATCAATATTAATCAAGCAGGACGTAGGGTTTTACCTCCATCGAGAGGGCGTGAACCTGGGTAAAACTTTGTGTCCCTTGCCTACTGTTACCATCCGGCCTAGACGCACAGTTCGGGACCCCCTACCTGAGATCCGCCGGTTTTTACACTGACATTGGTGCTTTCATTGAGAGTTCCTCTGTGTCGTCGCCGTCAGGCCCGATGGCTCCTACGATCATCAATAGCAATGCAGTCTAGGGTGAGACCTTCCTCCTCGGACAGATCTTCGTCTTCGGCGGCTTCGCACTGCGGGCCAATTCACTTGGCCATCTGGAGCAGATCGGAAGCTACGCCCCTAGCCGTCAGGTCAGATTTGGAAGTTTAAACTACACGGCTGACATCCGTGGGGACTTGATCTTCGACGGATTCGAGCCACTGCCGAGCGCGTCGCACTGTCACGACGAGTATGATCTAACTCTGCCGTCGAACAGTGCCCTGGAGGCCGCACCCGCATCGGCTCCGACCCTTAGTTCGGAGCCAACTGCGCCGATCGAGGATGGGCGGTTGGATGCCACCTCGGGGGCTGCGATCCCAATAGCGATTGAGCCGAACACCAGCCCCGTACTCTGCGAGACTCATGACTCCAAGGAGCCGGACTCCTCTCCAGACTCCGAACCCTCCGCGCCCCTGTCAATCGAATCTGATTGGGCGCCGATCATGGAGTTCACTGTCGCAGACATGTTTTAGCACTCTCCTTTCGGCGATATCCTGAAGACACTGAAGTCTCTCTCTTTATCAGGAGAGCCCTGGCCGGACTGTGGTCAGCAAGGTTGGGGCACGGACGATGAAGAAATTCAAAGCCCACCCACCACCCACTTTGTAGCCACTGTCGACGACTTAACCGACATGCTCGACTTTGACTCCGAAGACATCGACGGTATGGACGCCGATGAAGGAGATGATGAAGAACCAGCGCCTACTAGACCCTGGAAAGCCACCTCGTCATATGACATATACATGGTGGACACCCCAAAAGAGGGAGATGGTTATGGAACAGCGGAGGATGACCCCTCCAAGAAACAGCCTAAGCGCCAGCGTCAGCGGCGCCGCTCAAAATCCTGCCAACACAAAAATGGTGATTCCAGCACGGGAGATAATAATACTCCGAAGAGTGCAGAAGAAAACCCCCTCCAGCAAGATTTAGCACAGGAGGATGGAGAAACCAGCCCTCATGAGAGAGCGATAGACAGAGAGGTCGAGGACGATAATTATATGCCTCCCTCCGAAGACGAGGCAAGCCTCGACGATGACGAATTCATCGTGCCAGAGGATATTGTTGAGCAAAAGCGTTTCCAACGCAGGCTTATGGCCATGGCAAGAAGCCTCAAGAAAAAACAGCAACAGCTCAGAGCTGATCAAGATTTGCTGGTTGATAGATGGACTGAAGTCCTTGCGGCCGAAGAGCATAAACTCGAACGCCCCTCCAAGAGCTACCCAAAGCACAGGTTTCTACCCCGATTAGAGGAGGAAGCACTTGATGTGGCCGAACGGCCACCTCGTGGCCGCAACAAAGAGGCCTCCCGGCCCTCCACTCAAGCCGCACCCCGTACCAAGGCACAGGAATATGCGTCGGACTTACGAGACGTGTTGGAGGACAAGGCAAGGCAAACACGATCGATCTACGGATCGCGTGGGCACCCCACGGCTCAAGGCGGTAACCGTCACGCCGGCCACAAATTCGGCAGGGCCGAACACAGTAGACAAAGCTCATTGGAGCTACGTCATGATATTGCCCAGTGCAGAGGCACCGCACACCCACTATGCTTTACAGACGAAATAATGGATCATCAAATCCCCGAGGGTTTCAAACCCGTAAACATCGAATCATATGATGGCACAACAGATCCTGCGGTATGGATCGAGGATTATCTTCTTCATATCTACATGGCCCGCGGTGACGATTTTCACGCCATCAAATACCTCCCACTCAAGCTTAAAGGACCAGCTCGGCATTGGCTTAACAGCTTGCCAACAGGATCAATCAGTTGTTGGGAGGACCTGGAAGCCGCATTCCTCGACAATTTCCAGGGCACTTATGTGCGACCCCCAGACGCCGATGACCTAAGTCACGTAATTCAGTAGCCAGAGGAATCGGCCAGGCAATTCTGGACACGGTTCCTAACAAAGAAAAATCAAATAGTCGACTGTCCGGACGCTGAGGCCCTAGCAGCCTTCAAGCACAATATCTGTGACGAGTGGCTGGCCCGGCACCTCGGACAGGAAAAGCCGAAATCTATGGCAGCACTCATGACACTCATGACCCGCTTTTGCGCGGGAGAAGACAGCTGGCTTGCTCGTAGCAACAACATGACCAAGAACCCTGGTAATTCGGACACCAGGGACATTAGTGGCAGGTCGTGTCACAACAAGCAGAAGCGTCGCATTAACGGCGACAATGCTGAGGATACGGCAGTTAATGCCAGATTCAGAGGCTCTAAATCCGGTCAGCGGAAAAGTCCATTCAAAAGGAATCCTAGGGGCCCGTCCAGCTTGGACCGAATACTCAACCGCTTGTGCCAAGTACATGGCACCCCCGAAAAGCCGCCAATCACACCAACAGGGATTGTTGGGTGTTCAAGCAGGCAGGCAAGTTAAACGCCGACAATGAAGACAAGGGGCTGCATAGCAATGACGACGAGGAGCCCCAGCCGTGGAACAACAATGGACAGAAGGGTTTTCCCCCATAAGTGTGGACGGTGAACATGATATACGCAACTCACATCCCCAAAAGGGAGCGGAAGCGCGCGTTAAGGGACGTATACGCGGTAGAGCCAGTCGCCCCAAAGTTCAACCCATGGTCCTCCTGCCCGATCACCTTTGATCGAAGAGACCATCCCACTAGCATCCGTCACGGCGGATTTGCCGCATTGGTTCTAGACCCAATTATTGATGGATTTCATCTCACTAGAGTCCCTATGGACGGCGGCAGCAGCCTGAACCTGCTTTACCAGGATACAGTGCGGAAAATGGGCATAGATCCATCGAGGATTAAGCCCACCAAAACGACCTTTAAAGGCTTAATACCAGGTGTAGAGGCCAACTGTACAGGCTCAGTCACACTTGAAGTGGTCTTCGGATCTCCGGATAATTTCCGAAGCGAGGAGTTGATCTTCGACATAGTCCCATTCCGCAGTGGCTATCACGCACTGCTCGGACGAACCACATTCGCCAAGTTCAATGCGGTACCGCACTATGCATACCTTAAGCTCAAGATGCCAGGCCCTCAAGGAGTAATTACGGTCAATGGAAACACCGAACGCTCCCTTCGAATGGAGGATCACACGGCGGCCCTTGAAGCGGAAGTACAAAGTAGCCTCTCCAGGCAGTTCTCCAGTCCGGCCATTAAACGTCCGGACACCGTCAAGCACGCCCGGAGTAACCCACAACAAGACCGCCTGGCACGTTCCGAGCAGGCGTAGCAATGCGGCCCCAACCCCAGCCCTCGCAAAAAGGCAACGCCAGTACTTCGCGTACATAACTACGCTCTAGAAATACCATGGGCATAGAGGTAGGGGCACCATCACGGCACGCCCAAAACATGGCTTAAACCGCACCAGGGGCTACCAATTTTTTACTTTTCTCTTACTTCCAGGACTCTACTCTTCGGAAGGCCTGTTCGGCAGTTCAATTTCCGCACAAACGATGCAAGAACCAGGGAAGCAGACAAGCCATGCCGCATTACGGAACTCCCAGGTGGTCTCTATCACGAGCAGTATGCCTATTTCGCATACTATTCCGCAGCTTGCCCCTGAAGCAGACATGTTAAATAGTCCAACTTTTTGTTTATCGCATTACTTGTATCGTTCTGCGTTGATCGCAGCTATTTTTAATAAACAATGCATAGCTTTTGTCTATTTTTGCATTACCTTTTTCTAAATAAATGTTCCTTAACGACATGTTGCACCCGTACAACTTGGTACAGCCAAAATACGCCCGGGGCTTTTAGCACCCCTCAATATGGTGTGAGAAGTCCGAACACTTTCACAAGTGCGGCACCCCAAACTTATAGCATTATATGCATCGGCTCCGAATCATGTCTTGGGTCAATAGTTGGGTTTGCCCGGCTCCTATGTTTTGGTGCCTTACGTTCCGCTATATCGGCTAAGGTAGCACTAGGAGAACCACTGCGATTGTGCCCTAGTTGAGCTGAGCCGAGCACCTCAGTGGAGAAAGCTAAAACTGACTGTCATGATGAAGTGAGAGTTGGTCGCTGTTCGAGAGGGTTTTTTCGAGTCCCTAAAGACTTATGCCGCTTAGGGCGAGGAGTCGGCTCTGTCCGGCCAAGGTGTGGATAGCGCCCCGAACTCGGTCTTCCGAATAGTAGGGGCTTCACCGAAATTTAAAATTATAGAATTCTATGGCTAAGTGAGAGTGTTCACGCATTATAGTCCGATTGCCTCGTTCGTTGGGCTGAGCGCCTCCCTCGAAGGACCCAAATATGGGAAAAAGAGCGCCCAGGTTTATCCCCGAACACCTCAGCACTAGAGGCACAGGGGCAGAAGCCGACGACTCGCCATCTCTCAGTATTGATAAACATCCACACAGAAGGTAATATTTTAAATTCAAGCAGCATTGCTCAGCGCATATGAACAAGTTTTCAGCGCACAGGACAAAAACGAGCGAGTTTTACTCAAAAATTACATCCCTAGTACATTCATCCGCCACAAGGCGGGCACCCTTCAGAACATCCTTATAGTAATTTTTGGGCTTGCGATGCTCTTTCCCCGCCGGTGGCCCGTCCTTCACAAGCTTCTCAGCATCCAGCCTGCCCCAGTGCACCTTAGCATGGGCAAAGGCCCTACGGGCACCTTCAATACAGACGGAGCACTTGATGACTTCGAGCCTTGGACAGGCCTCCACTAGTCGCCGCACCAGCCCGAAATAGCTCCTAGGCAGAGCCTCTCCAGGCCATAGCCGAACTAGGAGGCCCTTCATGGCCTATTCGGCCGCCTTGTGGAGATCGACCAGTTGCTTCAGCTGGTCGCTCAGGGGCACGGGGTGTCCAGCCTCAGCATACTGAGACCAGAACACCTTCTCTGTCGAGCTGCCCTCCTCGGCTCGATAGAATGCGGCGGCATCGGACACACTCCGGGGAAGATCTGCGAACGCTCCTGGAGAGCTCCGGATTCGGGTAAGTAACAAGTAACTCACGTCTATATGTTTGCTTTGCATAAAGAATGCCTTACCCACCGCTATCTTCTTCACCTCATCCAACTCTTGGAGGGTCTTCTGGGATTCGGTCTTGGCAGACTTGGCATTTTCAATAGTCGCCGCGAGCTCGAACGCTCGTGTCTTCGAGTCAAGCTCCAAACTCTCATGTTTCTTCATGAGAACCTGGAGCTCTTGCCGCACCTTGCCAACCTCGGCCTCATACTTCTCCCGCTCGGTGCGCTCCACGGCCGCACTCTTCTCAGCCTCGAGCAGCGCTTGCTTAAGGGTCACCACCTCAGACGTGGCCCCTACAATATCCTGTTAATCCTGTCATTTCTTGCAATTGCACCTTTTTTATATATATTCAAACAAGGTATTTCTTACCTTCCTTCTCCTCGAGCTGCTTCTTGGCACGCCCGAGCTCTTGCTCGGACTTCTCGAGGCTCTGCTTCAGCGTGTCCACTTCCGCAGTCAGTGTGGCGGACGCTGCAAGAGAAGCCTGCATACGCATATTGACTCCTTTTGTTAGACTCCTGTGAATTCTTTGATCCTCTATTCGGCTTTTCTTCCCGAATGCCCAACAGAGCATCAGGGGCTACTATCTATGCGGTAATATTATTTACACATTATTTACTTACCTCAAAGCCTGTCAAAAGGCTAGTACAAGCTTTAGTCAGTCCGCTTTTGGCGGACTGAACCTTCTGGACCACCACACTCATAATAGTGCGGTGCTCCTCGTCGATGGAGGCGCCTTGGAGCGCCTCCAACATATTGTCCGGCGCCTCCTATTGGACGGGGGCCGCCGGCATGGTGGACTTGCTCCTCTTGTAAGGAGGTCCCCCGCCGGACTCCGAAACCTTTGAAGGTTCCGGAATGGTGTCCGGCCTAGAGCCGGACTTGGAGCCCTGGGGGGTATCATCCCCTTTACTCCTGGAGTCCGGGAGGTCGCCTTGCAGCGCCTCCAGGACCACCTCCTCCCTGCTTGGAACCTGTTGGGACAACACCTCGGTGTCGTCCGTAGGGCGGGGGGAGGAAGCCGTCGGAAGCGAGTTCACATCCGACGAGTCCAGTGAGCCGCTCGACGACGCGTCGAGCCGGTCTTTGGGTGGGCTGCATAAACATATTCGACATCAGGGAAAGCTGTGCAATAAACGAATACTATGAATTACTCCAGTATCCGGATACTAACGATTTTGCCAGGGGCTTGGCCCTGGGCTGCCACTCCTCTCCGCCATCGTCGGTGTCGGTGGAGTAGTCCGGAGGAAGGGTTTTCCCCTTCTTGGACCCTCCGGCCTCCTCAGAGAGGGCGGCCTTCCTTTTCTTCTCTCCTCCCGCTGGAGGGGGGAGGTTTCTTCTTCTTCCTCCTCATCTTCACAAGAGGAAGGCGCTTCGGGACCGTCGGATGATGAATCCGACACCTCCTGGCGCTAGGCACTCTTTCGAGTCCCCGTGGCCCTTCTCGTGGCCTTCTTCTCCGGCACCACATAGGGCGCCAGAACCAGCAGCTTCGCCAGGCGAGCGTCTGCTGGGCCTTCGGGCAAAGGAGCCTGACAGTTGATCTGTCCGGACGTCACCTGCCAATCCTGTCAAAGGTAAGGGAGCTTAGATCCCGCATGGAGTCAAACTATGAAAAACTGATACCCTGTAAAAGGATGAAAATAGCTTACCGCATGAGCGTGATGCTGCGTACTGTATCCGCAATCCTCGGTAGCGGACGCGGGAACCTCGGCGCCCTTGAAAAGTATCCTCCAGGCATCTTTGTACGTCGTGTCGAAGAGCCTGTTTAGAGTTTGGTGCTGCGCCGGGTCGAACTCCCACAGGTTGAAGGCCCGTTGTTGACACGGGAGGATCAGGCGGATGAGCATAACCTGGACTACGTTGACAAGCTTGAGCTTCTTGTCCACCAGGATTTGGATGCATGTTTGGAGTCTGGTCAGCTCTCCTTTTTTACCCCAAGAAAGGCACGTCTCCTTCCAGGAAGTGAGCCGCGTAGGGGGACCGGATCGAAACTCAGGGGGTGCGACCCATTCGGCGTTGCGCGGCTTGGTGATGTAAAACCACCACGATTGCCACCCCTTCAGGGTCTCCACGAAGGATCCCTCAAGCCACAGGACGTTGGCCATCTTGCCCACCATGGAACCGCCACACTCCTCCTGGCTGCCGCGCACCACCTTCGGCTTGACGTTGAAAGTCTTGAGCCATAGGCCGAAATGGGGGCGGATGTGGAGGAAAGCCTCGCACACGACGATAAACGCCGAGATGTTGAGGACGAAGTTCAGGGCCAGATCGTGGAAATCCAGGCCGTAGTAGAACATGAGCCCTCAGACAAATGGATGCAGAGGGAAGCCCAGTCCACAGAGGAAATGGGGGAGGAATACCACCCTCTCATGGGGCCTAGGGGTGGGGATGAGCTGCCCCTTTTTGGGAAGCCGGTGCGCGATGTCGCTAGACAGATATCCGGCCTTCTTCAGCTTTTTGATGTGTCCCTCCGTGACGGAGGAGACCATCCACTTGCCTCCCGCTCCGGACATGACTGGAGAAGGTTGAGGTGGTAGTGCGGACTTGGGCGCTGGAGCTCGAGTGCGCAAGAATGGATAGGCAAAGGAGGAAGAAGGTGTGGGTGAAAAGGTGGATCCTTATCCCCTTATACGGGTGGACGCAAGTACATGTCCCCACAAGCCTCGTAAAACTCGCTTATCTCCAAGCGCCATAATCAAAGGCGCAGTTGGGTTACCCACGCCCGTATTGATGAGAATCCCGGAATAAGGGGACACGATCGCTGCTTTGACAAGACGTGCCAAGGAAACCGCCTCGCATAATGCGCTGAGGTGGGATAATGAAATGACTCGGATAAAGGCTTGGTCGTGGTGTGTCACACTACGGAATACGTCAGCAGATTAGATTTGTGTAAATATTATTCTCTCTATGGCAATATGTGGAAAACTTATTTTGCAGAGCCGGACACTATCTTTGTGTTTAAAATCTTCTATGAAGTGCTTGGAGGAGGAACCCGCCTTGCAATGCCGAAGACAATCTGCGCGCCGAACTCGTCGTTATTGAAGCCTGGTTCAAGGGCTACTGAGGGAGTCCTGGATTAGGGGGTGTTCGGATAGCCGGACTATACCTTCAGCCGGACTCCTGGACTATGAAGATACAAGATTGAAGACTTTGTCCCGTGTCCGGAAGGGACTTTCCTTGGCGTGGAAGGCAAGCTTGGCGATACGAATATTCAGATCTCCTACCATTGTAACAGACTCTATGTAACCCTAACCCTCTCCAGTGTCTATATAAACCGGAGGGTTTTAGTCCGTAGGACAACATACACATCAACAATCATACCATAGGCTAGCTTCTAGGGTTTAGCCTCTCTGATCTCATGGTAGATCTACTCTTGTACTACCCATATCATCAATATTAATCAAGCAGGACGTAGGGTTTTACCTCCATCGAGAGGGCCAAAACCTGGGTAAAACTTCTTGTCCCTTGCCTCCTGTTACCATCCGGCCTAGACGCACAGTTCGGGACCCCCTACCCGAGATCCGCTGGTTTTGACACCGACAATGTCCCTCGAGCTCTTGATCCAGTAGAGGGTCGAGGGAGAGTTTCGTCAGCACGACGGTGTGGTGATGGTGTTGATGATGTGATCCGCGCAGGGCTTCGCCTAAGCACTACGACAATATAACCAAGGTGGTAAACTGTGGAGGGGGGCACCGCACATGGCTAAGATAATTGATGTTGTGCCTTTTGGGGTGTCCTATACCCACGTATATAAAGATGGGGGGAGGTGGAGGCCGGCCAAAGGGGAGGCGCGCCAAGGGGGGAGTCCTACTAGGACTCCAAACCTAGTAGGATCCCCCCTTTCCTTCCAACGGAGAGGGGGAAAGGGGAAAGGAGGGAGAGGGAGAAGGAAAGAGGGGGGTCGCGCCCCCTCCCCTTGTCCAATTCGGACTGGGGCAAGGGGGGTGCGCCCCACCTCCTGTGGCCTGCCTCCTCTCCTCCACTATGGCCCATTAGGCCCAATAACTTTCCTGGGGGGTTCCGGTAACCTCCCGGTACTTCGAAAAATCCCCGATCTTTTCGGAACCATTTCGGTGTCTGTATGTAACCTTCCAATATATCAATATTTACCTATCGACCATTTCGAGACTCGTCATGTCCGTGATCTCATCCGGGACTCCGAAAAAACTTCGGTCATCAAAAACACATAACTCATAATACAAATCATCATCGAACGTTAAGCGTGCGGACCCTACGGGTTCGAGAACTATGTAGACATGACCGAGACACATCTTCGGTCAATAACCAATAGCGGAAACTGGATGCTCATATTGGCTCCTACATATTCTACGAAGGTCTTTATCGGTCAAACCGCATAACAACATACGTCATTCCCTTTGTCATCAGTATATTACTTGCTCGAGATTCGATCGTCGGTATCATCATACCTAGTTCAATCTCGTTACTGGCAAGTCCCTTTACTCGTTTCGTAATACATCATCCCGCAACTAACTCATTAGTCACATTGCTTGCAAGGCTTATAGTGATGTGCATTACCGAGAGGGCCCAGAGATACCTCTCCGATACTTGGAGTGACAAATCATAATCTTGATCTATGCCAACCCAACAAACACCTTCGGAGACACTGAAGGAAATATGCCCTAGAGGCAATAATAAAGTTATTATTTATTTCCTTATATCATGATAAATGTTTATTATTCATGCTAGAATTGTATTATCCGGAAACATAATACTTGTGTGAATACATAGACAAACTAAACGTCACTAGTGTGACTCTACTTGACTAGCTCGTTAATCGAAGATGGTTATGTTTCCTAACCATAGACATGTGTTGTCATTTGATTAACGGGATCACATCATTAGGAGAATGATGTGATTTACATGACCCATTCCATTAGATTAGCACCCGATCGTAGCTTTCTTCATGACTTATACATGTTCCTATGACTATGAGATTATGCAACTCCCGTTTGCCGGAGGAACACTTTGTGTGCTACCAAACGTCACAACGTAACTGCGTGATTATAAAGGAGCTCTACAGGTGTCTCCAAAGGTACATGTTGGGTTGGCGTATTTCGAGATTAGGATTTGTCACTCCGATTGTCAGAGAGGTATCTCTGGGCCCTCTCGGTAATGCACATCACATAAGCCTTGCAAGCATTGCAAATAATGAGTTAGTTGCGAGATGATGTATTACGAAACGAGTAAAGAGACTTGCCGGTAACAAGATTGAACTAGGTATTGAGATACCGATGATCGAATCTCGGGCAAGTAACATACCGATGACAAAGGGAACAAACGTATGTTGTTATGCGGTCTGACCGATAAAGATCTTCGTAGAATATGTAGGAGCCAATATGAGCATCCAGGTTCCGCTATTGGTTATTGATCGGAGACGTGTCTCGGTCATGTCTACATTGTTCTCGAACCCGTAGGGTCCGCACGCTTAACATTACGATGACTTTTTCATTATGAGTTTATATATTTTGATGTACCGAAGTTTGTTCGGAGTCCTGGATATGATCACGGACATGACGAGGAGTCTCGAAATGGTCGAGACATAAAGATTGATATATTGGAAGCCTATGTTTGGACATCAGAAGTGTTCCGGGTGAAATCGGCATTTTACCGGAGTACCGGGAGGTTACCGGAACCCCCCGGTAACCTAATGGGCCTTAATGGGCCTAGTGGAGGAAGAGGAGAGGAGGCCTAGGGGCTGCCGCGCGCCCCTACCGAATTGGACAAGGAGGGGGGGCGGCGCGCCCCCTTTCCTTTCTTCCCTCTCCTCCTTCCCCCCAAGTCCTAATCCAACTAGGGAAAGGGGGGAGTCCTACTCCCGGTAGGAGTAGGACTCCTCCGGCGCGCCTCTTCCTAGGGCCGGCCACACCCCCCTTGCTCCTTTATATACGGGGGCAGGGGGCACCTCTAGACACACAAGTTGATCTTCAAGATCGTTCTCTTAGCCGTGTGCGGTGCCCCCCTCCACCATAGTCCTCGATAATATTGTAGTAGTGCTTAGGCGAAGCCCTGCGACAGCAGAACATCAAGATCGTCACCACGCTGTCGTGCTGACGGAACTCTTCGCCGACACTTTGCTGGATCGGAGTCCGGGGATCGTCATCGAGCTGAACGTGTGCTAGAACTCAGAGGTGTCGTAGTTTCGGTGCTTGATCGGTCGGGCCGTGAAGACGTACGACTACATCAACCGCGTTGTCATAACGCTTCCGCTGTCGGTCTACGAGGGTACGTAGATTACACTCTCCTCTCTCGTTGCTATGCATCACCATGATCTTGCGTGTGCGTAGGAATTTTTTTGAAATTACTACGTTCCCCAAAAGTGGCATCCGAGCCTAGGTTTTATGTGTTGATGTTATATGCACGAGTAGAACACAAGTGAGTTGTGGGCGATATAAGTCATACTGCTTACCAGCATGTCATACTTTGGTTCGGCGGTATTGTTGGATGAAGCGGCCCGGACCGACATTACGCGTACGCTTACGCGAGACTGGTTCTACCGACGTGCTTTGCACACAGGTGGCTGGCGGGTGTCAGTTTCTCCAACTTTAGTTGAACCAAGTGTGGCTACGCCCGGTCCTTGCGAAGGTTAAAATAGCACCAACTTGACGAACTATCGTTGTGGTTTTGATGCGTAGGTAAGATTGGTTCTTGCTTAAGCCCGTAGCAGCCACGTAAAACTTGCAACAACAAAGTAGAGGGCGTCTAACTTGTTTTTGCAGGGCATGTTGTGATGTGATATGGTCAAGACATGATGCTAAATTTTATTGTATGAGATAATCATGTTTTGTAACCGAGTTATCGGCAACTGGCAGGAGCCATATGGTTGTCGCTTTATTGTATGCATTCCAATTGTGTTGTAATGCTTTACTTTATCACTAAGCGGTAGCGATAGTCGTGGAAGCATAAGATTGGCGAGACGACAACGATGCTACGATGGTGATCAAGGTGTCGCGCCGGTGACGATGGTGATCATGACGGTGCTTCGAAGATGGAGATCACAAGCACAAGATGATGATGGCCATATCATATCACTTATATTGATTGCATGTGATGTTTATCTTTTATGCATCTTATCTTGCTTTGATTGACGGTAGCATTTTAAGATGATCTCTCACTAATTATCAAGAAGTGTTCTCCCTGAGTATGCACCGTTGCGAACGTTCTTCATGCTGAGACACCACGTGATGATCGGGTGTGATAGGCTCTACGTTCAAATACAACGGGTGCAAAACAGTTGCACACGCGGAATACTCAGGTTATACTTGACGAGCCAAGCATATACAGATATGGCCTCGGAACACGGAGACCGAAAGGTCGAGCGTGAATCATATAGTAGATATGATCAACATTGTGATGTTCACCAATGAAACTACTCCATCTCACGTGATGGTCGGACATGGTTTAGTTGATTTGGATCACGTGATCACTTAGAGGATTAGAGGGATGTCTATCTAAGTGGGAGTTCTTTAGTAATATGATTAATTGAACTTAAATTTATCATGAACTTAGTACCTGATAGTATCTTGCTTGTTTATGTTTGATTGTAGATAGATGGCCCGTGCTGTTGTTCCGTTGAATTTTAATGTGTTCCTTGAGAAAGCAAAGTTGAAAGATGATGGTAGAAATTACATGGACTGGGTCCGTAACTTGAGGATTATCCTCATTGCTGCATAGAAGAATTACGTTCTGGAAGCACCGCTGGGTGCCAGGCCTGCTGCTAGAGCAACACCAGATGTTATGAACGTCTGGCAGAGCAAAGCTGATGACTACTCGATAGTTCAGTGTGCCATGCTTTACGGCTTAGAATCGGGACTTCAACGACGTTTTGAACGTCATGGAGCATATGAGATGTTCCAGGAGTTGAAGTTAATATTTAAAGCAAATGCCCGGATTGAGAAATATGAAGTCTCCAATAAATTCTATAGCTGCAAGATGGAGGAGAACAATTCTGTCAGTGAGCATATACTCAAAATGTCTGGGTATAATAATCACTTGATTCAATTGGGAGTTAATCTTCCAGATGATTGCGTCATTGACAAAATTCTCCAATCACTTCCACCTAGCTACAAGAGCTTCGTGATGAACTATAATATGCAAGGGATGAATAAGACAATTCCTGAGCTCTTCGTAATGCTGAAAGTTGTAGAGGTAGAAATCAAGAAGGAGCATCAAGTGTTGATGGTCAACAAGACCACTAGTTTTAAGAAAAAGGGCAAAGGGAAGAAGAAGGGGAACTTCAAAAAGAACAGCAAGCAAGTTGCTGCTCAGGAGAAGAAACCCAGAACTGGACCTAAGCCTGAAACTGAGTGCTTCTACTGCAAGCAGACCGGTCACTAGAAGTGGAACTGCCCCAAGTATTTGGCGGATAAGAAGGATGGCAAGGTGAACAAAGGTATATGTGATATACATGTTATTGATGTGTACCTTACTAATGCTCGCAGTAGCACCTGGGTATTTGATACTGGTTCTGTTGCTAATATTTGCAACTCGAAACAGGGACTACGGATTAAGCGAAGATTGGCTAAGGACGATGTGACGATGCGCGTGGGAAATGGTTCCAAAGTCGATGTGATCGCGGTCGGCACGCTACCTCTACATCTACCTTCGGGATTAGTATTAGACCTAAATAATTGTTATTTGGTGCCAGCGTTGAGCATGAACATTATATCTGGATCTTGTTTGATGCGAGACAGTTATTCATTTAAACCAGAGAATAATGGTTGTTCTATTTATATGAGTAATATATTTTATGGTCATTCACCCTTGAAGAGTGGTCTATTCTTATTAAATCTCGATAGTAGTGACACACATATTCATAATGTTGAAGCCAAAAGATGCAGAGTTGATAATGATAGTGCAACTTATTTGTGGCACTATCGTTTAGGTCATATCGGTGTAAAGCGCATGAAGAAACTCCATACTGATGGACTTTTGGAACCACTTGATTATGAATCACTTGGTACTTGCGAACCGTGCCTTATGGGCAAGATGACCAAAACACCGTTCTCCGGTACTATGGAGAGAGCAACAGATTTGTTGGAAATCATACATACAGATGTATGTGGTCCAATGAATATTGAGGCTCGTGGCGGATATCGTTATTTTCTCACCTTCACAGATGACTTAAGCAGATATGGGTATATCTACTTAATGAAACATAAGTCTGAAACATTTGAAAAGTTCAAAGAATTTCAGAGTGAAGTTGAAAATCATCGTAACAAGAAAATAAAATTCCTACGATCTGATCGTGGAGGAGAATATTTGAGTTACGAGTTTGGTGTACATTTGAAACAATGCAGAATAGTTTCGCAACTCACGCCACCCGGAACACCACAGCGTAATGGTGTGTCTGAACGTCGTAATCGTACTTTACTAGATATGGTGCGATCTATGATGTCTCTTACTGATTTACCGCTATCATTTTGGGGTTATGCTTTAGAGATGGCCGCATTCACGTTAAATAGGGCACCATCAAAATCCGTTGAGACGACGCCTTATGAACTGTGGTTTGGCAAGAAACAAAAGTTGTCGTTTCTGAAAGTTTGGGGCTGCGATGCTTATGTGAAAAAGCTTCAGCCTGATAAGCTCGAACCCAAATCGGAGAAATTTGTCTTCATAGGATATCCAAAGGAAACTATTGGATACACCTTCTATCACAGATCCGAAGGCAAGACTTTTGTTGCTAAATTCGGAAACTTTCTAGAGAAGGAGTTTCTCTCGAAAGAAGTGAGTGGGAGGAAAGTAGAACTTGATGAGGTAACTGTACTTGCTCCCTTATTGGAGAGTATTACATCACGGAAACCGGTTTCTGTGACACCTACACCAATTAGTGAAGAAGCTAATGATGATGATCATGAAACTTCAGAACAAGATACTACCGAACCTCGTAGATCAACCAGAGTGAGATCCGCACCAGAGTGGTACGGTAATCCTGTTCTGGAAGTCATGCTACTAGATCATGATGAACCAACGAACTATGGAGAAGCGATGGTGAGCCCAGATTCTGCAAAATGGCTTGAAGCCATGAAATCTGAGATGGGATCCATGTATGAGAACAAAGTGTGGACTTTGGTTGACTTGCCCAAAGATCGGCAAGCAATTGAGAATAAATGGATCTTCAAGAAGAAGACTGACGCTGACGGTAATGTTACTGTCTACAAAGCTCGACTTGTCGCAAAAGGTTTTCGACAAGTTCAAGGGATTGACTACGATGAGACCTTCTCACCCATAGCGATGCTTAAGTCTATCCGAATCATGTTAGCAATTGCCGCATTTTATGATTATGAAATTTGGCAGATGGATGTCAAAACTGCATTCCTGAATGGATTTCTAGAAGAAGAGTTGTATATGATGCAGCCAGAAGGTTTTGTCGATCCAAAGGGAGCTAACAAAGTGTGCAAGCTCGAGCGATCCATTTATGGACTGGTGCAAGCCTCTCGGAGTTGGAATAAACGCTTTGATAGTGTGATCAAAGCATTTGGTTTTGTACAGACTTTTGGAGAAGGCTGTATTTACAAGAAAGTGAGTGGGAGCTCTGTAGCATTTCTGATATTATATGTGGATGACATATTACTAATTGGAAATGATATATAATTTCTGGATAGCATAAAGGGATACTTGAATAAGAGTTTTTCAATGAAAGACCTCGGTGAAGCTGCTTACATATTAGGCATTAAGATCTATAGAGATAGATCTAGACGCTTAATTGGACTTTCACAAAGCACATACCTTGACAAAATTTTGAAGAAGTTCAAAATGGATCAAGCAAAGAAAGGATTCTTGCTTGTGTTACAAGGTGTGAAATTGAGTAAGACTCAATGCCCGACCACTGCAGAAGATAGAGAGAAAATGAAAGATGTTCCCTATGCTTCAGCCATAGGCTCTATCATGTATGCAATGATGTGTACCAGACCTGATGTATGTCTTGCTATAAGTCTAGCAGGGAGGTACCAAAGTAATCCAGGAGTGCATCACTGGACAGCGGTCAAGAACATCCTGAAATACCTGAAAAGGACTAAGGATATGTTTCTCGTATATGGAGGTGACAAAGAGCTTATCGTAAATGGTTACGTTGATGCAAGCTTTGACACTGATCCGGGCGATTCTAAATCGCAAACCGGATACGTGTTTACATTAAATGGTGGAGCTGTCAGTTGGTGCAGTTCTAAACAAAGCGTTGTGGTGGGATCTACATGTGAAGCGGAGTACATAGCTGCTTCGGAAGCAGCAAACGAAGGAATCTGGATGAAGGAGTTCATATCCGATCTTGGTGTCATACCTAGTGCATCGGGTCCAATGAAAATCTTTTGTGACAATACTGGTGCAATTGCCTTGGCAAAGGAATCCAGATTTCACAAGAGAACCAAGCACATCAAGAGACGCTTCAATTCCATCCGGGATCTGGTCCAGGTGGGAGACATAGAGATTTGCAAGATACATACAGATCTGAATGTAGCAGACCTGTTAACTAAGCCTCTTCCACGAGCAAAACATGATCAGCACCAAAGCTCCATGGGTGTTAGAATCATTACTGTGTAATCTAGATTATTGACTCTAGTGCAAGTGGGAGACTGAAGGAAATATGCCCTAGAGGCAATAATAAAGTTATTATTTATTTCCTTATATCATGATAAATGTTTATTATTCATGCTAGAATTGTATTATCCGGAAACATAATACTTGTGTGAATACATAGACAAACTAAACGTCACTAGTGTGCCTCTACTTGACTAGCTCGTTAATCGAAGATGGTTATGTTTCCTAACCATAGACATGTGTTGTCATTTGATTAACGGGATCACATCATTAGGAGAATGATGTGATTGACATGACCCATTCCATTAGCTTAGCACCCGATCGTTCAGTATGTTGCTATAGCTTTCTTCATGACTTATACATGTTCCTATGACTATGAGATTATGCAACTCCTGTTTGCCGGAGGAACACTTTGTGTGCTACCAAACTTCACAATGTAACTGGGTGATTATAAAGGAGCTCTACAGGTGTCTCCAAAGGTACATGTTGGGTTGGCGTATTTCGAGATTAGGATTTGTCACTCCGATTGTCGGAGAGGTATCTCTGGGCCCTCTCGGTAATGCACATCACATAAGCCTTGCAAGCATTGCAAATAATGAGTTAGTTGCGAGATGATGTATTACAAAACGAGTAAAGAGACTTGCCGGTAACAAGATTGAACTAGGTATTGAGATACCGACGATCGAATCTCGGGCAAGTAACATACCGATGACAAAGGGAACAAATGTATGTTGTTATGCGGTCTGACCGATAAAGATCTTCGTAGAATATGTAGGAGCCAATATGAGCATCCAGGTTCCGCTATTGGTTATTGACCGGAGACGTGTCTCGGTCATGTCTACATTGTTCTCGAACCCGTAGGGTCCGCACGCTTAATGTTACGATGACTTTTTCATTATGAGTTTATATATTTTGATGTACCGAAGTTTGTTCGGAGTCCCGGATATGATCACGGACATGACGAGGAGTCTCGAAATGGTCGAGACATAAATATTGATATATTGGAAGCCTATGTTTGGACATCGGAAGTGTTCCGGGTGAAATCGACATTTTACCGGAGTACCGGGAGGTTACCAGAACCCCTCCCCCACCCGGTAACCTAATGGGCCTTAATGGGCCTAGTGGAGGAAGAGGAGAGGAGGCCTAGGGGCTGCCACGCGCCCTCCCCCCCCCCAAGTCCGAATTGGACAAGGAGGGGGGCGCCCCCCCCCTTTCCTTTCTTCCCTCTCCTCCTTCCCCCCAAGTCCTAATCCAACTAGGGAAAGGGGGGAGTCCTACTCCCGGTAGGAGTAGGACTCCTCCGGTGCGCCTCCTCCTAGGGTCGGCCGCACCCCCCTTGCTCCTTTATATACGGGGGAAGGGGGCACCTCTAGACACACAAGTTGATCTTCAAGATCGTTCTCTTAGCCGTGTGCGGTGCCCCCCTCCACTATAGTCCTCGGTAATATTGTAGTAGTGCTTAGGCGAAGCCCTGCGATAGTAGAACATCAAGATCGTCACCACGCCGTCGTGCTGACGGAACTCTTCCCCGACACTTTGCTGGATCGGAGTCCGGGGATCGTCATCGAGTTGAACGTGTGCTAGAACTCGGAAGTGTCATAGTTTCGGTGCTTGATCGGTCGGGCCGTGAAGACATACGACTACATCAACTGCGTTGTCATAACTCTTCCGCTATCGGTCTACGAGGGTACGTAGATTACACTCTCCTCTATCGTTGCTATGCATCACCATGATCTTGCGTGTGCGTAGGAATTTTTTTGAAATTACTACGTTCCCCAACAGACACCTGTAGAGCATCTTTATAATCACCTAGTTACGTTCTGACATTTGATAGCACACAAGGTGTTCCTCCGGTATTCGGGAGTTGCATAATTTCATAGTCAGAGGAATATGTATAAGTCATGAAGAAAGCAATAGCAATATAACTTAACGATCATTATGATAAGATAACGGATGGGTCTTGTCCATCACATCATTCTCCTAATGATGTGATCTCACTCATCAAATGACAACACATGTCTATGGTTAGGAAACTTAACCGTCTTTGATTAACGAGCTAGTCTAGTAGAGGCTTACTAGGGACACTGTGTTTTGTCTATGTATCCACACATGTATCAAGTTTCCGGTTAATACAATTCTAGCATGAATAATAAACATGTATCATGATATAAGGAAATATAAATAACAACTTTATTATTGCCTCTAGGGCATATTTCTTTCAGGGTGTTGGTCGATGCCCTTTCGATGGTGCATGTAAGCAGTCACCGACACAGGGGCATGGCAATGCCCCCTGTCGGGGATTGGATCCCCCTCGTGCGTTGACTTGGTGCCTCTTTGTCGGGCGTCCAGTGTGTTAGGTATGGCCATCCTTCGCTCTTATGTTGTGGGAGGTCGAGTGGGAAGTCCTCTTGCCTTCCTAGTAGGTGATGTCAGCTTGTTTTGGCGTTTCTTGGTCGTGTAGGCGACAAGGGGGGGTAGCATCGGGTAGCCATGCTCGTGTTTTCCAGTGGGCTCGTCCAGGTCTCCTCATTTTCGTCTCAGATATGAGCTGGGTTTGAGAGGCGTCGAACAGTTTGGACGTATATGACCGGTTTGGTTTGTGGGGACGTATAGAGAGAATTGATAGGTTTGCTGTAGATGCTCTTAGCCGAGCAACGCCATTGTTCTGTTTGTGATAAATGACGGGTCGGAGATTCGTTTCTGGGAGGATAACTAGCTAGGCAATGCCGGCCTCCAAGAACAATATCCTGCTTTGTATAACATTGTTCGTAGTAAGAATGATACTCTCGCACAGGTCCTCAGCACATCCCCGCCAAATATTTCTTTCAGGCGGGATTTGATCGGCCCCCGTCTTATGTCATGGAAAAATCTATTGTCCAGATTGGATTCGATTTACCTGACACAAGGACGGGATGTGTTCCGCTGGAACCTCACTACATCTAGGCCATTCACGGTCGACTCTATGTACCATGCGCTCACGCATTCAGAGATCCCAGTGAATAATAACAAGAAAATTTGGAAGTTAAAGATTCCACTAAAAGTTAAAATCTTCATGTGGTATCTTCGGAGGGGAGTTGTGCTAACCAAAGAGGACCTTGCCCATCTTAATTGGCAAGGAAGTAAGAAGTGTAGCTTTTGTACTCACGATGAGACAATCAAACATCTCCTTTTCCAGTTTAAGCTTGCGTGTTCTATATGGTCAATCATCCAAATAGGGTCTAATTTATATCCGCCTTCAAGTGTTGTCAATAGTTTTGGTCATTGGTTGGACGGTATTTCAAATAGGGTCAAAACGTTATTGAGGGTGGGAGCGTATGCCTTATTGTGGTCGCTTTGGCTAGGTAGAAATAATTTGGTTTTTAGTAACATAAACTCTTCTGCTTTGCAGGTTATTTTCCGTTGTACGCACACGCTTCGTATGTGGTCTACGCTACAACAAACGGAGTACCAACCGTTGTTCAAGGCGGTGTATACGCAGTTGGAGCGAGTGGCCGAGAAGGTTTTTACCCAACATGGGTGACAACATAATCTTCGGATCGGCCCACCACCTTCTTCGACATAGGCAGAGTGTTGGTCCTATATGACTCTATTGTTGCCGATATGTCGGTTTCTCATTTATTTTCATTTTTTTCTGTCAGACTCTTGGTGTTTGGCTGTGTACATCTTTGTTATGCAAAGGCCGGGTATTACTCATCATGCTTTGTATCGGCTTGATGCTACATTTTAAGTTAATAAAAGCGTCCTTTATTGAAAAAAAAGTGAGCAACTAAACTAAAAGAGCATTAGATAACGAGTAGGCAGTAGATTAAAGAGGACACATACGTCACGCGTAACAATTAGTCGGGCGAATCTGCACCACCCGCACACTCCTTGGCGATGCATTTAATTTAATCCAAGCTTTACCCGGCAGCAAACCACAGATGTTTACTCAAACAAACCAGTCACTAGACTAGAGGAGGTTTAACTCAAACGTAGGCCGAAAGATAAGTCCATCAAGCTTATTTAAACCCGTGTGTCTCTGAGTGATAACAGCCTTCAAGTGGGTAGCCTGTGTACCGTGGGAAGGAGCGTAGTACGCATGTTGGCGCCACACGGACGGAAGCAACAGTAACGTACGAAGCCTCAGCAGTGACCGCACACGGATCGACCTGACGGACGCGAATCTTTGGTCAGCTCAGCTGCATGCACTCCACTACACTACACACGAGTGAAGTGAAAGCTTACACAGTGAACAAGTGAAAGCTTGCAAGCGGGAGCCAGTGTAATTTTTCACTACTTTTCAGCTCAGTATTTTTTCCTTTCTGTCTGCTGGGAACATGCAGCGTACAAACATGCTGTTGGGAGAGATTTGTTGCCTGGTTACCAGCCAACTCGACCCAACACGGCGGAAAGCGCAGCGCACGTACGTACACAGTCCGCCCTGTGGATGGCGCAGCAACGACCCATCCCTTGGTCATGTGCGAACTACCCATTTCGTGCACTTGTCGTAGGCTGCCTGCTGCCATCTGCAGCACTGCGGCACTGCAACCCTCATCTCTGTAAGAAACATGTTCTGTCCGCTGCGCAGAACGCCATGGATCTCGCTCGCTCGGACGGAGCCGAAAACCCAAAAGGTAGTAGGTCCCTTTGGATTCCTGCCAAGATTTACAGAATAATATCCTGTAGCCCACGATTTTTTTGCAGTAAGTTGTAAAACTGAACAGGCAAAAAGGAATGCGTGAGAAGTTACGGCCTTGCAGTACACTAGGCAAGATAGCACTAGACACTGGTGATGGAGCAGGGCATGTACATGTACATGCACCGTAGGGAGTACCTGTTAGCGGATAGATTCAGAAGATTTGGGTACTGGCATTGTACCTGTTGGCGGAAAGATTCACAAGATCTGTTTCTCTTGGAACAAACCAACTGCTCTTGCAATCTACGCTAGATAACACAGCGCTCCAACAACGGCGTCCGCGGTGCAAAAGCCGAGGGAATTACAGCGTCCACGTTTTGTTCTTACGGCCCAGCAGTTCAATATTCTAACATTGAGTTGTAGTTTTTTTTTACACTAGCATTAAGTTATGGTTAGTCAGTAGTGTACATCCGAAGCAACTCCGCAGGTCCACAAAGCAACAAAACATGGCATTGATATCGAAAGAAGAAAAATATGTCAGCATCACACGAACAACAATGAAGCATCATGTGGCACTGAAGTTCAGGTAGCAAGAGTAGGACAGCACAGCGTACACATAGACCATGCTACTCTTCTGTGGCGATGTGTTTCTTATTCCCTTCGACATAGCTGAATCATACGTAGGAACATCTTTTATAGGAAAGATATTATTCGATAAATAAGCCACTGAAGAAAATATTTGATCTGTAACCAGAAAACTCATGGATATCATCCAACAAAGGACATGAGAGAGCATTCCATTTTTTGAGGGGGTCCATCATGATGAAGGGTGCAAATTACAGGGACTGTGATCAGAGTGTACAGATATCAAATTGCAGTGGGTACACATGAAGACCATCAATGCAGGGTGCAAGTGTACAATAAATACAGTGAGATTCAACAGGACCACTTTGGCACAAGACAAGTCTGTATCATCCTTGAAGCAACAATTTCTCAACAAACAGTGATTATCAAACCAAATAACACAGAGATGCCACCACACACCAAACTGTTCCACGGCTCAGAATTTCCGAAAACACGAAGTGCTTACTGTTCTCCGCTGGTGAGCATGCACCTCCTCCCAAACCTGCAATTGGACATTGCAGTGCTGATGAGGATGTATGCGGAGAAAAACAGACAACTAGGCCTTTATCTGTCGTGTCAGATGTCGACAAAAGTTCAAAAGCATCGATTGAAAACTGAAACACAACACAGGATTGAAAGTTCACAAGCAGACAGACAGAACAAAGGGCGGTGTCTGCTTGACTGATAGATAGTTTAGACACTTATTCATCTTAAAGCGTTATGACATATAAGAAAAATAGGATCTGCTATAGCCGACTGATGAAAGATCATTTTTATTGAGAACTAGTACTCATATTCAGTTATTGATAGATCCCACGGGACATGTAGAGCTATGAGGAATGGCTCATCCTTTGGATCAACAAAATGATACACAGGAAATCCATATAAATGTTGTCTGCCAGGAATTTCTTGCCAATTCAAGGACATTGTTTAACCAGGATAAATTCAAGCATATGTCACGGGCTGGGGTTGGATTGGACCGGAGGTTGTAGTCGTGGGAGGTCGGAGGACGAGGGCGAAACTCTCGTCGGCCTATGGTTGGAGAAAGAGGTGAGGAGGGGGCGCCGAGGCGCAGGTGCACCAGGTGAGAAGATAGATTATTTTCTGGTTGTACTCATTGATCGCATAGGGGTGGCTATAAGTAGCCTATTACAATGACGTGACAGATTCCAACTCTAATTGGGTGTTGGCAGGGTAACCTTCTTCGGGACTAAACCTCTCCAACTAAGACCCAGACTCTTTAACCTAAATCTAGAAGGACTCTATAATTAAACTGGGACAGAACTAGGGTGGCGCAGGGCCCTTGTGCCTATAAGTCTGGCCCCACATGACATCATAGTCAGGCCCGTTGACAAGGGAGGCCAAATTGGCCGACCGCACAGGGCCCCCAAATTTTTGGGGCCCCCAGTCCAGGAAATATTATGTGTATATATATATGAGAAAAAGGGCCCAGTAAACCAACACTCAGGCAGCCCATTCTAGCAGCCAAATACATGCACGCACGCAGCCTCGCAGCCTGCCTGTTGGCTTGCCCTAACTCCCGATCGCATCGCACGCACTTTCCAGTTTATCCCTGGTTTAGCGATCGCTAGATCGAGGAGAGGTCTCTAGAAGCGCAAGGGGCGGCTGCCGGCTGGGCGACGGAAGCCCGCAGGCGAGGGCGGCAGGAGTAGGAGACGTGCGTACGCGGCCGCTGGCCGGCTACGCTCCACGGAGCCGTATTAGGTATTACAGCCGCTATGGGCATCGTCCTTGCCGGCGTAAATCCTTTTATAAGAAGCCCTATTTTATTTTGCTAGTGTAGGATCGTTTATGTTAAACAATTTTTCAGAATGTTACATCAAGATGAAATATGTTTTATGCAAGGTGAGATATTACATAGAATTCGAAATGATTCATATTGTTTTTGTCTGTTTTATAAAACAGAAAGAGTCATGCATAGAAGGAACTATGATTCAGGTGCTGAAAAGCATAGGAAGAAAACCAAACTGTAAGCGGATGCTTGATCCCAAAAGGGTGCTTTTGATAAATGTCCTGAAAGAATCTGATCGCAAAAAGGAGAAGATTAATTATGAAGGTATGATCGAAGATTTCATTTCAAGAAATACTACATGGGTACCTTTTTTTAGTAGAAATGAGGTCAGATTATTTCAGTACCATCTTTACTATTTTATAATTAGTATTCGGTATATTTTCTAAATATTGTATCAAATAACATGTATTTGAAGTTATATAATTAAATGAGAGTATGCTTTACTTACATTAGTTCTTTAGGTATATGATTTTAAAAAAAATAGGGCCCTACTTTGATTCTCGTCCCGGGCCCCTAAATTTCTGGAGACGGCCCTGATCATAGTTCCCTAGTACTCACACAGAAGATTGCTAAGGATCCATACAAATGACAACATAAACCTTTGTACAGAACACTAGTGATTGGTTATATACAGGACTCTGCAAAACACTAACAAGTGAACATTACCTGAATGGGATCAAATCAATGTTTTCACATACAGATCGAGATGTTTATTGAAAAGGTCACACCTGCAAATAAAAATATGTTCAGAAAACACTAGAGAATCGAGCAAAACAAAAGTCAATGTAGCCACTAAGCTTGAACATGGTTGTGTAACTTGTGTATTGTCAACAGAATAATGTTTTAGTTCAGATGATCCTACAAAAGACCATTGTTCTTGATGAAGACCAAGCAAATAAACTAATACTCCCTCCGTCCCGAATTACTTGTCTTGGATTTTTCTAGATAAGGATGTATCCAGACACGTTTTAGTGTTAGATACATCCGTATCTAGACAAATCAAAGACAGGTAATTTGGGACGGAGGTAATAGAACAGTACGCCCTTATGACTGAATGCAAATTCGATTTCTATAATTTATTATCCTCCATGAAATGAATTCTTCACAGGTAGGATGTTGGCGTGTTAGGTAGGTCGAGAGGACTAGGCATGAGAAGATCTAAAATGAATTGTTAATATGTATGTTTCACACAATTCCTTATTTAGGTACATCTTATTTGCAACATCTATATGCTTCCCTAAACAACTCATGAATTTAGCTGTCCAGTTTAACCCACTGCTTTAGCGGGACAATTGCTCAATCATGAAATAAAAAGGTATCCTTGTATAAATAAAGTGACAAAAATGATGCCATCTCCATTCAACTTTCAACCATCCTGGTATTAACAACTGCTTCTAGCTAATCATGTAGCATAGTAATTTTCAATTGATAGGCATGACTTACTTGATTGGGCTGCCAGGAGCATACAGAGGATTCTTTACAACATACTCCACATATAGGCTGTAAATATGCTTCAGCGCATCTCTTTGATCACCAGTCCTTGGATGGGTAAGGAGAATAAGCTGTATAAATTGGAAAATTCAGTGAATGTATATCCTTTTGAACAAAGGATTATCACATACATATCTGCGCTTTAAGTACCATGGTAAAGGTAGAAGCTGACAATCATAGTTCAAAATATGCGTAGTGTGGGCTGTGGAACAGGTCTGCATGAAAAAATGTTGCACTGCTGCTTCTACATTTAAGGTCACACTAGTTAATTGTGGCTTCCATTGAAGTGATACAATGGCTGGATTCACATTAGTTTAAAGTCACTGAAAAACAACCTTAGTCTTCTTCATCCAATACAAACACTTAAAGTGTGGTTATCCAGAAAAGACCTTCAATTTTCACAGGATCTAACCAGCCAAAATAAGAGCATGATGATTCTAAGAATGGAAGAAAGCCAGGGAAGATAATAATAACATATCGACAAACCTTTATACCAGACGGGCTCTCCATGTAGTTCAATTTATATGTGTTTGTCTTGAAACTATGAAATGAACATCCCTGACCTGGCAGTAGTGGCGCCCCAAGATTCGCGTGTTCTGTTCTGCATATGTAAAAGGTGCATGAGCCAAGTATGACTCTAGGATGTGAAGTGCTAAACATGGTATCCATCAACAATTCCAGTTATCTAGGTTATACGGTTATAGATATATTTCTTAGGGCCAAAATTTTGGAAAGAGATAATAGAGAAACAGTGTCCGCCTGTCCGGAGATGAAAATACACAATTTCAGAAGCAGGGGAGCAGTATGGCAGTGCTAGTCATTCTACGGCTAGAGTTTTGAAAGGTTTGTCCGTATCATCTCTTCAGATTTCGCCGTTAAGCTACCTCAGATGCGTACACTGACTTTTGTTGGCAAGTAGTATGCCGCATTTCGAATAACCCTGGTGTTTACATTTTCTGGCTCACAGAAGTATGTACGGAAAAATCTTGAAAGGAAGATCAAATGTCTCCCTTTCACCATTTTTGTTCAGTCACGAACAGAGGTTCTTCACTGTCTGCCTCTCTTACCCTTGGCTCCCCCCTCCCATCCCCTGCCCCACTATCTCCTGTTAATTCGTGCAGCAAAATCATGGAATTTCTGTCAACTACTCAAATTGGTCATAGTGGGGGTTGCTCCTACCGAAACAAAGTCGTGGACTAACATCTACTGCCAATAAACTCATTGGATCTCCATTTCAAGAAGCTTCCAGTCCATTATCACTCACCGACAAATTAGTCAAGATTAGCGAACTCAGTAACCTATGACCGAGATGTGTGTGAGGAGAGAGGTAGGAAGAAGCATACGAGGTGGGGTCGATCTTGGCGGTGAAGGAGCGCAGGGAGAAGAGGAGGCCGAACATGAGCTTCTGGTCCTGGTTGCGGGCGAGCGTGCGGAGCGGGCGGTGCCACTCGCGGTACAGCAGGCACACGCCGTTGCGGTTGAAGACGTAGATCACCTGGGCGTTGGAGCCCGTTCCCGTCCCCGGAGGCGCCGCCGGTGCCGGGCTGGACTCCGGCGCGACGGACGTCAGCGACGACCCGCCGAAGAACTGCATCGCGGAAGCAGCGGCCGAGAGCCGGGCGGAGGGGAGCGGCGGTGTGGCGTGGATCTCCGGCCGGGGAGAGGAGACGACAACGGCGCGGAGCGGAGTTGTTGCTGCTGGAGAAGATCGTGGACCGGTATGGCAAGGAGATTATGGGCCAACGTCGACATAAAGCCCACACGAACGCAGTTTGGTTCGAGGCTCGGTTTCCTTTTCAGTTCTTTTTAATGGGCAGAAACTTGATGCTTTTAATCCTACTAGTAAGCTTGCACGTGCAAATGCACGTCTTGACTAATATTACAAACATGTGGGAGAGTTATACAAAAAAATTTGATTGAACTAATAATACAAGTATATTAGTGATGATTTTTTAATAAACAATTGGGCACTTACATTTTTTGTTCAAAAGCAAAAATGGTCTGAAAATGATTTTTTTGGTATGTTTATTTATTTTCCGCAAAAATGTCTAAAATTTCCTGGAGTGACTGGTGTATTAGTGCTGATTTAGAAAAGC
>NC_041384.1:146161067-146238829 GCF_002162155.2 Triticum dicoccoides | reverse complement strand
GGACGTTCACAATAAACCCAATGAATCGAGATATCTTGTCAAGCTCATTTCCCCGTAAGCTTGTCGAAGTAATTCTAAGTTTGAAAAAAAGAACTTACATCACATAGGACGAGTAAGAAACATGCTAATCTTTTCCTTGAAAAAATAAACATTTTAATGTTCACCGGCAATAAAAATAGTACTGGTCAAATATTTGAAACCCCCCAAAGATCAACAATCAATTGTGTATCATGGTGTGACTGAACTGATCCGGCAAAGCTATAAAAATATATGAAGGCTTTAGAAGATGTTGTGTGCATGATTGTTTGTTATACTTCAACGATGGATATACTCAATTTGAACTCATAAAAAAAGCTTGAAAGCACAAGAATAACAATTCAGGTAGCCCTTAAAACACTATGTATTCATCATACATTTGTCATGCTTATGGTAATGAATTTCTCTTAAACAAAAAACAACCAAGAGAAAAAAATATCATATGTTAATTCATGGAAGTACCTCGAAAATGCCTAATGATGAGCCACTTCCAATTTTCCAATTTTCCAAATGATAATGCCTAATGCCTAAATTTCTCACAACTCAATGTGTAATTTGGTGGCTGAATTAACGTTTTCTATAAAAATAAGGATTGAGGTATCATGTAAACATAAGAATCATGAACTCTTAGTCATTCCAAATGGTAATTGGATGCAACTTCAAGTCTACGTCCCAATCCACCTAGGTGAGTGCCATGTTGTGATGACCTCTCAGAAAAATCAATATTGTCCAAATGGCCGAGAATGTTGGCATGTACACTGATTAACATGCTTAGTACTATCTCTCTTCAGCTTTCAAAAAATAAATCTAGCAATAACTAAAAGTGCTCCCCTTGCTGCATGCATTCTACAGGTAGACACATTTGTTTCACTCCAGTGCTAGGACATCTGGCACCTGGATCCAAGAACAAGAAAATCCCATGAGATTTGAAGCACAGAGCCTTCAAAATCTGACCATCTGTAGAGGCAATAATCATCATCAATGCCTGCTATTGTTTTCATAAGTATAGACTAATGTTTAATTGCATTAAGGTGAAACTTCAAGCTTTTTTGTTATACCAGTGCCTTTGGAACTAAACACATTTGTCCTAAACACCTTAAATCTGTTTTCTGTAATTATCAGTGGTACATAGGCTTATTATAGTCATATTCATACATTTCGTTACTTATTTGCTTCTATAAAAGAATGTTTGGACCCCACTAATATCATCAGCAGTTCAGCACTATAATCATGTGCTGCATAGTGTACATAATCTCTAGGGTATGTGGTGTAAGTAAAATGCAAACAGTGGGCCAGGATACATGGATGGTCAAAAATTCCTTCCTTCGTGCGGCGAAATAACCCGTATAAATGGGGAACGATCCATAGACGTTGTTGGAACTTCATCTGGATTATTCTTCCTCATCTGGTTGTGAAAGCACAAGTGTTAAAGAACTTGCAACGGATGAAAAGAGATGAATAAGCATGTGCAATGATCAGACATTGGAACAATATGTACATTGAGACTTCAGAATTCGGAGTAAGAAGCATTTCTCAGATGAAGGAGCGTCACCATCGATAGATAAAAATTTAATTTCCATGTATTTGGCTCACAACATGCAATTTATATTCCGATACAATACTGATAATTAAAAAGGATTATAGATATATCAATTAAAAAATGAGGTCATCTAAAAATATTAGATCTTTCACTTGCTGAAGGCAATCTCTATATGTATTAGTACAAAATGACCATGGAAATACTCTAGAGTATGAACTTTGTATCACCCAAAACGAAATTGCATCCTTTCTCTCTACGATCAAGGAAAAAAAGTTGCTTCCGTTCTGAATAGAAAATAAGCACAAAATTCTTCTAATTCCATGCGCCATGGCACCACCATTTTGTCTACAGAAAATTGTTCCAATTCCAGCCATCCACCATTGAAAAAACATGGTTGTACGAGAGTTGTAACAAGGGCAATACAATCATAGTAGAGCAGAACAGAAAACAGCGTGATTGCTAAAAGTGACTTGTTAATATCAGCGAGCCACACATTGAGATTGTTAAAACTTCAAAGTGACTGGATAATGTAAGTGAGCCAGACACGGAGCAGGGCCGCCATCAGCAAGTCTCAAGTAAAACAAGTAAAGTCTCAAGTCTTGCCTGGATTCAGTGAAACAAGTATTGTTTTTGCATATATAAAAAGAAAATCTGAAAATGTGAATAAAAGGAACTTAGATTAGTGGCGAACCTACGTGTTACCTTAGATCAGTGGCGAACCTTAGGTCTTGGTTTGGCTGCAAACATCAACAGATAGCGGTGCCAAGAATAGCCATATTTGAAACTAATCTTATCCTAGAGATCCCCTACACTACCCCAAATATACAACCTGTTAGCCGGATCGCCTCTTGCTCCTCCGGCAGGAATCACCTTCCCTTCTACGTTTCCCCATCTCATCCCTTCAACACAAATAACCGCCTCCTTGAGAGGCGATTCCTCGAACACTTAAAGCCATCAAAACAAACTGGTCCAGAGGACTGCTTACTTATATGTCAACGACACCTAAACCCAGTGCAACGGACAGGGCATGATCGCCTTCCACACCTAATCAGCTCAAAACACCCAACACCAGCGAATATTTTGTACAAACTCGTTGTATAATCAGTAACACAGATAGTTCATCCTTAGATCCTAAACCTTCTGAAAAAACTCAAATTCCAAAGAAGAATGTTGTATCTGGGTAAATATTTATGATGGAATTCCTATTAAATGTTGCTCTACTCCAGTTGAGCTAATGGTAGCTACACCAGAACATCATGCACTAAAATGACCTCTCTGAGGTATAAACTATACGGTGCCATGGAAAGAAATGAATCCAGCAGCTAGCTAGAAAGAAAGTGAGCAAAACTCCATACATGCACTAACAAGACTTTATGTGAGGGAGAATATTACGTACCTGTGTATGTGAGATTCGGGAATGCAGCACCTATGCTTGTGATCCCTGCCAGCTCACCTAAAATTGAAGTAGCCTGCTCAAAAGAAAAGTGGGAATGTCAAAATACATATAATCAAGACCATAGTTGTCCTGCCGAAGTGAGACTTTCCAAAAATCCCTACCAATTCATGAAGCCAGGACAAGATATTTACATATACACTGATTTTGCAATCACAAGCATGAACTTCTCTTGTGTGCAAGCATCATATCTCAAGCAATACCATCAATTTCAGAAATTATTGAACTATTTTGCCCTCTTTGGAGTCTGGACACAACCACATGTTTCTCCCTCGTGCTTCATCAGTCCATCCAATTGACGGTTCATGCTTTGTAAACTCAGATTCATTTGTTTGCTACAGAGTATGTGCGATTCATTTGCTTGTTGGTCCTGTGAGCTAGCTTCCTACACCCAGCCAACCTCTGAAAGTTAAGGTAAAGAAAACCCTGATGAAAGTTTGCCGGCTTGGTGGCGAGGGCCTGACCGGTTGCGGCAACGGAGTGGGGGGTGAAGGGCAATGTCAACAGTTTAAAGTACGCGTTGCCCGATGCACACAAAACAGACCAAAAATACTTTTGTAGACGTTGTACTCATGCTGTCTTGTACAAAAGCAGTAACACGTAAGAACATTTAGGCTTGCATAAAAAAACAGTTCAGAATTTAGGCTTCAAAGATTACAAGGATCTGAGGAAGGCATACTATTGAGCTGCATTGCAAGTCTTCAGTGTTCAGATCTTATGCACGCTATGCTTCTGCTATCCAATCCCTAGCTGATCATGGCTTCACAAAACCTGAAATTGGATATCACATTTCTTTCAACAATGGATGAAACTGCATTCATCTGAATGTATATACATCTCAAATTTCATAGAACAGTTCCACTCTCAATGGGAGAAGTAATCTCAGAAGGGGATGCGGGGTGGCCAGTTGAGATGCACAACGTGTCGGTTGTTGGGAGGGGATGCAGAGGCCTTCCGGGGCGGGGGTCGGGGGACCTTCAGGTGGACGCGGAGCAGCTGGCGGATGTAGGGCATTGCGGAAGCAGCGAGATTACTTTTGTAGACGTTGTACTCATGCTGTCTTGTACAAAAGCAGTAACACGTAAGAACATTTAGGCTTGCATAAAAAAACAGTTCAGAATTTAGGCTTCAAAGATTACAAGGATCTGAGGAAGGCATACTATTGAGCTGCATTGCAAGTCTTCAGTGTTCAGATCTTATACACGCTATGCTTCTGCTATCCAATCCCTAGCTGATCATGGCTTCACAAAACCTGAAATTGGATATCACATTTCTTTCAACAATGGATGAAACTGCATTCATCTGAATGTATATACATCTCAAATTTCATAGAACAGTTCCACTCTCAATGGGAGAAGTAATCTCAGAAGGGGATGCGGGGTGGCCAGTTGAGATGCACAACGTGTCGGTTGTTGGGAGGGGATGCAGAGGCCTTCCGGGGCGGGGGTCGGGGGACCTTCAGGTGGACGCGGAGCAGCTGGCGGATGTAGGGCATTGCGGAAGCAGCGAGATGGGGGGACGTCGTGACACGGACGGTGGGCCAGATGTGGGTCATGACAAGATGCAGGGCATGGCGAGCCGTCGCAGCGTGGCAGTGCCTGCAGGGGGGCTAATCGACGACGGCGAGATGCATGGCCCGACGTGGCGTCGTGGGATGGCAATGGCTGCAGGTCGGTTGCAGAGAGAAACAAGGAAAATCTTTGCCTCCCAGTCCGCCGACGCGTCAAGTCGTCGAGGGGAAAGAGAGAAGAGGCGGCGTGCGAGGCGTGGGGCGGTGACGGGCGGCAAACTGCCTAGGCGGCGTGTTCGGGAGAGGATAGCGGGAGGCAGTTTTCCTTTTTCTTGTGTAAAGAAAAGAGGCAAGAGAGGTTAGCGACTAATGGCATGGTGGGTAATTAAGGCATAAAACGTGTTTAGTATCATGGAGTGATGTAAACCATCAGATCACAGGATTTGATGCATGGGATTAATTGGTTCTCCGCCCTTTCGTGCTTTTATAGGGGTAGTAGATACGTGGTATCCGTCAGGGGGGTCCAATTTCACCGTACCTCTTTTTGCTGGCAGTAGAGGGCCTTTCGTGCCTTTTAAAATCCAGAGTTCAGTCATCCAGTCTTGCAGGAATACAAGTGGCTTCATTGGCTCCACCAGTGAACCATTTGTTGGTTGCAGATGATAGCCTGCTGTTTTTTAAAGCAAATAATGAGGGGGCTGAAGAAGTGTCTCACCTGCTGGAAACCTATGCTAAAGCCTCAGGACAGAGAATTAAGAAAGACAAGTCTTCCCTATTTTCAGCAAGGGTTGTCCAGAGGAGGTAAGAGCGGCTATAAAGAATATTCTGAATGTCCCTAATGAACAGTTGAATGAGAAATATCTTGGTATGCCATCTGATGTGGGAGTTTCAAAAAATGGTGCATTTAAATATTTGAAGGATCGCTTGTGAGGTAAAATACAAGGTTGGATGGAAAAACTTCTATCAGCAGCTGGAAAAGAGGTTCTTATTAAATCAGTAGCTCAAGCTATCTCGGTCTATTCAATGTCATGTTTCAAGCTTCCAAGAGGAATGTGCAAGAGTTTGACTTCAATGATTAATGCATTTTGGTGGGGTAGCAAAAGGGGACAACGCAAGCCGTATTGGGTATCATGGGAAGTCATGAGTATGCCCAAGTATTGGGAGGTTTGGGCTTCAGTGATTTTGAAATTTTCAATCTTGCTCTATTGGCTAGACAGGCATGGAGAATTCTTCAAGGCCCAGAATCTTTGAGTGCTAGAATACTCAAAACAGTTTACTTTCCGGGAGGTGACTTGCTATCGGCTGAGCTTGGAAACCATCCATCCCAGATTTGGCGCTCAGTCTTAGAGGGGCGAGATACTCTAAAGATGGGCCTTATCAGAAGGGTGGCAACAGGCGCGGCGATAGACATTTGGAATATGAACTGGATTCCGAGGAAAGAAAACATGAGACCCATTGTCTCGCTAGTAGATCAACCCCCACAACTAGTATCTGAATTGCTGGATCAAGGGAACGCTAGATGGAATTCTGAGTTGATACAACAGGTGTTCTTGCCATACTATGCTACTGCCATCCTACAAATCCCAGTATGCACACGGAACATCGAGGATTTCTGGTCATGGGCTTTTGAGAAGAATGGAATATTTTCAATTCGATCGACATATAGGACGATAATGGAAACAAAAAAAAGAGGAGGGAAGATTGGCTGGAAGAACGGCCGGGGGCGTCTGACATGAGCAACATAGAAAAATCTTGGGCCTCCCTTTGGAACACTGCGGTACCAGTAAAAGTTAAAGTGTTTCTTTGGAGGTTATCAAAGAATTCTATACCCACAGAAGACGTCCGCAAGAACAGGAATATGTCGCCCAAGGATGATTGTTTTGCTTGTGGAGCTAGCGACTCCTGGAGGCATAGTCTGCTGGAATGTACCACGGCTCGGTGTGTTTGGGCGTTGGTTGATCCTGAGCTGTTGGAGCATATGATAGAAACAAGGGAAGCATCACCTGAAAGTTGGCTATTCTCTATGTTTGAGACCTTAAAACATGATGAATTAACTCAGATGGTAGTCACACTATGGGCCATTTGATACGCTCGGAGAAAGCTAATCCATGAATTCATTAGCCAGAGCCCATATGAAACATATTCGTTTGTCAAGAGATTTGTCTCTGAGCTTGATCAGCTAAACGTTTCTTCAGTTTCACAAGTAAGAACAAGTCTGCCGAGCCAGCCGAGGGGAAAATGGATTGCGCCAAAGGATGGTCACGTCAAGATTAATGTAGATGCGGGAGTATCAGTCCATCACAATATGGGAGTAGCAGCTGCAGTATGCCGGAGTCAGGAAGGAGCATATCTTGGATCATCTCTGTTGTCAGTACAAGGTCTTCTCAATCCAGCAGTTTTAGAAGCTCTTGCATGCAGGGAGGCGCTGGCTCTTGCTCAGGACTTGGGAGTGCAGAACGTTCAAGTAGCTTCATACTGTCAGCAAATTGTCAACCATATCCATCAAGGAGTCGGAGGAGGGGATGGAGGAATCATCAAAGAAATTGTAGAAAGCATTAGACTTTTTTCAGCATGTAATTTCTATTATGAATCTCGAATTTCCAATGTAGAAGCTCATAGACTTGCAAGGTTTGGTGTCTCTCTTCCACAAGGGAGACATATTTGGCTAGGATTTCCTCATGATCCTATTGCTATAGCTGTAAACATTTTAGCTAATCAATAAAACCTAGTTTTTTCGCTCAAAAAAATGTGTGTGTATGCTGAATGCTGAATGCTGAGCTTGGAGTTGTTGTGCCATCACTCAATTCTTGAGGGTCGCACCCCTAAATTTTTTTCCTTGAGGGTCGCGACATCATGACACAGGGGCTCATCAGGCGAGTTGGTGACGGTATGTCAACACACATATGAAAGCAAAACTGGATCCCAAAAGACTTTAATATGCGACCGATAGTCAGCAAAGTACCACATCCATCAAGTCTAGTGGCCGAGCTACTCACACCAAATGCATCATGGCACACGGACAAGCTAGCTGAAACTTTCTTGCCCACTGATGCCCAAGCGATTGCGATAATTTTTGTTCGTGGATTCACGAGAAGAATGGTATATTCAGTGTCCAGTTGGCGTACAGAATGCTTGTGTACAAACCTAAGGTGTGAAGCATGGCTAGAGGACGTGTTGATTCGTCAAATTCAAATGCAAAAAAGAAGACATGGACTAGCCAGTGGAAGACCCAAATGCCATCTAAAATCAAGATATTTTTATGGAGGTTAGCACAGCAATCTCTCCCATCTGCTGATTTATTGCGTCACCGAAATATATCAACTACGTCAACCTGTGGAATCTGCGGTTCAGAAGATTCTTGGCAACATTCCCTCCTCCACTGTCATATGGCGAGGTGTGTTTGCGCCCTCGAAGATCTGAACCAGGTCGAGGCCATGGAGAGCAGCCGAGAACTGGATACCAAAAGGTGGCTATTCACACTTATTGATGTGATGATTTTATCAATGTTGTGGTCGCCTTGTGGGCTGTGTGGCACGCATGCAGAAGAGCACTTCAGTAAAAAAATCAAATATAAGATTAAAAAAATTCAGTTACAAGATTAACATTTTTAAATACTCAGTAAATATTTTTTAAACATTTTTAAATGTTTGGTCAACATTTTTATATAAAATATTAATATTTTTTAATACATGGTCAATATTTTTTCTATACATATTTAGCATTTTTCAAATACTTGATTAATATATTTTCAAATGCAATATTAACATTTTCTGATACATGGTCAATATATTTTCTATACAAATTTATCATTTTTCAAATGCTTGGTTAACATTTTTTCAAATGTAACATTAATTTTTTTAGTACATGGTCACCATTTTCTCTATATACATTTAACCTTTTGGAAATGCTTGATTGACATTTTAAAAATAAAAGTTTAACATTTTTATAATAGATTGCAAGTTTATTTTTTTAATACATGGTCAAAAAAAGTTCATATACATGTTTAACATTTTTCAATGCTTTATTAACATTTCTAAAATACTTGTCTAACATTTTTTAAATACACGATCAACTTTTTTCACACACTTTGTATTTTTTGTATACATTTTTCGTACACATGTGAAATATTTTCTCTATACACATTCAACATTTTTCAAATGCTTAGTTAGCATTTTTTTTCTAAATATTTTTTATGTAATTTGTTTTGTAATATATTTATTTAGAATATTTGGTAGTATAAGCAGAAGTAAAAAAAGAAATAAAAAACATGAAGAAAACCAAGGAAACGAGGCCTTAGCCTCATACGCGGCTGGGCTGACCCATCTGGAGCTCCCCCGACGCGAGAGCTCCCCATTGTTTGGCAACAAGCGAGTCATAGGAGTGCCGCATTTGAAGTGTTTTTCATGTTTCGTGTATTTCCTTTAGGTGAAGTGTTCCTTTTTTTGAAGGAATCGAGGGGAAGTTTTCGCCATGTTAGATTGTGTCTCTTCTACGACGTCTCTACAGTGAAGGCAAAGCATAGATAAAATAAAATCTTATGGCTCTATCGTTTACCTTAGCGTGATCAACGTAGCTTACATCGAATCGGAAGGAAATGGGGCAGCGCTTTAATAAAACTATCATGGTGCTATTTGACGGGAAATTGATCCTAAAATGACGAAACAATGGTTCATTAACCTGCCTTGCAAATCATTTGATCCCATCTGCAATACCTTCTCACATACTAGGACTCATGCATTTTTTTATACTCTTTGATGTTAGTCCATGTTGTATATGTTTGTTCATGTACAATGCTAGGCGCTGGTCGGGCCAAGGGTGCGCTAGATTGACTTCCTCTCCCACTACTCGACCCACTTAAAATGACAATTTTGATGCGTCAGATTGTCGCAACCAAAAGGCCCACACATAACGGTTTCTACATATGCAACATCATAACATCTTTTTCCAGATTATGATATGTGAAAGGACATCGCAATATTTGAAAGACATCAATACAATATATATTTATTTGTAAAATAAAATATCCATTGACCACAAGCCATCTTTGGGAATGATGGTTTACAATGTATGCAAACATAGAAGCCAACATTTGCAACAACACGAAATAGCTTGGCAACATGAACATAACACTTGTTATGGGTGTCTAATGCTTATAGCTGTTGTGGCATGTACTTCACGTGTACATGACCAAATAGCACATGTTTGCATGAAATACCCTTTGAAGAGAACTCTTCTGTGGTCTAGTGGTAGGCAACTTGGCTGGAGCTGTCATCGACCCGAGTTCAAGAACTCATTCTCCTATCAGAATCACATAGTGAGCTTCTTTCCCTCTAATCTCATTTTTTTCTTCTGTAACACCCTTTGGAATATTAAAAAAAATATTGATTTCACTAACCTCTCAACATCAATGATGGAGGCACAAACCTCACTGATTCGGGCTCACATGACCATGAAATTGTCTTGTTGGAGGCCTGCAACCCCTTTGCACTGGATGAGGGGATCGCGGACTGATCCCCCGTAATCTCCCAGCCTTCCAGGAACTCAATGTTTGGGAGGACTTTGGTTTTGAGCTCCATCATCAGGTCATGGCAATGAGCTCCGTGAGATCGATCTAGAGTAGAAAGGTAGTGAAGGAACGACATAACTGAAAGAATGACACATGATTGAAAAAAAATCATAGAGCAATATGAGAGGCGTGGGAAGAGGAAGAGAGCAGAAAGTGTGCACATGCCATGAGTAACGTGGAGCCAAGGGCGTGAGTGTATCGATCCGACCGATGGAGCGACATGGTGATATCAATCATTTAGGGCTCATTCATTTTGTAGGGATTTTAAAAGATTTCTATAGGATTTTCTTTTGGCATAATTATTTTTCTATGTATGGTAGTGAGATACTAGATATCTTAGGATTGTCTCCATATTGACATACTCCCTCCGTCCCAAAATACTTGTCTTAGATTTGTCTAAATACGGACGTATGAAGTCACATTTTAGTATTAGATACATCTGTATCTAGACTAATCTAAGACAAGAATTTTGGGACGAGGGGAGTATTTCCTAAGAAATGGCATTTGATGAGACTTATTTACTTGTCCCTCTATTCATTTTTATTTATAAAATGCTTTAGAAAGTTTAGACAATGTCCAAAATAGTTCAAAGCTAGCTGTCTAAAACATCTTATGAAAACAAACGGAGAGAGTAAATGTTTATTTTTATTTTATTTTCTGAAAATGTCCAGCAATTGCTGGCTATTTCATTGATTCATGGCAGGGAGAAAACATGGTGATGAGAAAGACATGTGGGGTGGTCAGGGACCAAGGATGAAAAGAGAATAACATAAAAAAGGCATCTAGAAGCCAAAAATCTCACGGTGGTTCCCCGAAGGGGCTCTCAATATAGTTCGCTCCCCCGAGTCTCCAAAACTACATCGAGTTTCTCAATTCCCTCACAATGTCAGAGGTGGAGGCTGCCTTGTTTTGGAAGGTGCTTCTATTCTGTTCTTGCCAGATCTCCCAGCATGCTGCCAGCAGCATGGTTTTTGTTCCTTTCCTTTCCCTTGGCGCTGCCTTGTTGATGATTTCTCTGATGATCAGCATCGGCTGCTTCTGGCGCCACTCATCCTTCGGTGTGAAGGTGGAGCAACCGCGCCATGATGCCACCTGTTGACACACGCTCCATGCCTTGGGGCATTCCTAGAATATGTGCTTGCTTGTTTCAAGATTTCTATGGCAGAGTTGGCAGAAGTAGCTGTTCGGCCGGCCCCGATGCTGGAGCCTGTCGTTGGACCAGACTCGGTCATGCAGTAGCAGCCAAAAAAAACATCTTGATCTTCCCTGGAGCCCAAGTTTTCCATATGATGCTATCAAACTTTGAAAAGTGCCGGCCCTGGAACTGCATTTTGTAAGCAGAGCTTGCAGTGTATCCCTCTTTTGCCTCTGGGTTCCACCGAATTTGGTCCCTTTCTTCTCCATTGAGTATGATGTTTGCCTCTTGAATTCTCTGGTCCAGCTGCAGGAAATCCGACAGTAGATGGTTGACATCACCATGCTCTGATCCAAGTGTGGTTGTGTAGTGCTTCATAGATAGTCATGTTTTTGCGCTGGGCGTGGTGGAACGGGTTTGGGTACCTCTGAGCAAGGGTTCCTGGTCCCAGCCAGGTTGATTGCTAGAAGATCGTTGTTTTGTCATCACCAACAGTCACCGTTGTTGCTGCGGCAAATAATGCTCTGTCATCCTCGTCGCATGGCGGTGGTGTGCCAACCCATGATCTATCCGGGTCTTCCCATGCAATCCATAGCCAACGTAGCCGGAGGGCTCAGCTGAAACTTTGAAGGTCCAGGATCCCGAGCCCACCCCTCTCAGTTGGAGTACACACCGTTGGTCAGTTTACCTTGCAGCTTGCCCCTGTTATCGCCTCCTCCTACTTCCAAAGGAATCTCCTCCTGCACTTGTCAATCTCCTTGAGCAGCTTTGGTGGCACCCGCAGCACTGAGAGGGCAAAGGTGGGCATCGCCCTGAGGACGCTCTGGACCAGCACTCTTCTGCTGGCAAAAGGGAGCAACCGACCCTTCCATCTTGCTAACCTAGCTCTAATTCTATCGATGAGAAACTGTAGGTGCACTAATCTAAGCCGCGCGGTCGTCACTGGGAGGCCTAAGTACTTTATAGGGAAGGATGTAATGGAGCCGCCGAAACTATCGAGGATCTCAGAGAGATCAAAATTCTCGCATCTGATCGGTGTTGCTGTTGACTTCACCGGGTTCACATGCAGGCCAGTGGCTTTTTCGAACTCATTTAGGATCTCCATGATGGTGTCTATTTCATGTCGGTCCGGGTTTGCGAAGATGACCGTGTCGTCCGCGTAGAGGCTGACTCTGAGCTTGATCTCGTGGGCTGGCAATGGTGCGATCAGGTCTTGCTCCACCGCCGCTTTGAACACTCTATGTAGCGGATCAATGGCTAGAATACATAAGAGCCGCAAGAGAGGGGTCACCCTGCCACAGCCCCTTGCAGTGTCTAATCCTTGGCCCTGCGATGCCATTGAGCAGGAAGGTCGACGAGGAGGTGGAGAGGAGGAGAGCAATCCAATCTTGCCATCGTGCGCTAAAACCTAGCTGTTGAAGCAACTCAAGCAGATAATCCCAAGAAACATTATCGAAGGCCTTTGAGATGTCTAATTTGAGTAGCAGGGCCGGCGTCTTCTTGGCGTGGAGGGACTTGATGAAGTTTTGCACGTAGAGGAAGCTGTCATGTATGCATTTGGTTCGGAGGAATGCCGTCTGCACCGGGGAGATCAAGGTTTGAATCACCATTGCTAAGCGGAGGGAGAGCACTTTCGAGATCAGCTTTGCTATGGAATGTATCAAACTAATGGGCATGTAGTCGGTGATTGTGGCGGCGCTGTCTTTCTTTGGAAGGAGCACTACAGCAGTTGTATTGAGCGGCTGGAAATTGCCTCCGGCGAGGTGGAAGAACTGATGAAAAGCCTCCATGATATCCCTCTTTATGGTTTGCAAGCAAGTTCTGAAGAAAACGCTGGAGAACCCATCCGGGCCAGGTGATTTCTCCGTCGGCGATTGTTTGATTGCTTGCCACACTTCTTGCTCGGTGAAAGGGTTGTATAGCCCACTGCCTTGCACCCTTGGCATGTTGATGTAGCTCCAATCAATTGTGCTGGCTCGGCCCTGTCTAGTCCCTAAAGACCTGTCGAAATGGCTGTGGACTAGTTCCTCCTTTTCATCATGAGTTGTGGCAACTCTAGTGGTCCTTGCAGTGAGTGAATGAAGTTTTTTCTGCACCTGGAATTGATCTTGGCATGGAAGAAGGCCGTTTGGGCATTGCCTGCTCGCAGCCGTGTTATCCTAGATGCCTGGCATTTCCAAGCCCTCTCCACCGCCGCTAGCCCTAGTATTCGTAGGTGGAATTCTCCCTCTGTGAGGGGCCGACGTTCTTGTGCGGTGTCCAGGCATAGAACAACTAGCGTGGTCAGTTGCAGTTGTACTTTCATCACTAAACAATGATTTACTTCAAATTTTTAGGTCTCTGGCTACCCGATGCATCTTGATGTTCAGGTGAGCGAAAGCACAAGTTGTTGGGGCTGGGCGCTGCCATGCTCTTTCTACAGTCTCGTGAAAACGAGGGAACCTTGGCTAGAAAGACTCAAAATGGAACCGCGGCGCCTGGCGAGGGGCTGCAGCTGCTGCGAGGAGCAGCGGGCAGTGATTCGAGCACGAGGTGGAAGCCGCGTGCAGCATGAAATCGGGGAACATGCCCTCCCATTCGACCGTGCAGAAAAACTTATCTATACTCGTAAGAGTTGGATCCTGGCGTTCGCTACTCCATGTAAAATGCCTATTTTTGCATTTAATCTCTCATAGACCATTGGCGTCGATTGCCGCTCTAAATTTTCCCTTGATCCTCCTATTTATGTTGCTATTATTTTTGTCGCGGGAATCGTAGATAATGTTGAAATCTCCATTAAGGAGCCAGGGCTCGCCTTGGGGAGGGGAGCCTCTCACTAGTTCAGCCAGGAAACTATCTTTTCGTGCCCCCTTAGATGGACCATAGACCGTTGTCAGCCAAAAACTAGACCCTGAGGAGAGGACTGAAACTTTGGCCGTGATGGAGAACTCGCCGATCGCATGGGACTGGATTCGGACCGAGGTCAAATCCCAGAAGATGGCAACGCCTCCTCTTGTGACATTAGCTGGCAAGACAATGCAGTCATCAAGTCTCTACCCCTACTTCCCTAGCGATCGTGGCTGTCCACTCCTCAAGCTTGGTCTCTTGAATGCAAAGAATGGCGAGGCGGTGCGTGTTTGCGGTGTCTTGCACTACGGAGCGTTGGGCGGGGTTGTTTAGGCCCCAGACGTTCTAGCTCATGATCGGGCAGGTTGTGCTACTCATTGGAACCAAGATCATCCGCAAGAGGTTGGCCATGGAGACGAGCCCAACATGGAAAAAAGAGACGAGTACACAATCCTACCATCTAGGGGTTGCCAGCGGCCACCAATAGGCTCAAAACCCTGCCGGCAAACAACTAGCAACCATGCCCAACTACTATTACAACTCGCGAGCCCTAAGGCCGACATACTACAACCTAACTTCATCCCGCCCATGGCTGGTCGTCGTCGACTATGGTGGTGAACTAATATGGGGAGACTGGGCCGCCGGAGGCCTCTCCTTCAGGGCCTAGCATGCCAGCAGCTGCCTTGAGGGCCTGGGCATCTAGGCGGGTCAGCCGCGTGATCACGGCGATGTCATTGTCTGTTAGAGGCTCGTCAAAACGGCGGATGAGAGCCTCAGTCGCCGCCATCATCTTCTCCTGCGGTCCCAGGATCTTGAGGCCATGCACGAGGCGGAATGTTGCTCTTTGCGCGTGGGGCACTGGCGACGGGTTGCTTGCTTGGCGAGCGCTGGCCCGGACTAGAACACTGGTTGCTCTAGTCTTGGAGGGGGGCTTGTCTCTTGTTGGAGGCTTATCGACCACCGGAGTAGGCACGCTAGTGAAGAAAGGGAGGGTTGGTGGCCGAGGCACCTCGCTTCCACCGCCACGTCCAAGCTGCAGCTCGGTCACCTGCCTGGTCACGGCCCCCAGCTGGATCGCGTGTGGTGGTGGGGGTGTGGTGTGTCAGGGACAACACTGGCCCCATGTCCAGAGACTCCCCGCTTGCTCCATCTTCGTCACCAAAGTTGAGAGGCTTGTTCAACTTGGCCGCGATGACCTCATCCAACACCGAAGGCACGGCATCGGGACGCTTGGGTGGAGTCAGCTACTTCTTGGCCCCCTTAAAGAATTCCGCCACTGGGTCGTTCGCCGGCGTGGTTGAGGAGGATGCAGCATCACGGTGCAACTTGCGCGACGGGGCGAGAAGGGACCAGGCGCCCCCCTGTCGGTGTCAAAACAGGCCGATCTCAGGTAGGGGGTCCCGAACTGTGTGTCTGAGGATCAAAGGTAACAGGAGACAAGGGACACGATGTTTACCCAGGTTCGGGCCCTCTTAATGGAGGTAATACCCTACTTCCTACTTGATTGACTTTGATGAGTATAGGGGTTACAAGAGTTGATCTACCTCGAGATCGTAATGGCTAAAACCCTAGATGTCTATCCTATATAATTATGATTGCCTCTATGGACTAAACCCTCCGGTTTATATAGACACCGGAGGGGCCTAGGGTTGCACAGAGTCGGTTTACAGAGAAAGCTCTTCATATCCGAACGCCAAGCTTGCCCTCCATGCAAAGGAGAGTCCCGTCCGGACACGGGGGAAGGCCTTCTATCTTGTATCTTCACGCATCATTCTGGCCCATGTCTCATAGCTCGAACGCCCGGGGACCCCCTTATCCAGGACTCCCTCAGTAGCCCCTAAACCAGGTTTCAATGACGATGTGTCCGGCGCGCAGATTGTCTTCGGTATTGCAAGGCGGGTTCCTCCTATACCCCAAGGTAGCTGAACAAAAGAACTATATCCGGCTCTGTATAATCAATTACAACCCTGAACCACAAAGGTGAAATACTTAAACAAAACAAGCCATGCCCACTGATGGCTTTTTCGGCGAGACATTATGTTCTGGCCTCATCATTATTTCAAACTGTTTTGTAGCCTCCTGCTCCGCACCTCGAGGCGTGGCCTCTATTGACACGTCTTGTTAAAACAGAGATCGTGTCCTCTTATTGCGGGATTCTCATCAATACGGGTTTGCGTAATCCAACCGTGTCGTTTGCATGTCCCCTTGGGAATAGGCGAGTTTTAAGGCCCGTGGGGGCGCTTGATATTCACTGCCTTAATAAGAGGATAAGGATCCATCTTTCTACCCCACGCCTTCCTCTTCCTCAGCCCATCCGCCCTCGAGCTCCAGTGCCCAAAATTCAATCTTTTCCGTTCCCACCAAACACTCCAGCCATGTACGGATCTGGTGTGCAGGGCAAGTGGATGGCCTCCTCCATCACGAAGGGGAACGTCAAGGAACTCCGGGAGGCGGGGTACTAGGCCAAGGAAATCCTCCACCGGCTTCCTGCCAAAAAGTAGGTCATCCCCACTCCGGAGCCTAATGAATGGGTAGCGTTTAACCCCCATTTTCTCTGGGACTAGGGTTTCCCCTTCACCCTTTCGTCCATGGGCTCATGTTCTACTACAGGCTAGATTTTTATGATCGCTCCGAATTCCTTCCTCCACATCTCGGTGTTCATCGTCGTGTGTGAGGCATTCCTCCGCATTCCCCCCACTTCGGCCTGTGGCTCAATGTCTTCAATGTGAAGCCGAAGGTGGTCGATGGTCAACACGTGGAGTGTGGCAGCGCCATGGTGAGCAAGCTCCCCAATGTCACCTGGCCCAAGGGGGCCTTTGTGGAGACCATGAAGGGATGGCAGCAGGAGTGGTTCTATATCACGGAACCTCGCGACGCCACATGGACCTTGTCGGTGTCAAAACCGACAAATCTCGGGTAGGGGGTCCCGAACTATGCGTCTAAGGCGGATGGTAACAGGAGGCAGGGAACACGATGTTTTACCCAGGTTCGGGCCCTCTTGATGGAGGTAAAACCCTACGTCCTGCTTGATTAATATTGATGATATGGGTAGTACAAGAGTAGATCTACCACGAGATCAGAGAGGGTAAACCCTAGAAGCTAGCCTATGGTATGATTGTATGTTGTAGTTGTCGTGTCCTACGGACTAAAACCCTCCGGTTTATATAGACACCGGAGAGGGTTAGGGTTACACAAGGTCGGTTACAAAGGAGGAGATACTCATATCCGTATTGCCTAGCTTGCCTTCCACACCAAGTAGAGTCCCATCCGGACACGAGACGAAGTCTAACAGTCCGGCCAATGGAGATAGTCCGGCTGTCCGGAGACTCCCTAATCCAGGACTCCCTCAGTAGCCCCTGAACCAGGCTTCAATGACGATGAGTCCGGCGCGCAGTATTGTCTTCGGCATTGCAAGGCGGGTTCCTCCTCCGAATACATCACAGAAGAATTTGAATACAAGGATAGTGTCCGACCCTGCAAAATAAGTTCCACATACCACCGTACAAAGAATAATATTTTCACAAATCTAATTTGCTGACTTGTTTTGGTAGCACGACATTATGTCATGACCCGGTGATTATTCGAACCGTTTCCTTTAACTAGCCCCGCACATAACGCAAGGCAGTTTTTTGACACGTCTTGTCAAAGCAGAGATCGTGTCCCCTTATTACGGGATTCTCATCAATACGGGCGTGGGTAACCCAACCACGCCATCGATTACGGCGCTTGGGGGATAAGCGAGTTTTACCAGGCTAGTGGGGACGCATACTTGTTGGGAAACGTAGTAATTTCAAAATTTTCCTACGCACACGCAAGATCATGGTGATGCATAGCAACAAGAGGGGAGAGTGTGATCTACATACCCTTGTAGATCGACAACGGAAGCGTTTGGTTGATGTAGTCGTACGTCTCCACGACCCGACCGATCAAGCACCGAAACTACGGCACCTCCGAGTTCTAGCACACGTTCAGCTCGATGACGATCCCCGGACTCCGATCCAGCAAAGTGTCGGGGATGAGTTCCGTCAGCACGACGGCGTGGTGACGATCTTGATGCACTACCGTCGCAGGGCTTCGCCTAAGCACCGCTACAATATTATCGAGGACTATGGTGGAAGGGGGCACCGCACACGGCTAAGAATATGATCACGTGGATCAACTTGTGTGTCAAGGGGTGCCCTCTGCCCCCGTATATAAAGGATCAAGGGGAGGAGGCCGGCCGACCCTCTATGGCGCGCCAAGGAGGAGTCCTCCTCCTAGTAGGAGTAGGACTCCTACTAGGAGGGGGAAAGAAGTGGGGAGGGAGAGGGAAAGGGGGGTGCCGCCCCCCTTCTCCTAGTCCAATTCGAACCAGGGGGGAGGAGGCGCACGACCCACCTTTGGCTGCCCCTCTCTCTCCACTAAGGCCCATATGGCCCATTACTTCTCCCGGGGGGTTCCGGTAACCCTCCGGCTCTCCGGTTTTCTCCGAAAACACCCGGAACACTTCTGGTGTCCGAATATAGCCGTCCAATATATCAATCTTTATGTCTCGACCATTTCAACACTCCTCGTCATGTCCGTGATCACATCCGGGACTCCGAACTAACTTCGGTACATCAAAACTCATAAACTCATAATATAACTGTCATCGAAACCTTAAGCGTGCGGACCCTACGGGTTCGAGAACAATGTAGACATGACCGAGACACGTCTTCGGTCAATAACCAATAGCGGAACCTGGATGCTCATATTGGCTCCTACATATTCTATGAAGATCTTTATCGGTCAGACCGCATAACAACATACGTTGTTCCCTTTGTCATCGGTATGTTACTTGCCCGAGATTCGATCGTCGGTATCTCAATACCTAGTTCAATCTCGTTACCGGCAAGTCTCTTTACTCGTTCCGTAATACATCATCTCACAACTAACTCATTAGTTGCAATGCTTGCAAGGCTTTATGTGATGTGCATTATCGAGAGGGCCCAGAGATACCTCTCCGACAATCGGAGTGACAAATCCTAATCTCGAAATACGCCAACCCAACATGTACCTTTGGAGACACCTGTAGAGCACCTTTATAATCACCCAGTTACGTTGTGACGTTTGGTAGCACACAAAGTGTTCCTCCGGCAAACGGGAGTTGCATAATCTCATAGTCATAGGAACATGTATAAGTCATGAAGAAAGCAATAGCAACATACTAAACGATCGGGTGCTAAGCTAATGGAATGGGTCATGTCAATCAGATCATTCACCTAATGATGTGATCCCGTTAATCAAATAACAACTCTTTGTCCATGGTTAGGAAACATATCCATCTTTGATTAACGAGCTAGTCAAGTAGAGGCATACTAGTGACACTTTGTTTGTCTATGTATTCACACATGTATTATGTTTCCGGTTAATACAATTCTAGCATGAATAATAAACATTTATCATGATATAAGGAAATAAATAATAACTTTATTATTGCCTCTAGGGCATATTTCCTTCAGTCTCCCACTTGCACTAGAGTCAATAATCTAGTTCACATCACCATGTGATTCAACACTAAGAGTTCACATCACCATGTGATTAACACCCATAGTTCACATCGTCATGTGACCTATATGAAGGAAATATGCCCTAGAGGCAATAATAAAGTTATTATTTATTTCCTTATATCATGATAAATGTTTATTATTCATGCTAGAATTGTATTAACCGGAAACATAATACATGTGTGAATACATAGACAAACTTAGTGTCACTAGTATGCCTCTACTTGACTAGCTCGTTAATCAAAGATGGTTATGTTTCCTAACCATGAACAAGGTGTTGTTATTTGATTAACGAGGTCACATCATTAGTTGAATGATCTGATTGACATGACCCATTTCATTAGCTTAGCACCCGATCGTTTAGTATGTTGCTATTGCTTTCTTCATGACTTATACATGTTCCTATGACTATGAGATTATGCAAATCCCGTTTACCGGAGGAACACTTTGTGTCCTACCAAACGTCACAACGTAACTGGGTGATTATAAAGGAGCTCTACAGGTGTCTCCAAAGGTAGATGTTGGGTTGGCGTATTTCGAGATTAGGATTTGTCACTCCGATTGTCGGAGAGGTATCTCTGGGCCCTCTCGGTAATGCACATCACATAAGCCTTGCAAGCATTACAACTAATATGTTAGTTGTGAGATGATGTATTACGGAACGAGTAAAGAGACTTGCTGGTAACGAGATTGAACTAGGTATTGGATACCGACGATCGAATCTCGGGCAAGTAACATACCGATGACAAAGGGAACAACGTATGTTGTTATGCGGTCTGACCGATAAAGATCTTCGTAGAATATGTAGGAGCTAATATGGGCATCCAGGTCCCGCTATTGGTTATTGAACGGAGACGTGTCTCGGTCATGTCTACATTGTTCTCGAACCATAGGGTCCGCACGCTTAACGTTACGATGACAGTTATTATGAGTTTATGCATTTTGATGTACCGAAGATTGTTCGGAGTCCCGGATGTGATCATGGACATGACGAGGAGTCTCGAAATGGTCGAGACATAAAGATTGATATATTGGAAGCCTATGTTTGGATATCGGAAGTGTTCCGGGTGAAATCGGGATTTTACCGGAGTACCGGGAGGTTACCGGAACCCCCCGGGAGCTATATGGGCCTTAGTGGGCTTTAGTGGAAAGGAGAAAGGGGCAGCCCAAGGTGGGCTGCGCACCTCCCCCCTCCCCTAGTCCTATTAGGACAAGGAGAGGTGGCCGGCCCCCTCTCTCTCTTTCCCCCCTCGAGGAATCCTATTCCAACTAGGATTGGGGGGGAATCCTACTCCCAGAGGGAGTAGGACTCCCTTGGCACGCCCTCCTTGGCCGGCTGCCCCCTCCCCTTGGCTCCTTTATATACGGAGGCAGGGGGCACCCTAGGACACACAAGTTGATCCTTGAGATCGTTCCTTAGCCGTGTGCGGTGCCCCCTGCCACCATATTCCACCTCGATCATATTGTAGCGGTGCTTAGGCGAAGCCCTGCGAGAGTAGAACATCAAGATCGTCACCAAGCCGTCATGCTGACGGAACTCCTCCCCGACGCTTTGCTGGATTGGAGCCCGGGGATCGTCATCGAGTTGTACGTGTGCTAAGAACTCGGAGGTGCCGGAGTAACAGTGCTTGGATCGGTCGGATTGGGAAGACGTACGACTACTTCCTCTACGTTGTGTCAACGCTTCCGCAGTCGGTCTACGTGGGTACGTAGACAACACTCTCCCCTCTCGTTGCTATGCATCACCATGATCTTGCGTGTGCGTAGGAATTTTTTTGAAATTACTGCGTTCCCCAACAGTGGTATCAGAGCCTAGGTTTTATGGTTTGATGTTATATGCACGAGTAGAACACAAGTGAGTTGTGGGCGATATAAGTCATACTGCCTACCAGCATGTCATACTTTGGTTCGGCGGTATTGTTGGACGAGACGACCCGGACCGACATTACACGTACGCTTACGCGAGACCGGTTCTCCTGACGTGCTTTGCACATAGGTGGCTTGCGGGCGACAGTCTCTCCAACTATAGTTGAACCAAGGGTGGCTACGCCCGGTCCTTGCAAAGGTTAAAACGGAGTCTATTTGACAAACTATCATTGTGGTTTTGATGCGTAGGTGAGATTGGTTCTTGCTTAAGCCCGTAGCAGCCACGTAAAACTTGCAACAACAAAGTAGAGGACGTCTAACTTGTTTTTGCAGGGCATGTTGTGATGTGATATGGTCAAGGCATGATGATGAATTTTATTGTATGAGATGATCATGTTTTGTAACCGAGTTATCGGCAACTGGCAGGAGCCATATGGTTGTCGCTTTATTGTATGCAATGCAATCGCGATGTAATGCTTTACTTTATCACTAAGCGGTAGCGATAGTCGTGGAAGCATAAGTTTGGCGAGACGACAACGATGCTACGATGGAGATCAAGGTGTCGCGCCGGTGACGATGGTGATCATGACGGTGCTCAGGAGATGGATATCACAAGCACAAGATGATGATGGCCATATCATATCACTTATATTGATTGCATGTGATGTTTATCTTTTTATGCATCTTATCTTGCTTTGATTGACGGTAGCATTATATGATGATCTCTCACTAAATTATCAAGAAGTGTTCTCCCTGAGTATGCATCGTTGCCAAAGTTCGTCGTGCCCAGACACCACGTGATGATCGGGTGTGATAAGCTCTACGTCCATCTACAACGGGTGCAAGCCAGTTTTGCACACGCAGAATACTCAGGTTAAACTTGACGAGCCTAGCATATGCAGATATGGCCTCGGAACACAGAGACCGAAAGGTCGAGCGTGAATCATATAGTAGATATGATCAACATAACGATGTTCACCATTGAAAACTACTCCATCTCACGTGATGATTGGTTATGGTTTAGTTGATTTGGATCACGTGATCACTTAGAGGATTAGAGGGATGTCTATCTAAGTGGGAGTTCTTAAGTAATTTGATTAATTGAACTTAAACTTATCATGAACTTAGTACCTGATAGTATCTTGCTTGTTTATGTTGATTGTAGATAGATGGCTCGTGCTGTTGTTCCGTTGAATTTTAACGCGTTCCTTGAGAAAGCAAAGTTGAAAGATGATGGTAGCAATTACACGGACTGGGTCCGTAACTTGAGGATTATCCTCATTGCTGCTCAGAAGAATTACGTCCTGGAAGCACCGCTGGGTGCCAGGCCTGCTGCTGGAGCAACACCAGATGTTATGAACGTCTGGCAGAGCAAAGCTGATGACTACTCGATAGTTCAGTGTGCCATGCTTTACGGCTTAGAATCGGGACTTCAACGATGTTTTGAACATCATGGAGCATATGAGATGTTCCAGGAGTTGAAGTTAATATTTCAAACAAATGCCCGGATTGAGAGATATGAAGTCTCCAATAAGTTCTATAGCTGCAAGATGGAGGAGAACAGTTCTGTCAGTGAGCATATACTCAAAATGTCTGGGTATAATAATCACTTGATTCAGATGGGAGTTAATCTTCCAGATGATTGCGTCATTGACAGAATTCTCCAATCACTGCCACCAAGCTACAAGAGCTTTGTGATGAACTATAATATGCAAGGGATGAACAAGACTATTCCCGAGCTCTTCGCAATGCTGAAAGCTGCGGAGGTAGAAATCAAGAAGGAGCATCAAGTGTTGATGGTTAACAAGACCACTAGTTTCAAGAAAAAGGGCAAAGGGAAGAAGAAGGGGAACTTCAAGAAGTATGGCAAGCTAGTTGCTGCTCAGGAGAAGAAACCCAAGTCTGGACCTAAGCCTGAAACTGAGTGCTTCTACTGCAAGCAGACTGGTCACTGGAAGCGGAACTGCCCCAAGTATTTGCCAGATAAGAAGGATGGCAAGGTGAACAAAGGTATATGTGATATACATGTTATTGATGTGTACCTTACTAGAGCTCGCAGTAGCACCTGGGTATTTGATACTGGTTCTGTTGCTAATATTTGCAACTCGAAACAGGGACTACGGATTAAGCGAACACTAGCGAAGGACGAGGTGACGATGCGCGTGGGAAACGGTTCCAAAGTCGATGTGATCGCGGTCGGCACGCTACCTCTACATCTACCTTCGGGATTAATATTAGACCTAAATAATTGTTATTTGGTGCCAGCGTTGAGCATGAACATTATATCTGGATCTTGTTTGATGCAAGACGGTTATTCATTTAAATCAGAGAATAATGGTTGTTCTATTTATATGAGTAATATCTTTTATGGTCATGCACCTTTGAGAAGTGGTCTATTTTTGATGAATCTCGATAGTAGTAACACACATATTCATAATGTTGAAGCTAAAAGATGCAGAGTTGATAATGACAGTGCAACTTATTTGTGGCACTGCCGTTTAGGTCATATCGGTATAAAGCGCATGAAGAAACTCCATACTGATGGACTTTTGGAACCACTTGATTATGAATCACTTGGTACTTGCGAACCGTGCCTCATGGGCAAGATGACTAAAACACCGTTCTCCGGTACTATGGAGAGAGCAACAAATTTGTTGGAAATCATACATACAGATGTATGTGGTCCGATGAATATTGAGGCTCGTGGCGGATATCGTTATTTTCTCACCTTCACAGATGACTTAAGCAGATATGGGTATATCTACTTAATGAAACATAAGTCTGAAACATTTGAAAAGTTCAAAGAATTTCAGAGTGAAGTTGAAAATCATCGTAACAAGAAAATAAAGTTTCTACGATCTGATCGTGGAGGAGAATATTTGAGTTACGAGTTTGGTGTACATTTGAAAAATCGTGGAATAGTTTCGCAACTCACGCCACCCGGAACACCACAGCGTAATGGTGTTTCCGAACGTCGTAATCGTACTTTACTAGATATGGTGCGATCTATGATGTCTCTTACTGATTTACCACTATCGTTTTGGGGTTATGCTTTAGAGACGGCCGCATTCACGTTAAATAGGGTACCATCAAAATCCGTTGAGACGACGCCTTATGAACTGTGGTTTGGCAAGAAACCAAAGTTGTCGTTTCTTAAAGTTTGGGGCTGCGATGCTTATGTGAAAAAGCTTGAACCTGATAAGCTCGAACCCAAATCGGAGAAATGTGTCTTCATAGGATACCCAAAGGAGACTGTTGGGTACACCTTCTATCACAGATCCGAAGGCAAGACATTCGTTGCTAAGAATGGATCCTTTCTAGAGAAGGAGTTTCTCTCGAAAGAAGTGAGTGGGAGGAAAGTAGAACTTGACGAGGTAACTGTACCTGCTCCCTTATTGGAAAGTAGTACATCACAGAAAACTGTTTCTGCGACACCTATACCAATTAGTGAGGAAGCTAATGATGATGATCATGAAACTTCAGGACAAGATACTACTGAACCTCGTAGATCAACCAGACCGAGATCCGCACCAGAGTGGTATGGTAATCCTGTTCTGGAAATCATGCTGCTAGATCATGATGAACCTATGAACTATGAAGAAGTGATGGTGAGCCCAGATTCCGCAAAGTGGCTTGAAGCCATGAAATCTGAGATGGGATCCATGTATGAGAACAAAGTATGGACTTTGGTTGACTTGCCCGATGATCGGCAAGCAATTGAGAATAAATGGATCTTCAAGAAGAAGACTGACGCTGATGGTAATGTTACTGTCTACAAAGCTCGACTTGTCGCAAAAGGTTTTCGACAAGTTCAAGGGGTTGACTACGATGAGACCTTCTCACCCGTAGCGATGCTTAAGTCTGTACGAATCATGTTAGCAATTGCCGCATTTTATGATTATGAAATTTGGCAGATGGATGTCAAAACTGCATTCCTGAATGGATTTCTGGAAGAAGAGTTGTATATGATGCAACCAGAAGGTTTTGTCAATCCAAAGGGAGCTAACAAAGTGTGCAAGCTCCAGCGATCCATTTATGGACTGGTGCAAGCCTCTCGGAGTTGGAATAAACGCTTTGATAGTGTGATCAAAGCATTTGGTTTTATACAGACTTTTGGAGAAGCCTGTATTTACAAGAAAGTGAGTGGGAGCTCTGTAGCATTTCTGATATTATATGTGGATGACATATTACTGATTGGAAATGATATAGAATTTCTGGATAGCATAAAGGGATACTTGAGTAAGAGTTTTTAAATGAAAGACCTCGGTGAAGCTGCTTACATATTAGGCATTAAGATCTATAGAGATAGATCAAGACGCTTAATTGGACTTTCACAAAGCACATAACTTGACAAGATTTTGAAGAAGTTCAAAATGGATCAAGCAAAGAAAGGGTTCTTGCCTGTGTTACAAGGTGTGAAGTTGAGTCAGACTCAATGCCCGACCACTGCAGAAGATAGAGAGAAAATGAAAGATGTTCCCTATGCTTCAGCCATAGGCTCTATCATGTATGCAATGCTGTGTACCAGACCTGATGTGTGCCTTGCTATAAGTTTAGCATGGAGGTACCAAAGTAATCCAGGAGTGGATCACTGGACAGCGGTCAAGAACATCCTGAAATACCTGAAAAGGACTAAGGATATGTTTCTTGTATATGGAGGTGACAAAGAGCTCATCGTAAAAGGTTACATTGATGCGAGCTTTGACACTGATCCGGATGATTCTAAATCACAAACCGGATACGTGTTTACATTAAACGGTGGAGCTGTCAGTTGGTACAATTCTAAACAAAGCGTCGTAGCGGGATCTACATGTGAAGCAGAGTACATAGCTGCTTCGGAAGCAGCGAACGAAGGAGTCTGGATGAAGGAGTTCATATCCGATCTAGGTGTCATACCTAGTGCATCGGGTCCAATGAAAATCTTTTGTGACAATACTGGTGCAATTGCCTTGGCAAAGGAATCCAGATTTCACAAGAGGACCAAGCACATCAAGAGACGCTTCAATTCCATCCAGGATCTAGTCCAGGTGGGAGACATAGAGATTTGCAAGATACATACGGATCTGAATGTTGCAGACCTGTTGACTAAGCCTCTTCCATGAGCAAAACATGATCAGCACCAAGGCTCCATGGGTGTTAGAATCATTACTGTGTAATCTAGATTATTGACTCTAGTGCAAGTGGGAGACTGAAGGAAATATGCCCTAGAGGCAATAATAAAGTTATTATTTATTTCCTTATATCATGATAAATGTTTATTATTCATGCTAGAATTGTATTAACCGGAAACATAATACATGTGTGAATACATAGACAAACTTAGTGTCACTAGTATGCCTCTACTTGACTAGCTCGTTAATCGAAGATGGTTATGTTTCCTAACCATGAACAAGGTGTTGTTATTTGATTAACGAGGTCACATCATTAGTTGAATGATCTGATTGACATGACCCATTTCATTAGCTTAGCACCCGATCGTTTAGTATGTTGCTATTGCTTTCTTCATGACTTATACATGTTCCTATGACTATGAGATTATGCAACTCCCGTTTACCGGAGGAACACTTTGTGTGCTACCAAACGTCACAACGTAACTGGGTGATTATAAAGGAGCTCTACAGGTATCTCCAAAGGTAGATGTTGGGTTGGCGTATTTCGAGATTAGGATTTGTCACTCTGATTGTCGGAGAGGTATCTCTGGGCCCTCTCGGTAATGCACATCACATTAGCCTTGCAAGCATTACAACTAATATGTTAGTTGTGAGATGATGTATTACGGAACGAGTAAAGAGACTTGCCGGTAACGAGATTGAACTAGGTATTGAATACCGACGATCAAATCTCGGGCAAGTAACATACCGATGACAAAGGGAACAACGTATGTTGTTATGCGGTCTGACCGATAAAGATCTTCGTAGAATATGTAGGAGCCAATATGGGCATCCAGGTCCCGCTATTGGTTATTGACCGGAGACGTGTCTCGGTCATGTCTACATTGTTCTCGAACCGTAGGGTCCGCACGCTTAACGTTACGATGACAATTATTATGAGTTTATGCATTTTGATGTACCGAAGATTGTTCGGAGTCCCGAATGTGATCATGGACATGACGAGGAGTCTCGAAATGGTCGAGACATAAAGATTGATATATTGGAAGCCTATGTTTGGATATCGGAAGTGTTCCGGGTGAAATCGGGATTTTACCGGAGTACCGGGAGGTTACCAGAACCCCCCGGGAGCTATATGGGCCTTAGTGGGCTTTAGTGGAAAGGAGAAAGGGGCAGCCCAAGGTGGGCTGCGCACCTCCCCCTCCCCTAGTCCTATTAGGACAAGGAGAGGTGGCCGGCCCCCTCTCTCTCTTTCCCCCCTCGAGGAATCCTATTCCAACTAGGATTGGGGGGGAATCCTACTCCCAGAGGGAGTAGGACTCCCTTGGCGCGCCCTCCTTGGCCGGCCGCCCCCTCCCCCTTGGCTCCTTTATATACGGAGGCAGGGGGGCACCCTAGGAAACACAAGTTGATCCTTGAGATTGTTCCTTAGCCGTGTGCGGTGCCCCCTGCCACCATATTCCACCTCGATCATATTGTAGCGGTGCTTAGGCGAAGCCCTGCGACAGTAGAACATCAAGATCGTCACCACGCCGTCGTGCTGACGGAACTCCTCCCCGACGCTTTGCTGGATCGGAGCCCGGGGATCGTCATCGAGCTGTACGTGTGCTAAGAACTCGGAGGTGCCGGAGTAACGGTGCTTGGATCGGTCGGATCGGGAAGACGTACGACTACTTCCTCTACATTGTGTCAACGCTTCCGCAGTCGGTCTGCGTGGGTACATAGACAACACTCTCCCCTCTCATTGCTATGCATCACCATGATCTTGCGTGTGTGTAGGAATTTTTTTGAAATTATTGCGTTCCCCAACACTATACCCAAAGGGTTTACTAGAGTCAATAATCTAGTTCACATTATTTATGTGATTAACACCCAAAGAGTACTAAGGTGTGATCATGTTTTGCTTGTGAGATAATTTTAATCAACGGGTCTGTCACATATAGATCCGTAAGTATTTTGCGAATTCTATGTCTACAATGCTCTGCACGGAGCTACTCCAGCTAATTGCTCCCACTTTCAATACGTATCTAGATCGAGACTTAGAGTCATCCAGATCTGTGTCAAAACTTGCATCAACGTAACTTTTTATGACGAACGTTTTGTCACCTCCATAATCGAGAAATATTTCCTTATTCCACTAAGGATAATTTTGACCAGTGTCCAGTGATCTACTCTTAGATCATTATTGTACTCCCTTGCTTAACAGAGTTTAGGGTATACAATAGATCTGGTACACATCATGGCATACTTTATAGAACCTATGGCTGAGGCATAGGGAATGACTTTCATTCTCTTTCTATCTTCTGCCGTGGTCGGGCTTTGAGTCTTACTCAATTTCATACCTTGTAACACAGCCAAGAACTCTTTCTTTGACTGTTCCATTTTTGAACTACTTCAAAATATTGTCAAGGTATGTACTCATTGAAAAAACTTATCAAGCGTCTTGATCTATCTCTATAGATTTTGATGCTTAATATGTAAGCAGCTTCACCGAGGTCTTTCTTTGAAAAACTTCTTTAAGAACACTCCTTTATGCTTTGCAGATTAATTCTACATTATTTCCGATCAACAATATGTCATTCACATATACTTATCAGAAATGTTGTAGTGCTCCCACTCACTTTCTTGTAAATACAGGCTTCATCGCAAGTCTGTATAAAACTATATGCTTTGATCAACTTATCAAAGCATATATTCCAACTCCGAGATGCTTGCACCAGTCCATAGATGGATCGCTGGAGCTTGCATATTTTGTTAGCACCTTTAGGATTGACAAAACCTTCTGGTTGTATCACATACAACTCTTCTTTAATAAATCTATTAAGGAATGCAGTTTTGTTTATCCATTTGCCAGATTTCATAAAATGCGGCAATTGCTAACATGATTCGGACAGACTTAAGCATAGATACGAGTGAGAAACTCTCATCATAGTCAACACCTTGAACTTGTCGAAAACCTTTTGCGACAATTCTAGCTTTGTAGATAGTAACACTACCATCAGCGTCCGTCTTCCTCTTGAAGATCCATTTATTCTCAATTGCTTGCCGATCAGTGGGCAAGTCAACCAAAGTCCATAATTTGTTCTCATACATGGATCCCATCTCAGATTTCTTGGCTTCAAGCCATTTTTCGGAATCTGGGCTCACCATCGCTTCTTCATAGTTTGTAGGTTCGTCATGGTCAAGTAGCATGACCTCCAGAACAGGATTACCGTACCACTCTGGTGCGGATCTCACTCTGGTTTACCTACGAGATTCGGTAGTAACTTGATCTGAAGTTACATGATCATCATCATTAGCTTCCTCACTAATTGGTGTAGTAGTCACAGGAACAGATTTCTGTGATGAACTACTTTCCAATAAGGGAGAAGGTACAATTACCTTATCAAGTTCTACTTTCCTCCCACTCACTTCTTTCGAGAGAACCTCCTTCTCTAGAAATGATCCATTCTTAGCAACGAATGTCTTGCCTTCGGATCTGTGATAGAAGGTGTACCCAACAGTAACTTTTTGGGTATCCTATGAAGACACACTTTTCCGATTTGGGTTTGAGCTTATCAAGATGAAACTTTTTCACATAAGCATTGCAACCCCAAACTTTAAGAAACGACAACTTTGGTTTCTTGCCAAACCACAGTTCATACGGTGTCGTCTCAATAGATTTAGATGGTGCCCTTTTAACATGAATGCAACTGTCTCTAATGCATAACCCCAAAACGATAGTGGTAGATCGGTAAGAGACATCATAGATTGCACTATATCCAATAAAGTACGGTTATGACGTTCGGACACACCATTATGCTGAGGTGTTCCATGTGGCATGAGTTTGTGAAACTATTCCACATTGTTTTAATTGAAGACCAAACTCGTAACTCAAATATTTTTCTCCGCGATCAGATCGTAGAAACTTTATTTTCTTGTCACGGTGATTTTCCACTTCACTCTGAAATTCTTTGAACTTTTCAAATGTTTCAGACTTATGTCTCATCAAGTAGATATACCCATATCTGCTCAAATCATCTGTGAAGTTCAGAAAATAACGATACTTGCCGTGAGCTTTAACACTCATCGGACCGCATACATCAGTATGTATTATTTCCAATAAGTCAGTTGCTCGCTCCGGAGAATGGAGTCTTAGTCATCTTGCCCATGAGGCATGGTTCGCAAGCATCAAGTGATTCATAATCAAGTGATTCCAAAATCCCATCACCATGGAGTTTCTTCATGCGCTTTACACCAATATGACCTAAACGGCAGCCGTACAAATAAGTTGCACTATCATTATTAACTTTGCATCTTTTGGCTTCAATATTATGAATATGTGTATCACTACAATCGAGATCCAACAAACCATTTTCGTTGGTGTGTAAACAGAACAACAATTGTTCTCTAACTTAAATGAATAACTGTATTGCAATAAACATGATCAAATCATATTCATGCTCAACGCAAACACCAAATAATACTTATTTAGGTTCAACACTAATCTCGAAAGTATAGGGAGTCTGCGATGATGATCATATCAATCTTGGAACCACTTCCAACACACATCATCACTTCACCCTTAACTAGTCTCTGTTTATTCTGCAACTCCCATTTCGAGTTACTAATCTTAGCAACTGAACTAGTATCAAATACTGAGGGGTTGCTATAAACACTAGTAAAGTACACATCAATAACATGTATATCAAATATACTTATGTTCACTTTGCCATCCTTCTTATCTGCCAATCACTTGGGGTAGTTCCGCTTCCAGTGACCAGTCCCTTTGCAGTAGAAACACTTAGTCTCAGGCTTAGGACCAGACTTGGGCTTCTTCACTTGAGCAACAACTTGCTTGCTGTTCTTCTTGAAGTTCCCCTTCTTCCCTCTGCCCTTTTCTTGAAACTAGTGGTCTTGTCTACCATCAACACTTGATGTTTTTCTCGATTTCTACCTTCGTCAATTTCCGCATTATGAAGAGCTTGGGAATCGTTTCTGTTATCCCTTGCATATCATAGTTCATCACGAAGTTCTACTAACTTGGTGATGGTGACTAGAGAATTCTGTCAATCACTATCTTATCTGGAAGATTAACTCCCACTTGATTCAAGCGATTGCAGTACTCAGACAATCTGAGCACATGCTCACTAGTTGAGCGATTCTCCTCCATCTTTTAGCTATAGAACTTGTTGGAGACTTCATATCTCTCAACTTGGGTATTTGCTTGAAATATTAACTTCAACTCCTGGAACATCTCATATGCTCCATGACGTTCAAAACGTCTTTGAAGTCCCGATTCTAAGCCATTAAGCATGGTGCACTAAACTATCAAGTAGTCATCATACTGAGCTAGCCAAACGTTCATAACGTCTGCATCTTCTCCTGCAATAGGTCCGTCACCTAGCGGTGCATCAAGGACATAATTCTTCTGTGCAGCAATGAGGATAAACCTCAGATCACAGATCCAATCCGCATCATTGCTACTAACATCTTTCAACACAATTTTCTCTAGGAACACATCAAAATAAACACAGGGAAGCAACAACGCGAGCTATTGATCTACAACATAATTTGCAAAATACTACCAGGACTAAGTTCATGATAAATTTAAGTTCAATTAATCATATTACTTAAGAACTCCCACTTAGATAGACATCCCTCTAATCCTCTAAGTGATTACGTGATCCAAATCAACTAAACCATGTCCGATCATCACGTGAGATGGAGTAGTTTCATTGGTGAACATCGCTATGTTGATCATATCTGCTATATGATTCACGCTTGACCTTTCGGTCTCCGTGTTCCGAGGCCATATCTGTATATGCTTGGCTCGTCAAGTATAACCTGAGTATTCTGCGTGTGCAACTGTTTTGCACCCGTTGTATTTGAACATAGAGCCTATCACACCCGATCATCACGTGGTGTCTCAGCACGAAGAACTTTCGCAACGGTGCATACTCAGGGAGAACACTTCTTGATAATTAGTGAGAGATCATCTTATAATGCTACCGTCAATCAAAGCAAGATAAGATGCATAAAAGATAAACATCACATGCAATCAATATAAGTGATATGATATGGCCACCATCATCTTGTGCTTGTGATCTCCATCTCCGAAGCACCGTCGTGATCACCATCGTCACCGCCGCGATGCCTTGATATCCATCGTAGCATCGTTGTCGTCTCGCCAATCTTATGCTTCCACGACTATCGCTACCGCTTAGTGATAAAGTAAAGCATTACAGCGCGATTGCATTGCATACAATAAAGCGACAACCATATGGCTCCTGCCAGTTGCCGATAACTCGGTTACAAAACATGATCATCTCATACAATAAAATTTAGCATCATGTCTTGACCATATCACATCACAACATGCCCTGCAAAAACAAGTTAGTCGTCCTCTACTTTGTTGTTGCAAGTTTTACGTGGCTGCTACGGGCTTAAGCAAGAACCAATCTTACCTACACATCAAAACCACAATGATAGTTTGTCAAGTTGGTGCTTTTTGAACCTTCGCAAGGACCGGGCGTAGCCACACTCGATTCAACTAAAGTTGGAGAAACTGTCACCCGCAAGCCACCTATGTGCAAAGCACGTCGGGAGAACCGGTCTCGCGTAAGCGTACGCGTAATGTCGGTCTGGGCCGCTTCGTCAAACAATACCGCCGAACCAAAGTATGACATGCTGGTAAGCAGTATGACTTATATCGCCCAAAACTCACTTGTGTTCTACTCGTGCAAATTACATCAACATATAAAACCTAGGCTCGGATGCCACTGTTGGGGAACGTAGTAATTTCAAAATTTTCCTACACACACGCAAGATCATAGTGATGCATAGCAACGAGAGGGGAGAGTGTGATCTACGTACCCTTGTAGATCGACAACAGAAGCGTTTGGTTGATGTAGTCATACGTCTCCATGACCCGACCGATCAAGCACCGAAACTATGGCACCTCTGAGTTCTAGCACACGTTCAGCTCGATGACGATCCCCGGACTCCGATCCAGCAAAGTGTCGGGGATGATTTCCGTCAGCACGACGGTGTGGTGACGATCTTGATGCACTACCGTTGCAGGGCTTCGCCTAAACACCACTACAATATTATTGAGGACTATGGTGGAAGGGGGCACCGCACACAGCTAAGAATATGATCACGTGGATCAACTTGTGTGTCAAGGGGTGCCCTCTGCCCCCGTATATAAAGGATCAAGGGGAGGAGGCCGGCCGGCCCTCTATGGCGCGCCAAGGAGTCCTCCTCCTCCTAGTAGGAGTGGGGAGGGAGAGGGGAAAGAAGTGGGGAGGGAGAGGGAAAGGGGGGCGCCGCCCCCCTTCTCCTAGTCCAATTCGGACCAGGGGGGAGGAGGCGCGCAGCCCACCTTTGGCTGCCCCTCTCTCTCTCCACTAAGGCCCATATGGCCCATTACTTCTCCCGGGGGGGTTTCGGTGACCCTCCGGCTCTCTGGTTTTCTCCGAAAACACCCGGAACACTTCCGTGTCCGAATATAGCCGTCCAATATATCAATCTTTATGTCTTGACCATTTCGAGACTCCTCGTCATGTCCGTGATCACATCCGGGACTCCGAACTAACTTCGGTACATCAAAACTCATAAACTCATAATATAACTGTCATTGAAACCTTAAGCATGCGGACCCTACGGGTTCGAGAACAATGTAGACATGACCGAGACACGTCTCCGGTCAATAACCAATAGCGGAACCTGGATGGTCATATTGGCTCCTACATATTCTACAAAGATCTTTATCGGTCAGACCGCATAACAACATACGTTGTTCCCTTTGTCATTGGTATGTTACTTGCCCGAGATTCGATCGTCGGTATCTCAATACCTAGTTCAATCTCGTTACCGGCAAGTCTCTTTACTCGTTCCGTAATACATCATCTCACAACTAACTCATTAGTTGCAATGCTTGCAAGGCTTTATGTGATGTGCATTACCGAGAGGGCCCAGAGTTACCTCTCCGACAATCAGAGTGACAAATCCTAATCTCGAAATACGCCAACCCAACATGTACCTTTGGAGACACCTGTAGAGCACCTTTATAATCACCCAGTTACGTTGTGACGTTTGGTAGCACACAAAGTGTTCCTCCGGCAAACGGGAGTTGCATAATCTCATAGTCATAGGAACATGTATAAGTCATGAAGAAAGCAATAGCAACATACTAAACAATCGGGTGCTAAGCTAATGGAATGGGTCATGTCAATCAGATCATTCACCTAATGATGTGATCCCGTTAATCAAATAACAACTCTTTGTCCATGGTTAGGAAACATATCCATCTTTGATTAACGAGCTAGTCAAGTAGAGGCATACTAATGACACTCTGTTTTTCTATGTATTCACACATGTATTATGTTTCCGGTTAATACAATTCTAGCATGAATAATAAACATTTATCATGATATAAGGAAATAAATAATAACTTTATTATTGCCTCTAGGGCATATTTCCTTCAATACTTTCGTCCGCCCATATAAAGGGATAAGGATTCACCTTTTCATCCACGCCTTCTTCCTCCTTTGCTCATCCGTTTTCGCACACTCGAGCTCTAATGCCCAAGTCCGCACTTCCCACCTCAACCTTCTCCAGCCATGTCCGGAGGGGGAGGCAGGTGGATGGTCTCCTCCATCACGGAGGGAAACATCAAGAAGCTGAGGAGAGCCAGATACCTGCCCGACGACATCGCGCACCGGCTCCCAGATGAGGGGCAGCTCATTCCCACCCCCGGGCCCCATGAGAGGGTAGTGTTCCTTACCCATTTCCTCCGCGGACTGGGATTCCGTCTCCACCCATTCATTCGGGGGCTCATGTTCTACTACGGCCTGGATTTCCACGATCTGGCCCCGAACTTCATCCTCAACATCTCGACGTTTATCGTCGTGTGCGAGGCCTTCCTCCGCATCAAGCTCCACTTCGGCTTATGGCTGAAGACCTTCAATGTCAAGCCGAAGGTAGTGGGCGGCCGCCAGGCGGAGTGCGGAGGCGCCATGGTGGGCAAGATGCCCAACATTACATGGCTCGAGGGCTCCTTTGTGGAAACCATAAAGAGGTGGCAATCGGGGTGGTTCTACATCACCGAGCCGCGTGACCCTGCATGGGCAGCGGCCCCCGAGTTCCGATCTGGCATCCCCACGCGGCTCACCTCCTGCAAAGAGAAGGGCTTGTCCTGGGGTAGTTCAGGAGAGCTGACCGGACTCCAAACACGTATCCAAAATATGGTGAACAAGAAGCTCAAACTCGTCAACGTAGTCCAGGTCATGCTCATCCGCCGGATCCTCCCGTGTCAACAACGGGCCTTCAACTTGTGGGAGTTCGACCTGGCCCAGCACCAAACTCTGAACAGGCTCTTCGACACAACACACGAGGATGCCTGGAAGGTGCTTTTCAATGGCGCCGAGGTCCCCCCACCCATTACTGAGGATCGAGGATTCAGCGCGAAGCGCCAAGCCAGTGCGGTAAGCTGCTGTACCTCTTACAGGATACTTATTTTTCATAGATTGACTTCATGCGGGATCTAAACTCCCGTACCTTTGACAGGACTGGCAGGAGACGGCCGGACAAATCGACTGTCCGGCTCCTTTGCCCGAAGGCCCAGTAGACGCTCTTCTGATGAAGATGCTGACTTCGGCTCCTTATACGGTGTCGAAGAAAACCAAGAAGGCCAAGGGAACCCGAAAGAGTTCCCGACGGGGGAGACAAGAAAAGGAAGGTCGCCCCCACTGGGGAGGCCGAAGGGTCCAAGAAGGGGAAGACTCTCCTTCCGGACAGCTCTACCACCGCCGCCGACGGCGAAGACGAGTGGGTATCCAGGGCCAAGCCCCTGGGGAAGTCGTAAGTATTCGGATACCAGAGTAACTCATAGTATTCCTTTGTCGCACTACTTCACCTAACGCCAAAATATGATTATGCAGGCTGCCCCAAGCCCGTATTGATGTATCATCGGACGGCTCCCTGGGTTCGTCAGATATGGATAGCGATCTAGTCCCGACCGCCACCTCCCCTCATCCTGCGGACGACGCCGAGGTGCTGTCTCACGAGGCACCGGGTCGAGGGGAGACAGTCCCAGAGGCGCCTCAAGGTGGCCTCCCGGACTCCGAGAGCCGAGGGAACAAGCCCCCCTAGAGCTTCGAGTTCGGCACTCAGCCGAACCCCGCGCCGGAACCTCCAGTGGTTCCAGACTCGGGCAGGCGGCCTCCTTCTAAGAGGGGCAGGACGCCTGTGCCGGTGACCTCTGTCCATCCAGAGGCGCCAGGCAATCTGCTGGAAGCGCTTCACAACGCTTCCATCAACAAGGAGCACCGTACTATCATGAGTGCGGTGATCTAGAAGGTTCAGTCCGCCAAGAGCGGATTGACTGAAGCCTATGCCAGCCTTCTAATAGGCTTTGAGGTAAGTGTTTAAAATATAGTAAAAATATTACCGCATAGATAGTATCCCCTGATCCTCTGTTCGGTGTTCACAAAGAAAAGCCGAAAAGAGGATCAAAAAATATCGTAGGAGTCTAATATGAGTATGTCAATATGCATATGCAGGCTTCGCTGCTAGCGTCCGCCGCACTGACTGCGGAGGTCGCCGTACTGAAGCAGGACCTTAAAGGGTCCCAGGACGAGCTCGGCCTTGTCAAGAGGTAGCTCGAGGAGAACAAAGGTAAGTAGTACCTAGTCTGCAGATATGTATAAAAAGAGTGCGATTGCAAAATGACAGGATCATCGTGAATTTGCCAGGGGCCACGACTGAAGTGGCGACCCTAAAGCAAGCACTGTCCGAGGCTGAAGATAAAGCGGCCAAGGAGCGCACTGAGCGAGAAAAGCAAGAGGCTCGGGTGGGCGAGGTGAAGCAAGAGCTCCAGGCTCTCGTGACGAAGCACGAGGCGTTGGAGCTTGACTCGAAGACGCGAGAGTCTGAGCTTGCCGCGGCCCTCGAGAGCGCAAAAAGTGCCAAGGCCGAAGCCCAAAAGGCCCTCCAGGAGATCGACGCAATGAAGAAGATAGCGGTGGGTAAGGCATTCTATGTGCAAAGCAAGCATGTAAAAGTAAATTACCGATTACTTACCCGAATTCGGAGCTCTCCGGGAGCATTCGCAGATTTGGCCCGCAACGTGTTGGATGCCGCACAGTTTTGCCAGGCCGAGGAGGGAAGCTCAACGGAGAAGCTGTTCTGGTCTCAGTATAAGCAGTCGGTCGAGCTGCACAAGGCGGCCGAACAGGCCATGAAGGGCTTTATAGTCCGGCTGTGGCCTGGCGACACCCTTCCGAACAGCTACTTCGGCCTGGTGAGGCGGCTCATGGATGCCTGCCCACGGCTGGAGGTCGTCAAGCGGTCCATCTGCATCGAAGGTGCACGCCAGGCTTTCGCCCGTGTGAAGGTGCAGTGGGCCAAGCTAGACGCCATGAAGCTGATCAAGGAAGGGCCGCCGTAGGGCAAGGAGCATCGCACCCCCGAAATTTATTATGAGGGTGTCCTGAAGGGTGCCCGTCTTGTAGCGGACGAATGTTCAAAGGATGTAATATTTGAGTAAACTTGCTCGTGTGATCCTGTATGATGAAAACTTGTTTCTTATGCGCTATGCAACGCTTGTGTGAATTTAAAATATTACCTTCTGTTTGGCCGCTTATCCAATCTGAGAGATGGCTAGTCCTCGGCTTCTGCCCCCATGCCACGAGTGCTGGGGTGTTCGGGATAAACCTGAGCACTCTTGTTCCCATGTTTGGGTCCTTCGAGGGAGGTGCTCAGCACAACGAACAAGGCAACCAGACTAATAATGCTTTATCACTCTCACTTAGCCATAGAATCCTATAATTTTAAATTTCGGTGAAGCCCCTGGTATTCGGAAGGCCAAATTCGGGCGTGATACACGCCTTTAAGCCGGACAGGGCCGGCCCCTCGCTCTAAGCGGCATAAGTCTTTAGGGACTCGAAAACCTCACCGGACAGCGACCAGTCTCTCGCCTTATCATGACAGTCAGTTTTAGCTTTCTCTACTGAGGTGCTCAGCCCAGCAGAACCGGGGCACAATCACAGTAGTTCTCCTAGCGCTACCTTAGCCGATAGAGCGGAACGTAAGGTACCAAAACATAGGAGCCGGGCAAACCCAACATTTGACCAAAGACATGATTCAGAGCTGATGCATATAATGCTATAAGTTTGGGGTGCCGCACTTGTGAAAGTGTTCGGACTTTTCACACCATATTGTGGGGTACATAAGCCCCTGGTGTATTGGCCGTACCAAAGTGTACGGTTGCAAGGCGTCATTGATGAACACACACACACATATATATAACAAGAATTGCAATAGTAATCATAATGTTATGCATTGATTATTCAGAAAGGTGCGTTTAAAGCAGAATGATACAGATGGTGCGATAGGCAAAGAGTAGGACTATGTCCCTTCCAAGGGCAAGCTGAGGAATAGTATTAAATCAAATATTTCACTCGTTAATGTAATCCACCTGGGAATTCCGTGGTGTGACGTAGCTTTCTGCCTCCTTGGTTGCTGCATCATGTGTTCGACAATAGTGCTGCCGGACAGGGTTTCCAGAGATTAAGGTCCTGAAAAAGAGAAGAATAATCAAACAGGAAGCCCCTAGTGCGATTTAAGCCGCGTCTTGGTGTGTGCCGCAGTTGTGCCCCCCTCCCCACCTGTGCCCATGGCATTTTTAATGCGTAATTATGTACGTGTGGCACGAGTTTCGCCGTTTGGCTGAGACTGGGGTGGGGGCCGCATTGCTACTCGAGTTCAGATCATGCGAGGCGGTCTAGTTGCCGATTGCTTCGAGCGCGCTTGAAGGTGTCTGGGTCTTGAAACGCCGAACTGGTGGATTGCCTTAAGAGGCTGCTTTGCGCTTCTGCTGCGAGGGCCGCGGTGTGCTCCTCTGTTTGGAGAGAGCGCTCTGTGTTTCCATTGAATGTAATAACCCCGCGAGGTCCTGGCATCTTGAGCTTGAGGTATGCATAATGCGGTACCACATTGAATCTCGCAAATGCGGTTCGCCCGAGCAGTGCATGATAACCACTACGAAACGGGACTATATCCAAGATTAACTCTTCGCTTCGGAAGTTATTCGGGGATCTGAAGACCACTTCCAGTGTAATTGAGCCTGTGCAATGGGCCTCTACGCCTGGAATGACGCCCTTAAAGGTCGTTTTTTGTGGGTTTGATCCTTGAGGGATCTATACCCATTTTGCGCACTGTGTCCTGATAAAGCAGGTTCAGGCTGCTGCAGCCATCCATAAGGACTCGAGTGAGGTGAAATCCGTCAATGATTGGGTCCAGAACCAGTGCGGCGAATCCGCCATGACGGATACCAGTGGGATGGTCCCTGTGATCGAAAGTGATCGGATAGGAGGACCATGGGTTGAACTTTGGGGTGACTGGCTTCAACGCATATACGTCCCTGAGCGCAAGCTTCCGCTCCCTTTTGGGAATGTGGGTTGCGTATATCATGTTCACCGTCCGCACTTGTGGGGGAAACCTCTTCTGTCCTCCGGTGTGTGGCTGCCGGGGCTCCTCCTCGTCATCATTATGTGGCCCCTTGTCCTTGTTTTCGGCAATTAACTTGCTGGCCTGCTTGAACACCCAACAATCCCTGTTGGTGTGATTGGCTGGCTTATCTGGGGTGTCGTGTATTTGACACGAGCGATCGAGTATACGGTCCAAGCTGAACGGGCCCGGCGTACTTTGTTTGAATGACTTTTTCCGCTGACCGGGTTTAGAGCCTTTGAATCCAGCATTGACTACCATATCCTCGATATTATTGCTGTTAATGCGGCGCTTATGTTTGTTGTGACGTGACCTGCTATTGCCGTCCTTGGTATCCAAAGTACCATGGTCCTTTGATATGTTATTACTGCGAGCCAACCAGCTGTCTTCTCCCGCACAAAAGCGGGTCATGAGTGTTGTGAGGGCTGCCATAGATTTCGGCTTTTCCTGACCAAGGTGCTGGGCTAGCCATTCGTCATGGATGTTTTGTTTGAAAGCCGCTAGGGCCTCTACATCCGGACAGTCGACAATTTGATTTTTCTTTGTTAGGAACCGAGTCCAGAATTGCCTGGCCGATTCTTCTGGCTGCTGAATTATGTGGCTCAAGTCATCGGCATCTGGTGGCCGCACATAAGTGCCCTGAAAGTTGTCGAGGAATGCGGCTTCCAGATCTTCCCAACAGCTGATGGACTCTGCTGGCAAGCTGTTAATCCAATGCCGCGCTGGTCCCTTGAGCTTTAGTGGTAGGTATTGGATGGCGTGTAAGTCATCACCGCGGGCCATGTGGATATGGAGGAGGAAATCCTCGATCCATACCACGGGATCTGTTGTGCCGTCGTATGATTCAATATTTACAGGTTTGAAACCTTCTGGGATTTGATGATCCATTACTTCGTCTGTGAAGCATAAGGGATGTGCATCGCCTCTGTATTGGGCTATATCGCGACGCAACTCGAATGGGTCTTGCCCGCTGTGTTAGGCCCGGCCAGATTTACTTTTACTGTATCCGGCGTGACATTTATCGTCTCGCATAGTGGCGCGCCCTCGTGATCCGTAGATCGATCTTGCATGCTTTGCTTTGTCCTCCAATATGTCTCGCAGGTCTGGCGCATCTCCCCATGCCTTTTTATTTGAATGGCGTTGGGGTGCAGGCTGAGTTTTTGGCTGGAATGCCTCTCTATCGCGGCCACGAGGTGGCCGATCAGCCACGTCATACGCTTCTTCCTCCTGCCGGGGTAGCAACCTGCTTTTTGGGTAACTCTTGGAGGGGCGCTCGAGTTTATATTCCTCGGCCGCGAGGACTTCAGTTCATCTGTCAGCTAGCAGATCTTGATGAGCTTGAAGCTGCTGCTGCTTTTTCTTAAGGCTATTTTCCGTGGCTATAAGCCGGCGTTTGAAGCGCTCTTGTTCGACGGGATCCTCTGGTATGTCGAATTCGTCGTCGCCGAGGCTTGCCTCGTCTTCGGAGGGGGGCATGTAATTATCATCCTCCGCCTCTCCATCTGCCGCTCTCTCAGGAGGGCTGGCTCCTCCATCCTCCTGCTCTAAATCTTGCTGGAGGGGATTGTTGTTGTCTTCGGCACTATCCGAAGTGTTATTATCTCTTGTGCCGGTATCACCACTTTTGCATTGGCGGGACTTAGAGCGGCGCCGCTGACGTTGGCGCTTGGGTTGCTTCTTGGAGGGGTCATCCTCCGGTATCTCGTCGCCCTTGCCTTCTTTGGGTGTATCCACCATGTATATATCATATGATGAGGTGGTTGTCCAGTGCCCTGTGGGTAGTGGTTCCTCTTTGTCTCCCGCATTGTCGTCCATACCGTCGATGTCTTCAGAGTCGAAGTCGAGCATGTCGGTTAAGTCATCGACAATGGCTACTAAGTGGGTGGTGGGTGGGCAGCGAATTTCTTCGTCGTCCGCATCCTAGTCCTGCCGGACATAGTTCGGCCAGGATCCTTCTGACAAGGAGAGAGACCTTAATGAGTTCAGTATGTTGCCAAAGGACGAGTGCTGAAAAATATCCGTGGAGGTAAACTCCATGATCGGTGCCCAATCGGATTCGATAGGAATGGGCGCAGGCGGCTCGGAGTCCGTGGCTGGAGAAGGATCCGACAGTTTAACAACACGGCTCTTGTGCAAGGTAAGGTCGATGTTTGGCTCGATCGCCGCTGAGGGTAAGGCCTCCGTGGCGGGGTCCATCCACCCGTCCATGGAAGGCGCAACTGGCTCCGAATTGAGGGTCAGAGCGGCTGCCTGTGCGATCTCCTGAACACTGTCCGAAGGTAGAGCTAAATCGTACTCATCGTGACCGCGTGACGCACAAGGCAGAGGCTCGAATCCGTCGAAGATCAAGTCTCCACGGATATCGGCCGTGTAGTTTAAGCTTCCAAACCTGACCTGGTGGCCAGGGGCGTAACTTTCAATCTGCTCCAGATGGCCAAGCAAATTGGCCCGCAGTGCAAAGCCGCCGAACACGAAGATCTATCCGGGGAGAAAAGTCTCACCCTGGACTGTATCGCTGTCGATGATAGTAGGAGCCATCAAGCCTGACGGTGACGACACACAGGAACTCTCAATGAAAGCACCAATGTCGGTGTCAAAACCGGCGGATCTCGGGTAGGGAGTCCCGAACTGTGCGTCTAAGGCGGATGGTAACAGGAGGCAGGGAACACGATGTTTTACCCAGGTTCGGGCCCTCTTGATGGAGGTAAAACCCTGCGTCCTGCTTGATTAATATTGATGATATGGGTAGTACAAGAGTAGATCTACCACGAGATCAGAGAGGCTAAACCCTAGAAGCTAGCCTATGGTATGATTGTATGTTGTAGTTGTTGTGTCCTACGGACTAAAACCCTCCGGTTTATATAGACACCGGAGAGGGTTAGGGTTACACAAGGTCGGTTACAAAGGAGGAGATACACATATCCGTATTGCCTAGCTTACCTTCCACGCCAAGTAGAGTCCCACCCGGATACGAGACGAAGTCTTCAATCTTGTATCTTCATAGTCTAACAGTCCGACCAATGGAGATAGTCCAGCTATCCGGAGACCCCCTAATACAGGACTCCCTCAGACCTCCACCTCTGAGTTCAAATCCGGGCCTCCAATGCGGCTCACATCGTGGATCAAAAAGGGCCTGGAGTGAGTGACGTCTGACGAGGTGATGACGCTGCAGAAGCGGGTCAAGAGTATGATAAATAAGGATACCCGTCTTGCCGATGTGATCCAGGTGATGCCTTTTCGCCGGATTCTCCCCTGCCAGCGCCGGACTGGCCATATGTGGGAGTTCAATCTGGCTCGCCCTCGGACCCTGCAGCAATTCTTTGGCATGACGCACGAAGAGATCTGGAAGCTGCTTTTCAAGGCCCAGAAGTCATGATCGGGAACGACTGAAGACCTCGGCCTCGACTACGCTCATCCAGCTACTCCAGTAAGTTTTCAGATTTCCGAACATAACCCCAACTTGTAGATCCAAGGAGTATGCTAAGCCTTCCCCTCATTCTTTAGGGCTGGACGAAGAAGGCGGAGCGAATCCAGTGTCCGGCTCCGAAGACCCAGCTATTCCTCTACTAATGAAGATGCTGGTTCCGGTGCCATACCAGGCGCCACAGAAGAAGGCCAAGAAGAAGGGCGAGGAGGCCAGAAGTGACCTTCGCCGTAAAGGTACTTCGGACATGGCGTCCGAAGATATCGAAGCTCTCTCCTCCCATGAGGGAGATGAAGACGAAGAGGAGGAGGAGGAGGAGGGCAGTTCTCCCCTTAAGGGAGGAGAGAAGAAAAGGGCGGCGCTAGTGGACCTAGAGGCGGAGGCGTCCAAGAAGGGGAAGATCCCCCTTTCGGACGATTCGGATTCGGACACCGAAGTCATCCCCGAGCGGCGCCTCAGGCCGAATCCCCCATCCAAATCATAAGTATTCAAAGATACTTTACATATATCTGGCTTTTTACAAACTGTAGGATAACATATCATTTACGTATTTCAGTCCAGCCTGTGATCTCCCCCAACAATCATCGTCTTCGGGGAACTCGTTGGCGCCGGAGATGATGGAGAGAGAAACGCCTCCGCAGGCCTCTCCACCACATGTCGCTGATGACACTGAGGTGTTGTCCCAAAGGACCTCCCCAGGCCAGGGAGATGTGTGGGAGACCACTGAAACGACACTAGAGGGTAATGCCTCGGCTGCTGAAAACATGGGGGCGCAGCCCCCATGGAAACTGATGACGGGAGCCTAGATCTGTCCGCCCCCTAGCCGAATCTAACTCCAGAGACCCTCGGGGCTCCGGAGTCGAGCGAGCAGCCCCCTTTAAGAGAGGGGTAGTGCGGACTCCACCGGCGACCTCTAACAATCCGGAGGTGCCGGATACATTGAGGGAAGCACTTCAATGTGCTTCTGTTGTGGAAGAGCACCGTACCTTGATGGGTACGATAGTTGAGAAGGTTCAGTCTGCCAAAAGTGGACTGAATGAAGCTTTCACCAGCCTGTTAATAGGCTTTGAGGTATGTGATATAATATACTTAGCCATTTTTCTTATTGGAAGAATATGACTGTATATAGATAGCAGCCCCTGAGACTCTGTTCGGCTCTTTGGAAGGAGGAGCCAGACAGAGGATCAAATATTCGCCGGGGATAACGTGTTTATCTATTGTGATACATAGGCATCATTGTTGGCAACTTCAGCCAAGGATGCTGAAGTTTCCGAACTCCAGCGAAAATTGAAGCTGGCTGATGATGAGATCGACCATATTAACAAGCGGTTCGATGAGGCCCAAGGTGTGCTTTTAAAAGACCCGTTATAAGCCTAAATTATAATACGAACTCAGAGTTCAAGCTCATGCGCTGCTATGTATATGTTTATAGGCAACACGACCGAGGTCGAGGCCCTCAAGAATGTCCTTGCCGGAGCCTAGGAGGAGGTGAGGACAAGCAAGGCGGCTGCAAATAAAGCGATTGGGGATGTGGAGGCCGAAAAGGTCGCCCGCCATGAAAGTGCAACTATCCTTGGGTGGTTTTGGTAATTACTAATAACATATAGCTCATTGAACTAATGCTATTTTAAGATGATCATTTCAGAAAGTTCAATGTTGGCATGGCATGGATTAGGAATGTGGATCCCTCAAAATGCTAAGGAGACATATTGGCTCAAGCTCAAGACTCCACATTTCCATTTTAGTGATCCAAGATCACATTGAGTCCATAGGAAAAGCCAATACTATTAAAAGGGGATGAGGTGTTGCTTAATTGCTTGCTTGCTCAAAATGCTTAGTGATATGCTCCAAAAGCCCTCAACCACTTTCTCATATCCACATATGTCCCAAACCAAAACTCAAACTCGGCCCTACCAATTTGATCTATCTGGTGCCACCGAGTTCACTTGACATAGCCACTGCCAGAAACCGTAGTCACTTCGGTCTCACCGATAGGGATCTCGGTCTCACCGATATGGTATTGCAAACTCTTTGTTTCCCTTCATAATGTTTCGGTCCAACCAAGATGAGCGATCAGTCCCACCAAGTTCGCAATGCACACTCTCTGTTTCCCTTTAGTAACAACTTGGTCTAACCGAAATGAGCGAATCGGTCCCACCGAGTTTGCCTGACCAACTCTCTATTTGCCTATTACAGAAATCGGTCCTACCGAGTTTATGTGATCGGTCTCACTAAGATTACGTTATGCCCTAACCCTAATGAAATCGGTCCTACCGAGTTGACATGTCGGTCCCATCGAAAATCCTAACGTTCACATTTTGAACTAAATCAGTGTGACCGAGTTTCATGATTCGGTCCCACCGAGTTTGGTGATTTGTGTGTAACGGTTAGATTTTGTGTGGAGGCTATATATACCCCTCCACCCTTCCTTCTTAGTAAGGAGAGCCATCAGAACGTGCCTACACTTCCAACATACATTCTCTAAGAGAGAACCACCTATTCATGTGTTGAGACCAAGATATTCCATTCCAACCATATGAATCTTGATCTCTAGCCTTCCCCAAGTTGCTTTCCACTCAAATCATCTTTTCCACCGAATCCAAATCTGTGTGAGAGAGAGTTGAGTGTTGGGGAGACTATCATTTGAAGCACAAGAGCAAGGAGTTCATCATCAACACACCATCTATTACCTTTTGGAGAGTGGTGTCTCCTAGATTGGTTAGGTGTTACTTCAGAGCCTCCGACAAGATTGTGGAGTTGAACCAAGGAGTTTGTATGAGCAAGGAGATCGCCTACTTCGTGAAGATCTACCCTAGTGAGGCAAGTCCTTCGTGGGTGATGGCCATGGTGGGATAGACAAGGCTGCTTCTTCGTGGACTGAGGGAGTCCAGGATTACGGGGTCCTCAGGCGTCCGGGCTATTTGATATGGGTCGGACTGATGGGTCGTGGAGATACAAGACAAAAGACTTTCCCCGTGTCCGGATGGGACTCTCCTTGGCGTGGACGGCAAGCTTAGCGTGCGGATACGAAGATTCCTTTCTTTGTAAATCGAGCATGTACAAACCCTTGCCCCCTCCGGTGTCTATATAAACCAGAGGGTTTAGTCCGTAGAGGAGAGGATAGTCATAATCATACAAGCTAGACAATTAGGGTTTAGCCATTATGATCTCGTGGTAGATCAACTCTTGTAACCCCTATATTCATCAAAGTCAATCAAGCAGGACGTAGGGTATTACCTCCATCAAGAGGGCTCGAACCTGGGTAAACATCGTGTCCCCTGTCTCCTGTTACCTTCGATCCTTAGACGCACAGTTCGGGACCCCCTACCCGAGATCTGCTGGTTTTGACACTGACATTGGTGCTTTCATTGAGAGTTCCACTATGTTGTCGTCGAAAGGCTCAATGGCTCCATCAATCATCTACAACAACGCTGCCGCAAAGGAGATTTTCCTCCCCGTCCAGATCTTTGTATTCGGCGGCTTCGCACTGCGGGCTAACTCGGTTGGCCATCTGGAGCAGATCGACAGCTATGCCCCTGGTCACCAGGCCAGTTTTGGAAATCTTAACTATGTCGTGGATACCCGAGGAAACTTGATCTTCCAAGGGCTCGCGGCCTCAACCACTGCTCCGGCCTCAGATGCAGAGCGCGTCATCAGGTCCGAAGACGGGAGTCTAGAGCCCGTCGGACTCTCTGCGGCCTTAGAGCTCAACACCGGAAAACCGGTGACAGTAGCGTCTCCGGCAACCATTGCAAAGCTGAACTCTTCTCTGGACACTAATTCTGAACCCAGGAGGCCCGCGTCATGTGAGCTCGGCCCACAAACTTCCGACCCCGTCCGAACCCCGCTCTTAAACGAGGCTCTGGACTTAATGTGATCCCTCATCATCACAGAGGAACCGCTTCTGAATAACGCCCAGCCCGGACTAGGGGCTGGAAATAGGGAATTTTACTTCCCACCCACCACCCACTTTATAACCACTATCGAGGACCTAGCCGAATGCTTGATTACGCCTCCGAAGACATCGACGGTATGTACAACGATACCAGAGAGGAGTGATAACCCACAAGTATAGGGGATCGCAACCGTTTTCGAGGGTAGAGTATTCAACCCAAATTTATTGATTCGACACAAGGGGAGCCAAAGAATATTCTCAAGTATTAACAGTTGAGTTATCAATTCAACTGCACCTAAAAGACTTAGTATCTGCAGCAGAGTGTTTAGTAGCAAGGTAATATGATAGTAGCGGTAACGGTAGCAAAAGTAATAGTAGCAGTTTTGTAGTGATTATAACAGTGGCAACGGTAAAGTAACTAAGAAGAGATCAATATGTGAAAATCTTGTAGGCATTGGATCAGTGATGGATAATTATGTCGGATGCGATTCCTCATGCAATAGTTATAACCTAGGGTGACACAGAACTAGCTCCAGTTCATCAATGTAATGTAGGCATGTATTCCGAATATAGTCATACATGCTTATGGAAAATAACTTGCATGACATCTTTTGTCCTACCCTCCCGTGGCAGCAGGGTCCTATTGGAAACTAAGGGATATTAAGGCCTCCTTTTAATAGAGTACCGGACCAAAGCATTAACACTTAGTGAATACGTGAACTCCTCAAACTACGGTCATCACCGGTAAGTATCCCGATTATTGTCACTTCGGGGTTAACGGATCATAACACATAATAGGTGACTATAGACTTGCAAGAGAGGATCAAGAACTCACATATATTCATGAAAACATAATAGGTTCAGATATGAAATCATGGCACTCGGTCCCTAGTGAAAAGCATTAAGCATAGCAAAGTCATAGCAACATCAATCTCAGAACATAATGGATACTAGGGATCAAACCCTAACAAAACTAACTTGATTGCATGATAAATCTCATCCAACCCATCACCGTCCAGCAAGCATACGATGGAATTACTCATGCACGGTGGTGAGCATCATGAAATTGGTGATGGAGGAAGGTTGATGATGACGATGGCGACGGATTCCCCTCTCCGAAGCCCCGAACGGACTCCAGATCAGCCCTCCTGAGAGAGATTAGGGCTTGGCGGCGGTTCCGTATCGTAAAATGTGATGAATATTTCTCTCTAATTTTTCTCTCCCCGAACGTGAATATATAGAGTTGGAGTTGAGGTCGGTGGAGCTCCAGGGGCCCACGAGGCAGGGGGGCACGCCCAGGGAGGTAGGCGCGCCCCCACCCTCGTGGACAAGGTGTGGGCCCACTGGTGTTGATTCTTTCGCCAGTATTTTTTATATATTCCAAAAATATTCTCCATGAAGTTTCAGGTCATTTCTATAACTTTTATTTCTGCACAAAAATAACACCATGGAAATTCTGCTGAAACAGCGTCAGCCCGGGTTAGTTCTATTCAAATCATGCAAGTTAGAGTCCAAAACAAGGGCAAAAGTATTTGGAAAAGTAGATACGTTGGAGACGCATCAACTCCCCCAAGCTTAAACCTTTGCTTGTCCTCAAGCAATTCAGTTGACAAACTGAAAGTGATAAAGAAAAAAATTTACAAACTCTGTTTGCTCTTGTTGTTGTAAATATGTAAAGCCAGCATTCAAGTTTTCAACAAAGATTATGAACTAACCATATTCACAATAACACTTAGGTCTCATGTTTACTCATATCAATGGCATAATCAACTAGCGAGCAATAATAATAAATCTTGGATGACAACACTTTCTCAAACAATCATAATATGATATAAGAAGATGGTATCTCGCTAGCTCTTTCTGAGACCGCAAAACATAAATGCAGAGCACCTTTGAAGTTCAAGGACTAACTAAACATTGTAATTCATGGTAAAAGAGATCCAGTCATAGTCATACTCAATGTAAACTAATAATAATACATGCAAATGACAGCGGTGCTCTCCAACTGGTGCTTTTTAATAAGAGGATGATGACTCAACATAAAAGTAAATAGATAGGCCCTTCACAAAGGGAACTAGGGATTTGTAGAGGTGCCAGAGCTCGGTTTTGAAATAGAGATGAATAATATTTTGAGTGGTATACTTTCATTGTCAACATAACAACCGAGAGATCTCGATATCTTCCATGCTACACACATTATAGGCAGTCCCCAAGCAGAATGGTAAAGTTTATACCCCCTACCACCAACAAACATCAATCCATGGCTTGTCCGAACAACGGGTGCCTCCAACTTTCAACAATCCCATGAGAGTTTTGTTTGCAATTAATTTAATTTGATTTGAGCATGGGACTGGGCATCCCGGTTACCATCCATTTTCTCGCGAGTGAGGAGCGGAGTCCACTCCACTTGAGAATAACCCGCCTAGCATGGAAGATATAGATAACCCTAGTTGATACATGAGCTATTCGAGCATACAAAATAGAATTTCATTTGAAGGTTTAGAGTTTGGCACATACAAATTTACTTGGAACGGCAGGTAGATACCGCATATAGGAAGGTATGGTGGACTCATATGAAATAACTTTTGGGGTTTATGGAAGTAGATGCACAAGCAGTATTCCCGCTTAGTACAAGTGAAGGCTAGAAAGAGACTGGGAAGCGACCAGCTAGAGAGCGACAATAGTCATGAACATGCATTAAAATTAATCAACACTGAATGCAAGCATGAGTAGGATATAATTCACCATGAACATGAATATCGTGGAGACTATGTTGATTTTGTTTCAACTACATGCATGAACATGTGCCAAGTCAAGCCGCTCGAATCGTTCAAAGGAGGATACCACCCTATCATACCATATCACAACCATTTTAATAGCATGTTAGCACGCAAGGTAAACCATTATAAACTCCTAGCCAATTAAGCATGGCATGAACAACTATAATCTCTAATTGTCATTGCAAACATGTTTAATTCATAATAGGCTGAATAAGGAATGATGAACTATTCATATTTACAAAAATAAGATAGGTCGAGTTCATACCAGCTTTTCTCATCTCAATCAGTCCATCATATATCGTCATTATTGCCTTTCACTTTCACAACCGAATAGTGTGGATAATAATAATAGTGCACATGCATTGGACTAAGCTTGAATCTGCAAGCATTCAATACAAGGGAGAAGGCAAGGTAATATGGGATCTTGGTTAAATCAACAATAATGCATATGAGAGCCAATTCAACATTTTCATCATGGTCTTCTCCTCTCGACCCCCAAATAAAAGAAAAGAAACAAAACTATTTACACAGGAAAGCTCCCAACAAACAAAAGAAGAACGAGAAATCTTTTGGGGTTTTCTTTTAATTATTACTACTACAGGCATGGAAAGTAAACTAGCTAAAAGCTACAACTATTTTTTTGGTTTTTCTTAAGGTTTTTCAAACACACAAGAAGAAATCTTAAAAAGAAAATAAACTAGCATGGATAGTACAATGAAAAAGTATGAGCACCGACAACTGGCATGAGTGTGTGAACATGAATGTAATGTCGGTGAGAAATACGTACTCCCCCAAGCTTAGGCTTTTGGCCTAAGTTGGTCTATGCCCATGGATCAAAATGACCCTCTCCGGTGTGCGGAGGAGTGTTGTCTGGGTGCCACTAGTTAGCGATCTCCTCCGGGTTCCTCTGATAAACAGACTGTCGATAAGGGTCAAGTGGTGGTTCTGGCTCAGGTTTTGGAGCTGGTGTCAGGCTCCAGTATGCATAAACGGCCTACGGCAAAATGAGGCACGTGCCTGAAAATATGTTAAACAAAGAGGGCGCAGGCAAGGTAATAATCTCACAATATTTTTATCAAATATCGATCTATATTTAAGCATCTTCTTCTTATCCTTAACAATAAAATCATGTGCTACAATACTCTTATAATCTAGAAAAATAGGAGGCAACAACTTTTCTTCTTTCTCATAATGCCTAATAGGTATGTTAAAGTGTGCAGCAAGGTGCGAAGCAAAGATGCCTCCAAAGATGGGACCCTTCGCATGGTTCAGATTTAACCATTTAGCAATAATAGCACCTAAACTGAAAGTAGCATCACGAAACAAGGCATGGCGCAAAATAACAATATCAGGGGCACTAAGGTTTCCAATGTTCCCACGACCAATCAAGCATCTACTAGCAAATATTGCAAAGTAACATAGAATGGGAAAAATGTATGCTAGTAATTCTTGCATCGGAAACTTTCCTCGTTTCCCCTACAGCAATCATATCAATAAATCCTTCCACATCATTACGATGTGGTTCCTCTATGCTGCCCACAAAGGGTAACTTGCAAACCGCACAAAAATCATAAAGTGACATCTCCTTAAACTCATCATATAAATAAAAATCCACCGAAGGTGGCGATCTCCTAGCATGGAAATGAAAATTTTGCACAAAAAAATTAGTGAGTAGGAGATACTGTTCGTGCTGGTCGAGGAGGAAGTCGATGAGGCCCGCATTCTCAACCAAATAATAAAAGTCATCATGAATCTCGGCTGCTCTCAAGAATTCATCACAAGGCCATTCACACAGCCGAACCTCCGCAGTGCGAGGGAGATTATATTTGGGCTTCTTTCTTCACTTTGCTTATCCTCCGAGCTTCGGCTCGAAGAGCCCCTCAACAATCTCTTCATCATTTCCTCTGAAGAATTTCTGAAATTTTTAGTGACTCAAAATAAAAGTGAATCAAACTCAAAAAGATTGATAGCAACTACTCCCACAAGTTCCTAGAGGCCATATCATGCATTAAAACTAATTTTGACCACATAAATTTGACATGCAAGCTCAAGAACAGGGTCACCTAAGCAGCAAAAATTTGCAATGAATAAAGCACTAGAACAAAAACTAACTGGACCATTGGAGGAGTCACAAACCAAAGAACAATCCCCCAAAGCAGTTTTGTGAATGGAGCTTTGAGCTAGGAGATCAAAAATGGCAGCAAGATGAGCTAGAACTCAGGTTTGAGCTGGAGGAGGATTTTTTTCTGGAGGAAGACGAAGTGTGTGGGTGCAAGAATAAGTGGAGGGGGCCCATGTGGGATCCACGAGGTAGGGGGCGCGCCGCAGGCGGGTGGGCGCACCCTCCACCCTCGTGGGAACATGGTGGGTCCTCCTGGTGTGTTCTCAGCGCCAAATATTCTTAAATATTCTAGAAAAAATCATATTAAATTTTCAGGACATTTGGAGAACTTTTATTTTTGGGGTATTTTTTATTACAAGGATAATTCAGAAAACAGACAGAAGATACTGTTTTTGCTTTATTTAATCTAAATTACAGAAAGTAAAAAGAGGGTACAGAGAGTTGTCCTTCCTAACTTCATCCATCTCATGCTCATCAAAAGGAATCCACTAACAAGGTTGATCAAGTCTTGTTAACAAACTCTTTCCGAATAACATGAAACCAGAGAATTTTCGAATAACACTAGGTTACCTCAATGGGGATATGCACATCCCCAACAATAATAATATCATATTTCTTCTTGATAATCGAAAGAGGAAATTCAAAACCTCCAATACTAATTGTTGGAATTTTTCCAATAGAATTGATACTGTGGACTTGAGGTTGTTTCCTCGGTAAGTGTACCGTATGCTCATTACCATTAACATGAAAAGTGACATTTCCTTTGTTGCAATCAATAACAGCCCCTGCAGTATTCAAAAAGGGTCTTCCAAGAATAATGGACATACTATCGTCCTCGGAAATATCAAGAATAACAAAGTCCGTTAAAATAGTCTACCACAACAGGCACATCCTCACAAATACCGACAGGTATATCAGTTGATTTATTAGCCATTTGCAAAGATATTTCAGTAGGTGTCAACTTATTCAAATCAAGTCTACGATATAAAGAGAGAGGCATAACACTAACACCAGCACCAAGATCACATAAAGCAGTTTTAACATAGTTTCTTTTAATGGAGCATGGTATAGTTGGTACTCCGGGATTTCCTAGTTTCTTTGGTTTTCCACCTTGAAAAGTATAATTTCAGCTTCTGGTATCTTTTTTATTTGTAACAATATCTTTCATGTACTTAGCATAAGGATTCATTTTAAGCATATCAGTCAAACGCATACGCAAAAAGATAGGTCTAATCATTTCAGCAAAGCGCTCAAAATCCTCATCATCCTTTTTCTTGGATGATTTAGGAGGAAAATGCATGGGTTTCTGAACCCATGGTTCTCTTTCTTTACCGTGCTTCCTAGCAACAAAGTCTCTCTTATCATAACGTTGATTCTTTGATTGTGGGTTATCAAGATCAACAGCAGGTTCAATCTCTACATCATTGTCATTGCTAGGTTGAGCATCAACATGAACATCATCATTAACATTATCACTAGGTTCATGTTCATTACCAGATTGTGTTTCAGCATCAGAAATAGAAATATCATTGGGATTCTCAGGTGTGTCAACAATAGGTTCACTAGAAGCATGCAAAGTCCTATCATTTTTCCTTTTCTTCTTCTTAGAAGAACTAGGTGCATCAATATTAATTCTGTGAGAATCTTGCTTAATTCTCTTAGGGTGGCCCTTAGGATATAAAGGTTCGTGAGTCATTTTACCCCCTCTAGTCACAACTCTAACAACATTATCATTTCTCTTATTATTTAATTCATTGAGAAAATCATTCTGAGCTTTAAGTACTTGTTCTACTTGAGTGGTAACCATAGAAGCATGTTTACTAATAAGTTTAAGTTCACCTTTAAATCTAGACATATAATCACTCAAGTGTTCAATCATATAAGCATTACGTTTCAATTGTCTACCAACATAAGCATTGAAGTTTTCTTGTTTAACCATAAAGTCGTCAAACTCATCCAAGCATTGGCTAGCAATTTTAGTAGACGGGATTTCACATTTATCAAATCTATAGAGATAATTTACCTTTACTACCTATGTCGGGTTATCAAGACCATGTATTTCTTCAATAGATGGTAAATTCTTAACATCTTCAGCTTTAATAGATTTTTTCTTTCATAGATTTCTTTGCCTCTTGCATATCTTCAGGACTGAGAAATAGAATACCCCTTTTCTTCGGAGTTGGCTTAGGAGTTGGTTTAGGAAGTGTCCAATCATTTTCATTAATCAACATATTATTCAATAGCAATTCATCTTGATCAACAGTTCTTTCCCTGAAAACACAACCAACACAACTATCCAGGTGGTCTCTTGAAGCATCGGTTAGTCCATTATAAAAGATATCAAGTATTTCATTTTTCTTGAGAGGATGATTAGGCAAAGCATTAAGTAATCGGAGAAGCCTCCCCCAATCTTGTGGGAGACTCTCTTCTTCAATTTGCACAAAGTTATATATTTCCCTTAAGGCAGCGTGTTTCTTATGAGCGGAGAAATATTTAGCAGAGAAGTGATAAATCATATCCTGGGGACTACGCACACAACGAGGATCAAGGGAATTAAACCATGTTTTAGCATAACCCTTTAATTAGAACGGAAATAACTTAAGGATATAATAGTAGCGAGTTTTCTCATCATTAGTGAATGGGATGGCTATATCATTTAATTTAGTAAGATGTGCCACAACAGTTTCAGATTCATAGCCATAGAAAGGATCAGATTCAACCAAAGTAATTATCTCAGGATCTACAGAGAAATCATAACCCTTATCGGAAATACAGATAGGTGAAGTAGCAAAAGCAGGGTCATATTTCATTCTAGCATTCAAAGATTTTTCTTTAAGCTTAGCTAATAATTTCTTAAGATCATATTTATCATTGCAAACTAAAAAGTCTCTAGCAGTTTCTTCATCCATAACATAACCCTCAGGCACAACAGGCAATTCATATCTAGGGGGAGAATCTTCATCATCACTTTCATCAATATTGTCAGTTTCAATAATTTCACACTCTCTAACCCTAGCAAGTTGTTCATCAAGAAATTCACCTAGTGGCACAATATTATCAAGCATAGAAGTAGTTTCATCATAAGTATCATGCAAAGAAGAAGTGGCATCATCAATAACATGCGACATATCAGAATGAATAGCAAGAGTAGGTGTCGCAAGTTTACTTATAACAGAAGGTGAATCAAGTGCAGAGCTAGATGGCAATTCCTTACCTCCCCTCGTAGTTGAGGGATAAATCTTGGTTCTTCCATCTTTCAAGTTCTTCATAGTGATCAATAGATATAAATCCCAAGTGGCTCAAAGAATAGAGCTATGCTCCCTGGCAATGGCGCCAGAAAATAGTCTTGATAACCCACAAGTGTAGGAGATCGCAACAGTTTTCGAGGGTAGAGTATTCAACCCAAATTTATTGATTCGACACAAGGGGATCCAAAGAATATTCTCAAGTATTAACAGTTGAGTTGTCAATTCAACTGCACCTGAAAGACTTAATATCTGCAGCAGAGTATTTAGTAGCAAGGTAATATGATAGTACATGTAACAGTAGAAAAAGTAACAGTAGCAGTTTTGTAGTGATTGTAACAGTGGCAACAGTAAAGTAACTAAGCGGAGATCAATATGTGAAAAGCTCGTAGGCATTAGATCAGTGATGGATAATTATGCCGGATGCAATTCCTCATGCAACAGTTATAACCTAGGGTGACACAGAACTAGCTCCAGTTCATCAATGTAATGTAGGCATGTATTCCGAATATAGTCATACGTACTTATGGAAAAGAACTTGCATGACAGCTTTTGTCCCACCCTCCCGTGGCAGCGGGGTCCTATTGGAAACTAAGGGATATTAAGGTCTCCTTTTAATAGAGTACCGGACCAAAGCATTAACACTTAGTGAATACACGAACTCCTCAAACTACGATCATCATCAGTAAGTATCCCGATTAGGGTTAACGGATCATAACACATAACGACTATAGACTTGCAAGATAGGATCAAGAACTCACATATATTCATGAAAACATAATAGGTTCAGATATGAAATCATGGCACTTGGGCCCTAGTGACAAGCATTAAGCATAGCAAAGTCATAGAAACATCAATCTCAGAACATAATGGATACTAGGGATCAAACCCTAACAAAACTAACTCGATTACATGATAAATCTCATCCAACCCATCACCATCCAGCAAGCCTATGATGGAATTACTCATACACGGCGGTGAGCATCTTGAAATTGGTGATGGAGGAAGGTTGATGACGACGGATTCCCCTCTCCAGAGCCCCGAACGGACTCCAGATCAGCCCTCCCGAGAGAGATTAGGGCTTCACGGCGGTTCCATATTGTAAAATGTGATGAATATTTCTCTCTGATTTTTTTCTCCCCGAACGTGAATATATATAGTTGGAGTTGACGTCGGTGGAGCTCCAGGGGGCCCACGAGGCAGGATGGCGCGCCCAGGGGGTAGGCGTGCCCCCACCCTCGTGGACAGGGTGTGGGCCCCTGGCCTTGATGAAAGTGCGTTATATCGACTAGAGGGGGGGGGTGAATAGGAAATTTTTATGAAATTCTTCACTGAGGAATTTGCTGGTGAGGAAATTCCTTAGCGAAGAACTACTAGCAGCGGAATAAGTACTCAAAAGTAAACACAATAGAATACAAGCATAGTCATCATGATGAAATGAAGACATGCACAGAGTACATGAAGCGTAATCACAGGATAACTCAGGATGAAGACAAACAGACTGAAGAAATTGAACTGAGGAAATTGAGAAAGTCTTCATTCAAAGTCTTCAAACACAGATATGAACAAACATACAACACAGTTATGAGGAAATGAAAGAGTTGAGGAAATAAAACCAGTAAGCTCAGCGAAGACAATGATTTGGTAGACCAGTTCCAACTGCTGCCTCAGTTGTATGTCTGGTTGGAGCGGCTGAGTATTTAAACTCGAGGACACACAGTCCCGGACACCCAGTCAAGGATAGTTAGTCGAAGACACCCAGTCCTCACCGTATTCTCCTTGAACTAAGGTCACACAGATCTCATCCAATCACTCGTGGTAAATCTTCAGGCGACTTCCAAACCTTCACAAACTTGGTCACTCGGCGATCCACTATTCCTCTTGGATGCTCTAGACCATGACGCCTAACCGTCTGGAAGAAGCACAGTCTTCAAAGGTAACAAGCATCGGATCCACTCAGGATCAATCTCTTCAGTGATGCTCAATCACTTGGGGTTTGTAGGTGTTTGGGTTTTGGGTTTTTGGTTTTTTCTCACTTGATGATTTTCGCTCAAAGTCCTCGGAGGATGGGTTGCTCTCAAATGACAAGTGTCAGTTTCTCTCGGAGCAGCCAGCCAGCTAGTGGTTGTAGGGGGCGGCTATTTATAGCCTAGGGAGCAGCCCGACATGATAAGACATAAATGCCCTTCAATGATATGACCATTAGGTGGATAGATATTTTGGGACAGCTGGTGCATAGCACATCAACGGTCGGAATTTTGAGTAGTAAAATCCTCAGGGCTATCATGTTCCTCACTGTGTAGGCAATCCGCACTGGCGAATTCCTAACTCCTTAGTCAAGACAAATTCCTCAGAGACCAGAAGAACTTCGTCTCTGTCACTGAAGAAATTGACTGAATTGTATGAGATTTCCAATGGCTTCACTCGAAGGGATTGGTAGGTGTAGGATTTTGAGTTGAGCATCACATGGAAATTTTTCCTTAGTATTTCCTCGACCCCCTTTAACAGTACGGTGTTTCCTATGACTCAAGAAAGAGAAAAACAAAACTATGAAAACAAAAGTCTTCAAGCTTCATATTCCTCGCATGAATATCAAGTCTTCACGGACACACCAATTTCTTCACTTTCAAAGTCTTCATGAAAGTCTTCAGAAATACCAAAATCTTCAATCGAAGATATTCATTTTAGGGGTCGACTTTTCCTATAAATATCAAACTCCTCATAGACTTATAGACCTGTGTACACTCACACACTCATTAGTCCCTTAACCTATAAGTCTTCAATACACCAAAATCACTAAGGGGCACTAGATGCACTTACAATCTCCCCCTTTTTGGTGTTTGATGACAATGTAGGTTAAGTTTTCAACGGGAATAAACATATGAAGTGTAAATACTAATATTGAGGAATTTGATTGCAAGATATAGAAGAACTCCCCCTGAAGATGTGCATAGTGAGGAATTTGCTTTTGAAGCAATGCACACTTGAAGAGTTGAATCATGGAGATCTCCCCCTATATCTTGTAATTCATACACGCATTTAACATATAATATGAAGAATTTGAAATGCATGATGAAATATGGTGCCTGATGAAATTCAGCATGCATGCAATAATATTAACAAGGAATAAGCATGCAGAATAGTGCATCAAGAGTATCAGAGCACAATGCATCAAAACTATCAGAGCACCATCAGGTTTAAGATTAGAACTCGATCCAATAAAGTTTCAGAAGAATGAGAGTTGTAACTTAGCAGATAAAAAACGCCCATATAGTAGACCCGCTTGAAGACTAACTCATATTTCTCCCCCTTTATCATCGAATGACCAAAAGGATCGAAAATGAGGACTAACGCCCCTGAAGATAATCATGTTGATGAAGGAGCACCAGCGTTGTTGGGGTCGTTTGTTGATGTAGGGCCTGCCGCAATGTCGTCCAAATCTTCATGTTCATCAGTGTCGCGCGATGAAGAATATGAGCTGGCCACCAGAGAAGGAACCTTGACCTTCTTGAATTTCTTCGGAGGAGGTGCAGACCAGTCAAAATCTTCATTAAGACCCATGTTCTTCAGATCTTCTTCACCATACAGATGTAACAGGATTCCCCAGGTGCGACCGAAGACTTGATGGTGGTAGTAGTGGTTTTTCTTCACTGCATTGTGTGTGGCAGTCATGTTGTGAAGAAGTGAACCAAACTGACGCTTAACCCATTTGTGATTTCGATCCACCTTCTGGTGAAGACTAAGCAGAAGTTCACGCTCAGTCATCACGCGAGGAGCAGTGGCTTGAGGAGTGGACTTAGGTGCATTGGCAGAGTCATGTGTGGCAGAGTCATCATTGGTGGAATAAGATGCAGCTTTGCGAAACTGACCATCCAATGGACGAATGCCTTCATCAATTACAGCTGGTGCCTTGCCCTTTCCATCAACTGAGGAATATGTCTGCTTGAGGACTTCAATTGGGGGCAAGTAGCTGAGATGATTCTGGAAATCAGCTTTGTAGTTGAGTGAAGAACTCGTCTTGAGGAATCTCATGATCCAAGGTGCATAAGGCTTCAGCTCAAACGGAGACAGTGCAACATTGGCCATAGTCCTCATGAAGAAATCGTGATAATTGACAGGAATGCCATGAATGATGTTGAATACCAGATTCTTCATGATGCCAACAATTTCCTCATCAGATGAGTCGTGGCCTTTGATAGGACTGATTGTCCTCGTAAGAATACGATAAACAGTTCTGGGCATGTACAACAATTCCTTCATGAGGAATTTGGTTCTTGGTGCTTGACCTGGCTTCAAAGGTTTCATCAGCACCTGCATGTAATGATGTGTGAGCTCAGGTTCACTGTAGATGCAGCGAGCTTCTTCAAGGGGAGGACTGAGTGGTAGAGCACGAAGCAATTCAGAGGCTGGTGCAGTGTAGTGAGTGTTTTCAGACATCCAGTCCAGCACCCATGAATTCACATCTTCAGCATCTCCGGTGATGTGCAGCGTTGCATAGAATTGAAGAATCGGTTCTTCATTCCAATCGCAGATGTCAGAGCAAAAGTTGAGCAGCCCAGCGTCGTGAAGAACACTGAGGACTGGTGTGAAGCACGGCAGAGATTCCATATCCATGTGAGGAATATGCTCATGGTAGAAAATCTTCTCCTTGGTGAACAACACTGAGGAATAGAAATTTGCTTGACTGACAGTCCAGAAACGCCTCTTCCTAATGAGAGCAGAGTCATATGGGTTGTAATCTTCGAAGAATACGTGCTCGCCGAAGAAATCATCAGCCTTGAACTTTTGCTTGCGTGAGAATGGATCCTTTTGCTTCGGCAGAGGAGTGTCAGTGAGTTGCATCACGACTTCAGGAATCTCAATCGCAGGTTCTTCAGGCTGAGGAATTTCTGGTTCCTCCTTAGTGGCAGTCTGCGTAGTTGGTTGTGCAGCAGCAGTAGTTTCATCAGCGCTAGTGGCTGGAATTTCCTCATGGACAGATGCAGTGGGATGAGTTTCTTCAGAGCCCATGTGAACAGTTTGTGTGGGGGACTAAGGAATTTGTTGTAGAGGAGTGAACATTGGAGAGTTTGGATGCTGACTTTCCCAGAATTCATCACTGATTACGGGTGTGGAGCAGCCAATGTCCACATCTTCATATTCCATTTCTTCAACGCCAGCCTCTTCAGCTGTGAACTAAGGCATAGGCGAGGAGATGATAGGTGTTGAAGGGATCGCATCCACTTCAATTTCTTCATCCAACGGGTCAGACGAAGCAGCAGAATGAGTTTCTTCATCAGATCCGTTGGGTATCACATATTCTTCATCAAAAGGAACAAGGTCCTTTGATGGCCTGGTTGAGATGGGAACATCATCAATTAGATGTGCAAATGAACTTGTCATAGGCTTGATTTTCTTCGGAGCTGAAGAATCTAAAGTAGCTGATGCTTTCCTTTTCTTCACTGCAACACGCTCTGCAGCCTTGGTCTTCTTCACATCTGATGCAGATGGAAGGATTGGAGTTGAAGTTGGTGCAGGAGCAGCTGAGGAATCTGGTTGATTTTCTTCAGGCACAACTGATGCAGTTGCCCTGATTTCTTCAGTTTCTTCAGGCGCACCACAAGTGGATGCCCTGGCAATTTCTTCAGTGGCTGGAGTGCAGTCATCAGCCCTGGAACTCACATTTTCTTCAGCAGCCTGACTTTCATCAGCGGTGCTGGCATGTTCTCCAGTCGGCTGAGCAGATGCTTCAGCCTGAGGAATTTCCTGTTGCATTGGGGCAGCAACATTTGAAGTGAACTGTTCAGTTATCTTTACAAATCTAACTTTGGCTCCTTGCCAATCAGCATAGTAGGCTTTGAAGTCATCGCTGAGGGTTTTGATTTCAGATCGGATTTTTACAAGTTCATCAGTTGTCATAGTGACAACGTTGTTCTTCAGAAATTTCTCCTTCTTGTACTGCGCTTTCTTGATCTGCCTGGCCTTCTCAAATTTCCATTTTTCTTCTTGAATGAAGTGGGTCAGCATGTGACTTTGGCCAGGAGTCAGCTTGAAGTCAGGTAAGGGAGTGTTGGGGTCCTTGTGCCAATCATCAATGTAGTCGAGGATCAACTTGGGATCCAAAAGCAGTGGCACCTCTGATCCTTTGGCTCTAGCGGCCCTGACTTGCCTGTCTCTGATGATTTCTGCAAGTTCATCATCATCAGCTTCGTCTTCATCAGATGGCACTTGGAAAGCGACTTGCTTCTTTTGAGGACTTGGGCGTGGACCTCGTCCAACAGTGGCCTTTGTCTTCAGTAGTGAGGGGCCAGCTGAGGAACTTGGTGCAGCTGAGGAACTAGCTGAGACACCTGAGGCAATGGAGATGCCGGCAGTCCTTTGGCACAAAGCGAGATGCACAGGTGCTGAGGATTTGGTCGGAACAGCTGAAGGCTTCGACGGAGGAGCTGAGGACTTTGGAGGAATAGGAGCAGCATGAGGAATTGGCCGTGAGGGCTTTGATGATTCTGGTCGTGAGGGCATTGCTGAGGAACTTGGCCTTGAGGGCATTGTTGGTGAAGCACTTGGCTTGCACGCAGGCTTCTTTGACATAACCTTCTTTGGCTTGACAGCAAAGGCCTCAGCAGAGGCAGCAGCAGCAGCAGAGTCTTCATTAAATTTCCTCACTGCTTCTCTGGCTTGCTTAGCCAGCTTGGCTTGGCGCTTGGCCCATTCATTAGGATAGTCATCACCTTGCTTGAGGCTGGTGGGATCAGCAATTTGTCCAGGTGCCAATGGAGCTCTTGGGCATGGAGGATTGAGTGCGAATTTTTTCATATACTTAGGAGTGACATATCTGTACTCCCTCCATTCTCTTGCCCATCTCCTCTCTATTTTCTGAATGCGCACTTTGCGCTCATTCTTGGTTTCCTTAGTAGGTGTGTAGTACCCAGCATATATGTCATCAGGGATCTCAAACGCTGTATTTACCTCAGGCCTCTTTCCTCCCTTCTGTGGCCTTTTACCACCAGCCATTTTCTTCAGTTGAGGAATTTGAACAATCGAATTCTCTGAAGAAGTATGCAACTTTTCTTCGAGGAATTCTGCAAATGAGTTAAGTTGCTGAGAACCTAGTGATTCAGCAGCTGACATGTGTACCTGTGAACAGAGTATAGTTGCAAGGAATTTGGAGAGGTCATATGCATTCTCAGAAGGTTTTTCAAAATGAACAGGTTTGAGGAATTTGACCAGATGAGTCTTGAAGATTTTCACTAAGCGTTCTTTGTCTTAGGTTCTAGAGTTGTATAGATCGAAGATCCACACAATTGAGGAATCTTGAAGAAAAATGATGCTTAGAGAAACGAATCAAGAACAGATGACTTGTGAGGTGTTTAGTGTGTGAAGATATGAAGAAAAACACCTTTGAAGATTTTGTAGATAATCAGTCAAATCAACGAGGGCAGTAAAAGTAACTTTTATTTACCCTGGATGAAGAACACGACGAACTGGAGTGAGGAGATGTGAAGTTTGTCTGTGCAGATCTTCCACGCCCTAACTTGGCGGAGGAAGACGGCTACGGCGGCGGCGGAGTGAAGATGTCCGCGGTCGGCGTGAGTACGTCGGCGACGAGGTCGAGGCAGTGAAGCTCTTCCTCACCGGCGGCGATGAAGTAGCGGCGGCGCTAGGGTTTGAGAAGCTCGAGCTGGAGAGAGAGGTCGAGCGGAGTAAAAGAAGTGAGGAAGGGAAGGAGGGGTATTTATAGCCATGGTGAAAAACTGCCCGCCCAAAGAAATTGGACAAACGTGCCCCTGACCCTTCTCATTCGCATGACATGTGTCACCCACGTAGTGAGAGGTGGAGATCGTGTTAGATCGTGGGTGAGTGGATAAGTGTATCGAGGGATGTGGAACGGTTTGAGCGGCAAAATCGAAAATTTTGATAAGATAGGTTTTAAAGTTCCGTTCGCAATTTCTTCAGCTGACAAGGACACAGTGAAGATTTTGAACGAGTTTCAAATAGAACGCACATGAAGAATTTGTGAACAGATTGGGTTGAGTATAGCATAGAGGGGAAGGGTCCGATCACATTCACTTAGCAGAAAACCAACTTGAAGAAATAGCAATAAGTGAATGCTATAGAGGACATAAACTCATATATATATATATATATATATATATATATATATATATATATATATATCCAATGAAGAAAAACTACGGAACCAGTGAAGACTATGCAAAGTTGAAGAATATGAATAATTTGAGGAATTTCAACTTTTGGTGGTGGCGTGACCCACCGTATAAGAATGATGATTTCAGACACCGCGCACAATTATCGTAGGGTTCTAAGAATCAAATTCTTCGTTAATTTCTTCACACTAAGAGTGTTATTCTTCATTGATTGAGGAAAAACGTTTCTTCATGTGTTGCACATCTAAGTCATCAATTTTGCATAAGTGTTAGGATGAGTGTCCTTTTCAAAGAACATTCGAAGATTCTAGGATATTTAGCTCACACCGCAACTTTCTAAATCTCTTCTCATCCAAGGGCTTTGTGAAGATATTGGCTAGCTGTTCTTCAGTCTTCACATGTTCAATAGAAATGTCGCCCTTCAACACATGATCACAAAGAAAATGATGACGAATCTGAATGTGCTTTGTCTTCGAGTGCTGAACTGGGTTGTGAGCAATCTTGATGGCACTCTCATTGTCACAGAAGAGAGGTACATTCTCCATGTTGACACCGTAGTCCTTGAGAGTTTGCTTCATCCGTAGCAATTGGGCACAGCAAGAACCAGCGGCAATGTACTCAGCTTCAGCAGTAGATAGTGATACATAGTTCTGTTTCTTCGAGGACCAACAGACCAAAGATCGTCCGAGGAAATGACATGTACCAGATGTTGACTTGCGATCCACATGATCACCAGCATAGTCAGAGTTAGAATATCCAACAGGATCAAAAGCCGAGCCCTTGGGGTACCATAATCCAAGTGTTGGTGTGTGAGCTAGATATCGAAGAATATGCTTCACAGCCTTATGGTGTGATTCCTTCGGTGCAACTTGAAATCGGGCACACATGCAAACACTAAGCATTATATCTAGCCTAGATGCACATAAGTATAATAAGGAACCTATCATGGAGCGGTATACCTTATGATCGAAGTCAATACCATTTTCATCAGTGCGCAGATGGCCATTTGTGGGCATAGGAATTTTGACGCCTTTGCAATCTTGCATGCCGAATTTCCTCAGTACATCCTTGAGGTATTTCTCCTGAGATATGAATATGCCATTGTGTTGTTGACAAATTTGAAGACCTAAGAAGAATTTCAACTCTCCCATCCTAGACATTTGATATTCTTCACTCATCATATAGGCAAATTCATCACAAGCCCATGGGGCCTGCTTGAGGCCATAGAGGGCCTTGTTGAGTCTGAAGACTTTGTCAGGATTCTTTGGATCTTCAAAACCTGGGGGTTGAGCAACATACACTTCTTCCTCAAGCTTACCATTGAGGAATGCACTTTTCACATCCATTTGATATAGAGTGATATCATGATGGTTAGCATAAGCAAGTAATATGCGAATATCCTCAAGTCTAGCAACAGGTGCAAAAGTTTCATCGAAATCAATTCCTTCAACCTGTGTGTAGCCTTGAGCTAGAAGCCATGCCTTATTCCTCACCACAAGGCCATTTTCATCTTGCTTGTTGCGGTAGATCCACTTTGTGCCGATGATATTGTGCTTGCGAGGATCTGGACGTTTGACCAGTTCCCAGACATTGTTGAGCTCAAACTGATGTAATTCTTCTTGCATGGCCGGAATCCACTCAGGCTCCAGAAATGCTTCATCTACCTTAGTGGGCTCTGTAATAGAGACAAAAGCATATTGCCCACAAAAGTTAGACAAATGTGAAGCTTTTGAGCATGTGAGAGGACCTGGCGCTTTGATGTCATTGATGATCTTTTCAAATTGCACTTCTTTTGCAATGCGAGGATGAGCTGGTTGTCGTTGAAGAATTTGATCAGTGTTTTCTTCAGCACCATTTTCTTCAGCATTTTCTTCAGGTGCATTAGCTCGACATTCTTCATGTTCTGGAATGAATTCTTCAGCAGATTCTTCAGTAGGAATGACATCCTCAGTAGCCTTGAACTTGATAGTTTCCTCAGGTGCTGGTTCATCTATCACAGTAGGTAGGTGCTCTCTTTGCGAGCCATTAGTTTCATTGAACCGCACATCTACAATTTCAACAACTTTGTGAAGAACATTGTTGAAGACTTTGTAGGTGTGCGAGTCCTTTCCGTAACCAAGCATAAAACCTTCATGTGCTTTCGGTGCAAATTTTGAGTTGTGATGAGGATCTCTAATCCAACATTTAGCACCGAAGACTTTGAGATAACTTACATTGGGTTTCTTATCAGTGGGGAGTTCATAGGCAGTCTTTTTGAAGAATTTATGAAGATATACTCTGTTGATGATGTGGCACGCAGTATCAATTGCCTCAGTCCAGAAACGACGAGGCGTTTTGTATTCATCAAGTAAAAGAACTGATAAAGCAATATGAGGAAGTGAGAAATGAAAGTTCATTTCTTCATGATTAGCCTGCGTCCTATCAGGCATGCTCAGGTCTCTAGCAAATTCTTGAGACGATTACGTGCGTCTGGAGACCTGGCCCTGCAGAAGAGATTAGTTCTTTTTCTTCACCACCCACATCTGAAGGGGTGGGAAAGAGTTCATCATTCCGCGAGCTCCATACGAGAAGGATGGCATAGAAGCCAATCCATTTCGTTTCACATAAGATGGGTTAGAGTAAGCATATGAGTAAGCAGACAAATTCTTTGAGGACTTATGGACTTAATGATTTGAAGAATAATGCACATATCCATAATCCTTAGATCTTCCTTGCAAAACAGACGGGTTAGCATGATGATGTTCAGATGAGGACTTTGATCCATATGAGGAATTTGGTCCGTATGAGGAATTTGATCTAGGGTTCCTATTCTTCACAGGTGGCGTCATGATGACATTCACCTGAAGATTTTCAAGGCATCTTTTGGGAACCCAGATTTTCTGCATAGGGGAGCCGTTCCTGCAGTTAGTGCCAACATATCTAGCAAATACTTCACCATTCTGACTTTTGAATAGCTTATAGTTGGAGTCAATTGACTCATCATCAGAATAAGAAGATTCACATGCAAATCCAGATAAGTTAGATGGATCAACTGGAGGTCCCTTTGCAGCAACCCATGTAGTTTTGGGGTACTGCTCAGGCTTCCAATATGTACCATCAGCATTGAGTTTCCTCTCAAAGGCGATACCCTCTTTCCTAGGGTTCCTGTTGAGGATCTGCTTTTTAAGCACATCACAAAGAGCCTGATGCCCTTTGCGGCTTTTGTACATGCCTGTCGTGTACAATTCCTTCAGCCCTGCATCGTCAGTGATACTAGCAATGTCCTCAGATGAGGAATTAGTGATGGCAGAGGCATGTGAAGAATTTGAAACATTAGCAGCATTTGAACATTCGGGTGAAGAATTAGCAGATTCACGTTCAATGCACTTCAAGCATGGAGGAACAAATTCTTCCTGAGATGCGCTGATTTGTTGAGCAAGTAATGAATCGCGCTCCTTCTGAAGATCTTCATAACTCACTCTTAGCTTCTCAAGGTCTTGCTTTCTTTGAAGAAATTCATAAGAAAGCTTCTCATGATTCGATAAGAGAGTGTTATGATGACTTTGAAGTTTGTCAAGCTTGGACTGAAGTCTTTGAAGATTTTCAGTCAAAGTTTCAATGCGATCCATTTCTTCACCCAACATATCATCACTTTTATTTAGCATGTTTTGAACCTTTTCTAAATCCCTTTGTTGTTTTATAGCAATCTTAGCAAGTTTAGAATAGCTGGGCTTAAGGTTTTCATCAAATTCATTCTCACTTGATTCAGAGGAGGTATATTTGAGTACCTTGGCACCCTTTGCCATGAAGCAATAGGTGGGAGCGTAGTCATCATCGCCTTCATCAGCCTTGTTGGTGAGGTCATTTTCTTCAGTGTTGAAGATAGACTTGCTGACGAATGCAGTAGCGAGAGCTAGGCTCGCCACTCCAGATTCAGACTCCTCAGATGACTCCTCTTCCTCATTTTCTTCAGATTCAGCCTCAGAGTCCATTTCCTTGCCAATGAATGCCCTGGCCTTCTTGGAGCTGCTCTTCTTGTGATATGAAGGCTTTGAGGATTTTGATGATGAGGATTTTGTGGATTTCTTCATTTTCTTTGCATCATCAGAACTGTAATCCTTGTATTTCTTCTTCTTTGATTCCTTTTCCCACCAAGGACAATCTTGAATGAAATGTCTAGGTTTTTTGCACTTGTGACAGAGCCTATTCTTGTAGTCACTGGATGGGGAATCATTGCTCCTTGAGGATCTTCCAAGGCGACCACGTCTTGAGAACTTTCGGAACTTCTTCATGAGCAGAGCCAGATCATGGCTCAGTTCTTCAGGATCACCAAGGCTGCTACCAGAGTCTTCATCTTCGGACTCAGATACTGCCTTGGCCTTCAGTGCACGTGTTCTACCATAGCTTGAACCATAGAGATCTCTCTTTTCAGCAAGTTGGAATTCATGAGTATTTAGCCTCTCGATAATATCAGCGAGATCAAGTGACTTGTAATCAACACGTTCTTGTATCATCAATGCCAGAGTGTCAAATGAGGAATCAAGCGATCTCAGCAATTTCTTCACCACCTCATGGTCGGTGATGTCAGTGGCACCAAGTGTTTGAAGCTTGTTTGAGATGTCAGTGAGGCAATCGAAGGTTTGTTGAACATTTTCATTGTCGAGTCTTTTGAAGCGGTTGAAGAGATTGCGAAGAACATCAACTCAACAGTCACGCTGAGTTGAGACTCCTTCATTCACTTTGGACAACCTGTCCCAGATAAGCTTCGCTGTTTCCAAAGCACTCACTCTGCCATACTGTCCTTTTCTCATATGGCCACATATGATATTCTTTGCTTGAGAGTCGAGTTGCTTGAATATCTTCACATCGGCAGCATTCAGAGAAGGTGTGACTGAGGGAACACCATTTTCCACAACATACCAGAGATCATTATCAATTGCTTCAAGATGCATTCACATCTTATTCTTCCAGTAGGGGTAGTCCGTCCCATCGAAGGTAGGACACCCAGCAGAGACCTTGATCATACCCGCGGTTGACATAACTAAAACTCCAGGCGGTTAAACCAAAATCACACAGAACAAGGGAGTACCTTGCTCTGATACCAATTGAAAGTGCGTTATATCGACTAGAGGGGGGTGAATAGGCGATTTTTATGAAATTCTTCACTGAGGAATTTGCTGGTGAGGAAATTCCTTAGCGAAGAACTACTAGCAGCGGAATAAGTACTCAAAAGTAAACACAACAGAATACAAGCATAGTCACCATGATGAAATGAAGACAGGCACAGAGTACAGGAAGCGTAATCACATGATAACTCAGGATGAAGACAAACAGACTGAAGAAATTGAACTGAGGAAATTGAGAAAGTCTTCAGTCAAAGTCTTCAAACACAGATATGAACAAACATACATCACAGTTATGAGGAAATGAAAGAGTTGAGGAAATAAAACCAGTAAGCTCGGTGAAGACAATGATTTGGTAGACCAGTTCCAACTGCTGTCTCAGTTGTACTCTGGTTGGAGCGGCTGAGTATTTAAACTCGAGGACACACAGTCCCAGACACCCAGTCAAGGACACTTACTCCAAGACACCCAGTCCTCACCGTATTCTCCTTGAACTAAGGTCACACAGACCTCGTCCAATCACTCGTGGTAAGTCTTCAGGCGACTTCCAAATCTTCACAAACTTGGTCACTCGGCGATCCACTATCCTCTTGGATGCTCTAGACCATGACGCCTAACCGTCTGGAAGAAGCACAGTCTTCAAAGGTAACAAGCGTCGGATCCACTCAGGATCAATCTCTTCAGTGATGCTCAATCACTTGGGGTTTGTAGGTGTTTGGGTTTTGGGTTTTTGGTTTTTCCTCACTTGATGATTTTCGCTCAAAGTCCTCGGAGGATGGGTTGCTCTCAAATGACAAGTGTCAGTTTCTCTCGGAGCAGCCAACCAGCTAGTGGTTGTAGGGGGCGGCTATTTATAGCCTAGGGAGCAGCCCGACATGATAAGAAATAAATGCCCTTCAATGATATGACCATTAGGTGGATAGATATTTTGGGATAGCTGGCGCATAGCACAGCAACGGTCAGAATTTTGAGTAGTAAAATCCTCAGGGCTATCATGTTCCTCACTGTGTAGGCAATCCGCACTGGCGAATTCCTAACTCCTTAGTCAAGACAAATTCCTCAGAGACCAGAAGAACTTCGTCTCTGTCACTGAAGAAATTGACTGAACTGTATGAGATTTCCAATGGCTTCACTCGAAGGGATTGGTAAGTGTAGGATTTTGAGTTGAGCATCACATGCAAATTTTTCCTTAGTATTTCCTCGAACCCCTTTAACAGTACGGTGTTTCCTATGACTCAACAAAGAGAAAAAAAACTATCAAAATGAAAGTCTTCAAGCTTCATATTCCTCGCATGAATATCAAGTCTTCACGGACACACCAATTTCTTCACTTTCAAAGTCTTCATGAAAGTCTTGAGAAATACCAAAATCTTCGGTCGAATATATTCATTTTTAGGGGTCGACTTTTCCTGTAAATATCAAACTCCTCATAGACTTATAGACCTATGTACACTCACACACGCATTAGTCCCTTAACCTATAAGTCTTCAATACACCAAAATCACTAAGGGGCACTAGATGCACTTACGCTTGATTTTTTTGCCAGTATTTTTTATATATTCCAAAAATATTCTCCGTGAAGTTTCAGGTCATTCCGAGAACTTTTATTCCCGCACAAAAATAACACCATGGCAATTCTGTTGAAAACAATGTCAGTCTGGGTTAGTTCTATTCAAATCATGCAAGTTAGCACTACAAAAAAAAGACACATCCGTGACATTTTGGGCCGAACGAATTTTTTTTCTGTCATACATATGACACTTCTATGACGATAATTGTGACAAAACCCGGTATCATCATAGATGTGGTGGGCTCCTACTTCTATGACAAAAAATCATGACAGAAAATGGGTTTTTCGTCTTGGGCGGGCCGAAGACGCAGCTGCATGACATTCTTTGGGCCGTCTGTCATGGTTTTGTCACGACAGATGTCCTAGAGAAAGGACTTAGTCGTGGAGCCATCGCGACGGGTTAGCTTGAAGGGGTTAAAGCGGACACAAGGACGCATGAGAGTTTATACTAGTTCGGCCCCTTTGATGAAGGTAAAAGCCTACGTATAGTTGTTATGGAATTGATGGGATTTCGATGACTAGGGAGCAAACAAGCTTCGCCTATGTCTCGAGTTGTTGTCTGTTCTCCCTGAACCGCCGCCGGGTCGTCCCCTTATATACACGGGTGACTCCCGTCGGCTTACAGAGTCCCAATACCGGCTCATAGATGTGTCCGGTTTGGTCTCTACTTATTCCTAACTTACAATACATGTTAACTACTAACGCCGGTTTACGGCTACAGGCCTTGAACCGACCATGGGCCTTTATCCCTCCTCTGTCTTCTTGGGATTTAACATACTTAACTACTGACGAAGTTAACCCGGCCCAGATAGGCCGGTTTACGCCCAGTAGTAATATCCCCAACATTAGGCCCCAGATTGATTTGAATGGGTTCATGTCAATCCTTTAATAAAAACTTCATCTTCAACATCTTTTTATAAATTGGTAAACCGCCATGATATCATCTTCTCTGATTGCTGTAAACCAGAGTGACGTCACCTGTCATAACGAAGCTATCCATTATGCTTCTTTGTTTAATAGATCGGCGGAAATCGAGGCGACAACTCCGTTTTGTGGCCCCTTGATTGTCGCGCCTGACTCATGTTCTTTCGCCTTATAAATAGGACCGAAGGGTCATTTCTTTTCTCCTTCCGTGCCTTCTTCGTCTTCCTCGCGTCGCCAGCCTCGGAGCTCCGCCACCGCCGTCGACCTCTGCCTCATCCTTGGCCGCTGCATCAACCTGAGTGCACCAGAACATCGCGGCAACCTTCCACATCCTCCTCAGCTCCGGTAAATCTTCTATCCTTTCCCCCACAGATCTGGCCTAGGGTTTCGCAGTTCTTCAGTGTTCATCGTCTGCATCTTGCTCATACGATAGATCTTTAGATGAATCCGCAAATCTTTACTCTGTGCAACGATAGTTGTTTGACCTTCGCCTTCACTTATGCATCTCAAACCATAGATCTATATGAACGTTTTGCTCATTGGTTCGGTGCTGCTCCTTTGAACCTCTAAGCATTTATCTCTTTTCTGAACTTGCTTCAGATCCAATGCTGTAAAGAAATCTTGTGAAACCTGTTTCTGCGTACTTGTCCATCCGCAATCTCAGCTTTTCAATGCTTAGATCAGGCGGTTTAACCTTATAGAAAATTTTCCAAACCGGTATATGCCATTAGTCCCCTTATTGAACCGCCAGATGTTGGTTGCTTCATGAAACTCCGGTTCAGATAGTTCTGTCTCCGGTTTAACAGTGCACATACCAACGTACCTTGATCAAATGCATTTTTAAACCGGGATCTTCTACCTTGCAGATTCCATCATGGCCAAGAAAGTATATGAGTGCAATTGGGTTCCTTCTCTCGTCACAGAGGATCAACTGGACGATTTAGTCCTGATTGGCGCTTTAGGCAGCAAAGATACCATCCATTGGAGGACTCCTGGCAAAGAATGCCCTCCCACACCTCGAGAATGAGAGGTTGTTGTTTTTGTAGATCACTTAGCCCGGGGCTTTAAGCCGCCCGGTTCTAAATTTTACCGGGATGTTTTAGCCGATTTCCAACTCCATCCGCAAGACACTGGCCCCAACTCTGTTACAAATATGTGTCACTTCCAAGTGCTCTGTGAGGTGTTCTTTCAAGAGGAGCCCACAGTGGAATTGTTCAGAGACCTTTTCCATCTAAACCGCCATACTGAGTTTACTGATGGCTCTAATACAGAGTTGGGTGGCGTGGCGATTCAGAAAAGGAAAGAGGTCACATACCCTCACGCCAAGCTGCACAGTCACCCCAAGGAGTGGAATCAGACACGGTTCTACTGCAAAGACACCTCCCCTACTGGTGAGAATCCCTTGCCTGGCTTTCGTCCGGAGCAACTCAGCAATACACACCCTTTTCCTCAAAGATTGACTGCCCAGGAGAGAAGCAAATATGCTCCCCAACTGTCAAAGCTCAGAGCCTTTATGGCCAACGGTTTAACAGGGGTTGATCTCGCTCACTGTTGGATATCATGGAGCATACTGCCCCTTAGTCAGCGCTCCGGTTTGATGTGCGAGTATACTGACAGTGTTGATGACCCACTGCGACATTCAAAAATCCAGCTCTCCGATGAAGAAATCACAGAGGCTGTGAATAAGATGCTGAATGAACCGGAACACGTCTGCGCTAGAACCGGCCTGCTTCCCTTCTGTGCCACCAACAAACCGCCAGCTGTAAGACTTTGATTTTTCTCTTTGCTGAATCCGTTATTGATATGTCTGGTCATTGTTTAATATCAGTGTCTGCATAATCAGGGCAATGATCCGTTTTGGAGCAAAAAACTGCCGCAGGAGAAACCAGAAAAACCAGACAAACCGGAAAGAGCAACCCGGCAAAAGACTAAAGCTGTGAAGAAGACTGCCCACAGGAAAAGAACCACTGCATCTTCTAATCCGGCCCCTGATGATGATGTGGATAATCCGGACTTTGAGGTAGAGCTTGACTCACTTGGTTTATTTTTCATGTGTCTTATTGATGACGATATTTGTTAGGATGATGCCGAAGCCAGCCACGCGGATGTTGCAGAGGTAATTATTCTCTCTTCCGATTCAGAAACTTTGCCTTCACAAAAAATCCGCCAGGCAAACCGGAAAGTTAAATTTTCTCATCCTCTTGCTTATTTGGATCCTAAATTTCTTATGAAGACCCAACAACATGAAGCTCGTCGCACAACCCGGCACAGCGGCCAGGTAGTTACCTCCGCCGGTTTACCGAATAGTCCGGTTTGGAAATGCCATTCAGAGGTCTCTAATTTGCTTGTCAGTGCTTGTCCTAAAGCGGGCTGCTTTCGTCAACCTCTTAATCCGTCTGACTCCGATTACCAGGTTACTTCCCACTCATCTTCTGGCGAGTCATCGGCTACTCAGCTCCCACCGCTTAAAACGGTGCTTGGGTAAGCTATACTTATTGTGATGTTTGCAGTACATCGCCTTAGAACATATGCTGTATTTGATTTTATTATTCTTCTCAGGGCCAAACCTAGGCCAAGCAAGAAGGCCCACCTGGACAAAGCGGCCGAAGAAGATGTCGTTCTTGAAGCAGACAAGACACCCAATGCTGAAGCGGCTATTCCTGAGGATATTCCCAACGATCCACCGCAGCAAGATGATGATCTTATTGCTGAAGAGAGACCTACTGATACCTCAGGTCCTATCCATCAGCCCACAGGTTCCATCCGGGTTGAAAGCTCCACCGGTCGAGCAAAACCTATTGACAAGCCAACAGCTCCAGTGCAAACCGGCGGTACCAAGGATGATGAGGTTGTCATTACTGGCACTAGCCATATTGAGCCAAGCAATCCCGTCGCTTTATCCAAACATTCTGCCAAGGAAGAATTTGCTGCCTTTGGCAAAGGCAAGTGGAACGCTGATCTGACGACTTACGCTGCTCTGAACGCCCAAGATATCCATTCCGGCTATCTGAACCGGCTGTATACCAGTCGTGACTATGAAGCCGGTCTGGTTAATATGATGAAAGATAAATATGAGGTAACTTCCATATGCTCCTTCCTGCTTGTATGCTTCCATTCTTGCTGACTCTCCTAGCCCCCAAGGGCCGGTTTGAAATATTCTTTCAGACCGGGACTTAATAATATAAATCTTGATGCTTTGAAATTCGCTGATGTAGCCCCCAAGGGTCGGTTCAACTTAGTGTAGTTAAACCGGTACTTTAAGTAATTGAAACTGCCGCATCAGAATATATATGATCAAATAGTCATTAGCCCCCAAGTGCCAAGTTGAATACTTGTATTGATCTTGGGACTTTGTAAACAATTGAAAGATGAAGATCGAATATGCATTAGCCTCCAAGTGCTAAGCGCATAACTTGTTATGTGGTTGGTACTTGAATCCTTCTACCGATATGTTGAAGCATATATCTGTATGCATGCAGGCAGAGCTGAAGACGAAAGAAAACCAAGTCATCAATCTTCAAGAAAACCTGAAAACCCAACAGGCTGAAACCTCCAAAGCAAAAGAGGAATTGGCCAGCGCTTTAAGCGCCATGGAACAACTTAAGGAAAACTTCAAGAAGAAACGGGCGGATTGGGCCACTGAAAAGTCCGCTTTGATCAAACGAGTAGAGGATGCCGAGGCTGCACTAAAACCAGTGACGGATGATGACCAGCATAAAGCGGCACATTCATGCCATGACCACTGCTATCTTTGGTAAGCCAGCTTGGCTTCTGAATTGGCCCTGCCTTCTTATAGAGTCGCCGGTTTGTTAACCCTTTATGGTATTTCAAGGACACGCATTGGTCACTTGGGGTCAGATGTGCGGAAGAAATTGAAAGCCGCCTATACATTGGTTGAACAATTGTATACTGGTGCCCAGCGGATCATCTATACCGCTTCTCATAACAAACCGGCGCCCACTTTGATTCAAGATACTCTGATGAAGCTGTCAGTGCTTCCTGCCCGGGTTGAAGAGCTGAAGAAATCTGCTGCTTGAACCGGTGCAATCAATGCCTTAATCCGGGCAAAAGCCTGGGTGCCGGATTTTGATCCTATTGAAGCGGCTCAGGGCTATCCCAGCTTGAAGGAAGACGAGTCAGAATTTGGTGAAGCAGATCTACGAGCAATAAACCGGGAGGTATGTCCACTAGCTTGTCAGTTGGCTGAGGAAGCAGACTTGTCTCATTATCAAGCGCAATATGATAGTCAGAACAAGCGAATAGCTGCACCAATCCATGAATCGGAAAATCTGATCCCTCCAATCCGTAAGCATACTTACACTCCCGATATTGACCCGTCATTGCTGATCCATGATGAAGCTGTTTTTCAAGCATTAATGGGAATCGACTGGACAACTGTGGATTTCTAGCCACTGGGTAGAGAAACGGAGGCTGAAGCGGCGCAGGATGACCCACAACCATCAGGCTAGGCCGGTGACCAAGCTTGAACCGGAAGCCGGTTTTAAAACTGCCTCTCCTTTGTGAAAAACAATTATATTATTATGGGCACCATGTTGCCTTGTAATAGGCTAGCTGGTACCTTTGATGTTGATATGCCTTCGTGCATAACTTGTTCTTCCTGTGGTAATGAACCTTTCAAAACACTTTCTAAAATGAGAAATTCGTCAAGTGCCACCGCGGTTGTACCGTCAGGCAGAATATGATGTCTGTATATATGAAATCAAAACATCCAAAACAAAATTTTAAGTATATGGTCAAATTTTTGAGATACATAATACCTGCCATCGTTGAGTGTGAAGTTGGCTTGGCCAATCTTGAAGCGGAGTTTTGCAAACCCACACTGTTGGAGGAGATAACAGCTCCTGTATATATATATATATGATGCTGGTTTACCATATAAACAGTGTCGGGTTATAATAAACACCGTGTTACTCCATAAGAGGATGTTAACAACAAGGATCAAACCGGGCAAATAGTCTCCGGATTGATGTGAACTGTGTTCCGTTAATTGATTGGTTAAAAAACTTTGTCGGTTTAAAAAACGCAATAAAAAGCAAAAAAAACCCCTTCAAAGAAAAGTGTGAAGCAAAAACAATGACAAAACCGTTTGCCAAAAAAGGTTTATTTAAGCTGATCAAATGGCGCCCACCGTGGGGCCGTCGCACGATGGTTTCCGGTTCTTGGAGGGCCGCTTTGAAGGACTCGAGGGCTACGCTGTAGGCCAGATGACTAAGAGTCATCGCGGTAAGCTCTACATCGACGACACAGGCTGGGGCCCCGAGGCCGGCTCAATTGAGTACGGGTACCGGGTCCCCTTTGGTAGCATTCACGTTTTCATTGGCAAGATCGGTGAACCGGGCCCTGAGCCGGACATCTGCACCGACCTCGTCGAGACGGCTCAGCGTGCGCGATCCGCCCGAGTTAAACCGGCCATGAAGCGTGCCTTCGTGGGAGTCATCCATGGAGGAAGTTATGAGGACGGATCGGAATTTTGCGGCGCGACCGTCGTTTGTTCCGGTGACGAATCTTCAACCGGAGAAACTGAATTCTCTTTATCAGCTACAAGATGGCTGGATTGGGAGTTGTTCCGATGGCGATAGTATGCCGGACCCCTCGGATCTGCCCAACCGGGTTGGAATATTCATGGCCGAAACACAAGCAGTGCTTCATTCTTCGACAGCTGTCGCGGTTTTGTCATGGCAGATGTCCCAGAGAAAGGACTTAGTCGTGGAGCCATCGCGACGGGTTAGCTTGAAGGGGTTAAAGCGGACACAAGGACGCAAGAGAGTTTATACTAGTTTGGCCCCTTCGATGAAGGTAAAAGCCTACGTCTAGTTGTTATGGAATTGATGGGGTTTCGATTACTAGGGAGCAAACAAGCTTCGCCTATGTCTCGAGTTGTTGTCTGTTCTCCCTGAACCGCCGCCGGGTCGTCCCCTTATATACACGGGTGACTCCCGTCGGCTTACGGAGTCCCAATACCGGCTCATAGATGTGTCCGGTTTGGTCTCTACTTATTCCTAACTTACAATACAGGTTAACTACTAATGCCGGTTTACGGCTACAGGCCTTGAACCGACCATGGGCCTTGAGCCCTCCTCTGTCATCTTGGGCTTTAACATACTTAACTACTGACGAAGTTAACACGGCCCAGATAGGCCGGTTTACGCCCAGTAGTAATATCCCCAACACCGTCCATGACGGAAAAACCCGTGGTAGAAGCGAGGGGGAGGAAAATTTCGGGCAGTTCCCGGTTACGGTGGGAGGTCAGGGGCCGAGCAATGCGCGTTTCTCTCGTACACGTACGCGCGCGTGTGTGAGGCGTTGGCTCTAACTGAACCCGAGCGAGGCGCTGGGCTCTAACTGAACCCGAGCGATTGCACTGCGGGCTACACGTTACTGAACCCGAGTGATCGATCGATGGCTGTTAACTGAACCCGATCGAGCGATTCCTTTGCTACTGCTGGTAACTGAAGACGATCGATGCTGCCTCTGGG